>NW_026067942.1:6020235-6132610 GCF_014885135.2 Alexandromys fortis | reverse complement strand
TTTTTTTTTTTTTTTTTTTTTTTTTTTTTGAGACAGGGTTTTTCTGTGTAGCCCTGGCTGTCCTGGCACTCACTCTGTAGTCCAGGCTGGCCTCAAACTCACAGAGATCCGCTTGCCTCTGCCTCCTAAGTGCTAGGATTAAAGGCATGCACCACCACCACCTCGCTATTTTTTTAACTTTTAAAGTTTGATTTTCTGTGTATGGGTGTTTCGCCGGCATGTGTGTCTGTGCACCGTGTGCATGAGTGCCCTCACAGGTCAGAAGAAAGGATTTGATCCCCTAGAACTGGTGTTAGAGTTGTGAGCTGACAACCGAGCCCAATGTTCTTCACCCCAGCCGTCTCAGCCTCCTCCCCGTTCTTTGACAGGGTCTTGGTTGTATCTGGGCTCATAGGCATGTCCCACCACCCCTGGTGACAAATGGGTCTTTAAACTTGAATAAGAACGTAAGATTTCACTTTACTACATTGCCTATTTGTTTTTTTGAGAGGCTTACGTAGCCTGAATTAGTCTCAGATTCACTATTTGAGGCTGGCCCTTGGCTCCTGCAGCTCTAGTCTAATAGCTGGTTCTCCATCCTCAGCCCTGGCTCCTGCCTTCAATGTCCTCCAAACCCTAGTTCTTCCCCGGGCACAGCCATGGAAGTCTCAAGCGGCTCTGTCAGAAGCCATTCCTCTCCAACGCCAGAGCTTGGCAGTCCTTCCCAGGGCCAAGTTTTCCTCCTTAGCCAGGCAATGCCGTACTGTAGGGCATTTGCACCAGAGGTGGGTGTGGGATGGTGCTGAAGTTGGGCAAGACTGACTACTTTATCCATAGACTGTGAACTGAGGCAAGATAGTACCTTGCCCTTCAGCTACAGGACGTTCTGTTAGGGACTGTAAGTTCCGCCTGAAGGCCCGGGTATCTCCCCCTGGAGCAGGGGTGGGAGAGGATGGGGCGGGCAGTTTTCACTTGAGAGCCTCTCTCCACTGTGACTTCCTCCTTCTCCACCTGTGGCTGCTGAGCCCAAGTGAACACCTGACTAGGTCCAATCCAGGCTTTTGCTGAGGTAATTTAAGAAAAGATGGAGTCATTGGAGTTACACAGAATGGACAGAGAGTGATAGAGGGTGACAGGTGCCACGGAGCAACTGGCCCTTCTCGGTCTGGCTCTCATGCGTCCTGGTACCCAGAGCCCAACTGCTGAGACCAGACCCCAGGGCGGCTCAGTCAGAAAAGCGACTTGGTTTCTGGCGGCCTCTGTGTGTGTATGTCATTTTCGTGGTGATTCTAAATTTGGAAGGAATTCACATTAGAGGGGAGCTCTAAAGTGTGAGCAGGCACTGGAGACTCCTGCAGGCTCTGCCCCTGAACCCTGTGCTCTCAGGGTGCGCCCTTCGTTCTGTGGCCTGGATTCAGAACCGTCTGCATCTTCCCTAGGTGTGACCCAGGACCTCTGCCCAGATCCCAGACTGTACCCTTTGATGCAGGAGCTCGGGGCCATCCTGGCATTCTGACTGCTCCATGCTACTCCTCCCGGTTCCCAGGAGGGTCCTGCCCCCTGTGCAGTAAAAGAAACTCTTTGGTTTCTCCTTGTTCTTGTCCAAGGTTGCTCGAGTTGGGGCTTCTTGCTGCCTCCTTGGCTCCAGGCCTGGCTTCCCCTTCCCTTCTTCATGGTCCTGCCAGTTACACACCTGTGCCCACCTGCAGGCCTCCCTCTTGCCGTCTGTCAGTGTTCTTGTTTGGCGAGAAGGAAGAGGAGAGGCAGACCGCCAGAGTCTTCTCTGTCTCTCTCCTTATTCTTCCCTGCTTACCCCACAGCCTCTTTCTCCACATCCTTCAAACTTCCCTGGGCTTCCTCACCAGCCCTCGGCTGCCTTTCAGAGCGTGGTGACCGGCAGGGAAAGATGGAGGATGACACTTCACAGGGCTTTAGTTTGTGTCATTAGTGAACTTAGCCTTTCCCAGGGGGCCACTGTTTGCATTTCTCCTTTAGTAAACCACTTTTTGTGACCTTATTTGTTTATTGTGGTGAAGTCCATGATACATTACCTGCCTTGAAGTGTATGGCCGCTGCTGTTTGGATTCTGACCGTCCCAAAGGCCCACCTGTCGAAGGCTTGGCCCCCAGCCTGGGATGCTGTTAGCAGGTGAGGCCTCATAGGAAGGATTTAGGTCATTAGGGAGTGTGCCCTAGAATTGGGACAATGACCCCCTACTGTAGAATATTAGTTTAAGGTGGGTTACTTTTGTTTACACTCTGGAATATTTGTTTAATGATGCAAAGATGTGTTAGATGAAGTGAAATTCCCCTGTAGTCAGGAGGTTGGGTCAGCAGCTAGCTGACAGGAGGTGGTAGGAAGGGGCCAGGCGGAGAAGGGTTTTAAGGAGGCTCGAGGAGAAGCAGGAGGGCTTCTGGAGAGACACCAGCAGAGAGGAGGTACACTTCCTGCTGTCCAGACTCCGAGGAGCAAACGTCCACCTCAACTCTTCGTGTCTTGAGTTCTTTAGAGGGACAGAGATTTAGTTATGATCCCTTTGTAGCTTTGAAAGAGTAGGTTCGTGAGGGGACGGAATTCCCTCAGTGGCGGCTCTTGCAGCATAACCGCTGCTGGGACAGCCATGAAGACAACAACCCCCTGAGCCTTCCCCTCTCGTTTCTTGGATTCCCTGAGGTGACCGGACCTTCTCCACCACATGCTCCCTCTGAGGGTGCGCTATGGGTCCAAAAGCTATAGGTACAAGTGACTGTGACCTGAAACCTCTGAAACCGTAAGAAAAACAATCAACCTTTGTTCTCTATAAGCTGGTCATCTCAGGAACTTTGTCCGGATGATAGAAAGTTCTGTGACTGAAAGAACACGTACGTGGTCATGGTTCCATCACCGCCTGCACCTCCAAAGCCTTTCACTTCCTTCTCAAACTTAGCCACACCCAATAATGCCCGCCCAATGCTTACTCCCCACTTCATCCATGAAGCTGACCACTCTAGGAACTTCACGCATGAAGAATTACATAGAATTTTTCCTTTAGAGCTGTCAGACAGGCGCGGGTTGCTTCCCCACTGTGTGGTTTTGGGGATTAGACTCAGGGTTGGTGGCAAAGGCAGACGTCCTGCTGAGCTGTCACCATGGCCCAGCATTGGCTGTTTTGAGGTTGGCTTGCTTCAGGGTTCGCCCACATTTCGGGGTGTCCCCAACACGTGCCTACCTTTGAAAGCCGATTAGCATCTCCCTGTGTCAGGATGGAGTTTTGCTTATCCGTTCTACCCATCCACAGGCACCGAGCTGGCCCACTTTTTCTTGGAGCCTAATGTGCTCTGTCACTTTATGAAGTCTCCATGAGTTAAGGGCACCACCTCCTCGTCAGCATGTGGAGCCTGGCAATGGAGTGGATGTTCTTATCTCCTATTGAGTAGAAAGACATCGTCAGGAAGCAAAACCTCAGGGCTGTATGCCTAGGAACTAGGATCCATGCTCATTCTGAGCCTCTTTAATCCAGTTCCGGAGAACACATCACTGATGGATAACGACACGGCTCTCCCCCTGTATGTACCATGTATAGCCCAGTCCCTGCTGCCTTTGTATAAACTCCCAGGGTAGATGAGGCAGTGTTGTTATTTTACCTGCCTGCAAGCGGAGGCTGTAGGGGTCCCGTCCTGGACCAAGGCCTCCAGCTGGTAAGAGAGAGAGCGTTGTGTGCATTCGTCATTATACCTCAGGGGCCCTTCTGGTTTATATTCAATCCAGCCGGAGCACTGACTGCCTAAGGTGCTGCCAAAGTTGCCCCAGGCTGAGCCCCCCCCCCCCCCGCAGCTCACCTGACTTCAGGGTGTGAAGAGCAGCTGACAGTATTCTCCACAGAGCATCTTGGCTCTCCTGACCACAACCCTGCTCTAGCCCACATGGGGGACGCTTGCATTTGTCCTCCTTGGGAGCAAATGTGGCCACAGCCCGCTGAGGTGACTGCAGCTGTTTTCCTAAATCCCTTGGGCGCCGTTGGCTGCTATTCTGAGGCCCAGCTGCCTTTGGAGTCCTGCTTCACACCCTGATCTATGGGTTCCATGGGGTGGGGGAAAGGTGGAAATAACTCTGTGGTCAGCTCCCAAAATGGACCCTGAGCCAAGTGTGGGGACTCGGTCTCTCACGTCCCTCACATCCTGACGTGTCTGGACAGGATCTGTCTCCCTTCCTGCTCTGGACCTGGCCTAGCACTTACAACATGGAGTTGCTGGGTGGGGGTGGGGCCTGTTCTTCAGCCTCCCTTCTCTTCCCACCTCTTTGAAACCTCTGGTTTGTTGTTATGTAGGCTTGGTAGACGTGTGGGCGTCACTGCGAAAAAACAAGGAAGTCTCAACACTTGCTAATGTTGGTTGGACAGAGAATTCACGTGTGAGTTTGTGTGTGAAAAACTGTTTATGTGTGAGTGTGTGTGATGTGGGGGGGGGGTGTCAAATCGAGTCATGGGAACAAATGTTCAAATTGGAACCTTTTTCTCTCCAAAGTGACTCTCCCAGACAGGGAGTTCGAGCTGAAGTTGGAGGGAAAACGTGGCTTGTAGAACAGTGGGGCCTGTGTGCGTGTCCACAGGGCCGGGCTCATGCTCACAGTGGGGCCTGTGTGTATGCGTGTCCACAGGGCCAGGCTCATGCTCACAGTTGGGCCTGCATGCATGTCCACAGGGCCAGGCTCGTGTTCACAGTTGGGCCTGTGTGTGTGCATGTCCACAGGGCCGGGCTCATGTTCACAGTTGGGCCTGTGTGTGTGCGTGTCCACAGGGCTGGGCTTATGTTCACAGTTGGGTCTGTGTGTGTGTCCACAGGGCCGGGCTCATGCTCACAGTTGGACTTGTGTGTGTGCGTGTCCACAGGGCTGGGCTCATGCTCACATTTGGGCTGTGTATGTGTCCACAGGGCTGGGTTCATGCTCACAGTTGGCCTGTGTGCGTGTGTGTCCACAGGACTGGGCTCATGCTCATGCGCACAGCCCCTTGGCTGGGATATACCAAGTGTGGCTGCTTCCCTTCCAGCTGAGGGGACAGTTTCTGTGGATTTAGGATGCCTCAGAGCCAAGGTTGAGTAGAGGCACAGACGATCGGCAGGGAATGTCTGCGGAAATGGTGCACAAGTGGGGGAAGAGTGGGCTACCCCATGCTCAGGGTGGGCCACCCCATGCTCGGCGTGGGCCACCCCATGCTCGGCGTGGGCCACCCCATGCTCAGGGTGGGCCACCCCATGCTCGGCGTGGGCCACCCCATGCTCGGCGTGGGCCACCCCATGCTCGGCGTGGGCCACCCCATGACTAACGCTCCGTACCCATCTCCCACTGTGCCTGGCTCTGCGGCCCAGCTAGGCTGGCCGCATTCTATCAGCTGTTTCACTAGCAGCTTCCCCTTCCACTTGCAGAGCTGGCCCTGTTTTCTCCAAGGATGAGACTAATCTTTCCTTTTACCAGTTCTACATCTTTGGAGAAGCTAATGCCTAGAGGAGACTCCTCCCTTACTCCTGCATTCATAGGGACCAAGGTCCTTAGTCACCAATGACAAAGCCCACCACAGACATGGAGACAAGGACGAGGAGTCAGTGGAGATAAACAAGCGTAATGTGTTCCTGTCTGGCTGGTGACCTGGTGTCGGGAGTGGTTGGGTTTAGTGCTGACTGTAGGCACTTGGGGGAGGAGAGTAGGCGGGGCTGCCATGAGGGTGCCTCGTGAGGCAGGGGCACAGCACTTACCTGGGGAGAGTCAACTTGGGCAAGCCGAGGGCCTTCCTTAATCTTGTGCTTGGAGTAAAGGCTCAGGGAGGGAAGCAGTGGGCATGGGAGGTGTGTAGTGTGGAGAAGTGGTACACATGGCTGACACCCATTCTTCTGTAGTTATTTATCTTGGGAGCCATTTGTCTCATGTCCTGTGTCCACGAGGCTTAAGAGGGGAGCACACGTAATGGGGTCACTGTTAGCCAGGCTGCAAAAAGGACCACGTGCTAAAAATTTAAGAATGAGTGTCCTGGGTCAGTCTCTGGGATGTTCCACAGGACATGGTCCTTGGCCTCAAGAAGGCAATGTCCCCATAGAGAAGGCAAACTCTGTTCACTCGACGTCAGGAGGGCCATAAGAGCCATGACAGAGTGGCATATGTTTGGAGGGGGCCTAAAGGGCCCTTCAATGGTGGACAGCTATCTTAGGAGGGAGATGCCGTGGGGGACGGGCCGTGGCTGCTGGTGACAACACCAGATGTGTGCTCGCAGGGGCCGCTCTCCCTTGAGTCCAGCCCCATGCCCTGCTCTAGGAGCTGTGCCCCCAAGCGACTCAATAACAGGAGCCCCCTCTCTTTCTCTCTGTAGCCTTCAATTCCCCAGGTCCCAAACTACAGGCTGTCCATGACGATTCCAGACTGGCTCCAGGCCATCCAGAATTACATGAAGACACTACAGTATCCTTTCAGCCAGGGGCTGAGCACCCTGGACAAGGGATGGGCATGGTGATCGCAAGCTCAGTGGCATGTCTGTCACCAGCTGGTTTGCCAGAGCTCTGGTAGGCTGGAAGATGTTGGACCCTTGGGAGAGAGCTTGCAGCACTCAGGCTAGCAGAGTACGTCATGCAGTGACCAGAATGACCAGGGCTTGTCCCTCAAACAGCAGTAAGGTTGATCCACGGTGAGCTCGTGACTTCTCCTTTTCTGCTTCCCTGCCTTTTCCTCTGCCTTCCCTGGCACCCCCTCTTCTTTCCATTCCTTCTGTTTTTTCCACTTCTTGATTGTCTTTGTTCCTTTCTTTTCCTATCTTTCCTTCTCCTTTTCCCCCCAGAAATGACAGGATTAAAGGGTAGATCACTGACTTACTTTTAAACTAAAAAGCAACTACTAGTCTCAAGTATTTTACATTGATATGGATTTTTGCATGTCGATACAAATTTAATGATCGCTTCTAGTATTTTATTAGGCTCAGGAGTCTGATGGGGAGCCGGCTTCAGTGTGCTTTTCAGGAGGTGGTACTTCTGGTTGACTCTGCAGAGAGGCCCCTGGCATGTCAGCTTGCTTTCTGCTGGCTCCTCCCCAACCCTGAGGCTGAGAGGACTTGAGGAAGCAGGAAGCCTCTGCCATAGGAGAGAATGATGGTACCTCTCCTGAAGGGATCAGACACCCATACCTTCCAGGGATGCAGTACACCCCAATAGATTACTTGATTAGCATCTCAGTTTCCGCTTCATAGGTCATCGCCTTCCTATGCGGCACCTTTCTCATGGAGTCCTGACTCCTCCTCAGGAGACTGTGGCTCCCTCCAGAGAGAGACTGGCAGCCCCAGACCCTACCAAGGTTATTGGGGATTTCTGCTGACCTCCAAACTAAGACCCTACATGGATTGTCGGTGGTGGTTGAGGGGCATGGACTCAGGCCCGAAGAGCTGTCCTTTTTCAGTGGTCACTTACTTCATCACCGAACGCTCCAGGTGACCTGAAGTTACAGCAGCTCTCGCTTCTATCTAGGACGAGGCCTTCCCAAGGAGGATGAGCCTGGCTGAGCTGCATCACGAGGGACAAATTTGCATGTGTTTTGCATATCATTTTCTCCCACTGATAGAAAAGTTGTCACACATACCTGGCTTCATCCTCATCATTGCTCTTGAAGGGTCCTCTTTTTGCTTTTCCTCTGACCCATTAATGATGGCCATTATCCAAGATTACTGACCACAGAGTAGACAGTGGAAAGTACAAGGGAGAATAGGGGACCAGGTCATCAGGCCTTTGGGGCCATGATCCAGGGAGGAAGAATAGAAACCCTCTATTTCTGACCTGGTGTCTAGTTCCTTGGGTGCCTGACTGTGTAGCTGGAGTCTTTTCTGCCCCACCTGCCAGTCCTACAGCCACTTATAAAATACTCATTCAGAGGCTTAATATTAATTATAATTGTTTGGCCGATGGCTTGGCTTTTTTGTTTTGTTTTGTGCAGTTTTTATTTTCATGTATAGGGTTTTTTTAATTAATTTATTTATTTATTAAAGATTTCTGTCTCTTCCCCACCGCTGCCTCCCCTTTCCCTCCCCCTCCCCCAATCAACTCCCCCTCCCTCGTCAGCCCAAGATGGCTCGGCTTATTACTGGCTAGTTCTTACGTTTAAATTAACCCACTTGTTAATTTAAACAATATATATATATATATATATCTCACCACGTGACCCGTGGCTTACCAGCAATGCATCTCACTCCTCCAGTGTCTGCTGGTGTCTCTCTCCTTCTTTCTCCCTGTGTCTCTGGTTGGATTTCCCGCCCAGCTACATTCTGCCCTGCCATAGGCTAAAGCACCTTTGTTCTTCAACCAATAAAAGCAACACATATTCACAGAGTACAGAAGGACATCCCACACCATGACTGCTTGACCTCGACACAGGTGGCAGGATCTGGGGACTGCCTAGGGCCATATACCTGTAGGTGGATTTTTCTGTCCTGCCAGCCAGCTCCCAAATAATGACGTGGAGACTTCTTATTCATTATGAAAGCTTGGCCAAGAGTTTAAGTCTGTTTCTAACTAGCTCTTATAACTTAAATTAACTGATTTTTATTTACTTTCTGCCTTGTGGCTATATTAGCTATATTCTGTACTGCCTATCCTGCTTCCTCTGAATCCTGGTGTCTACTTGCCACGCCACCCTTCTCCCCTGTGCTCTCTCTGCCCCCAAAGTTCTGCCTAACTATTGGTCATTTAGCTTTTTATTAAACCAATCACAGTGAAATATCTTCGCACAGTGTAAAGGAATATTCCACAACACATACCTAACTATACATGTGCTCGGATGACAATGGTGTTTTGATGGACCCAGCCCTGCCTTCTCCTGGAACAGTGAGTGGCTGTGCTGGCCTTTGTGTGTATTTGGAAAGGGAGCCCGTCGCTTTGCGAGACACGGGAAGCCTGCCCAGGAGCTCTATGCAAAGGCACAGGAAAGGCTAGAGAGAAACTTCCAGAAGCTCAGCTACCAACCACAAGGAACTTAGAGAAGATGGCCATACAATTTCCTATTACTTAATTATGGATTAATCTTACTTTTTAAAACTGAATTCTACTTTAAATGTACTGGGAACATTTGTTTGAGTACTGTTTGAGCAAAATCTTTGATAGAGTAAAAAAGTACCACTTCACAATAAGAGCCCCTTGTTTTTTCTTTTACCCCTAAGAATTTTTAATATCTTATTTTAGAAATGCCAGGCCAGCCTATACTGTCATGAACATGGCCCAGGTCAGCCGCTCCTAAGGTGCACTAGTTCATATCACCCCTGGTCCTGACAGTGTTGTTTCCAATCCTGTAGACAGAAGTTTCTGTCCTGCCCCGTCCCACAGCCATTCAGTCACAAATAAACACACAGGGGCTTATATTAATTATAAACTGTTTTGCCTGTTGCTCAGGCTTATTAATAACTAGCTGTGACAGCTTAAATTAACCCATAATTCGTATCTATGTTTAGCCCTGTGACTTGGTGCCTTTCCTCAGTAAGGCATTCTTATCTTGCTCCTTTGCGTCTGGCTAACGAATGCATCTCTGCCTTTCCTCTTCCCAGAATTCTCGTAGTCTGGTCACCATGCCTGTACTTCCTGCCTGCCTATTGGCCAGTCTGTTTTATTAAACCAACACGAGTGACAAATCTTTACAATGTACAAGAACATGATCCCATAGCACAATCCAGCAGTCAGAAGTGGGGCAGGAAGTCATGAGCTATGGTCTACGACTGAATTCTCCTTTTGAGCCAAAGGCTCTTTATCTGTGCCCTTCGTCTGGGCAGTGTGAGGTGGGCCCACCCTCCAAGCCGCTTGCGTCACTGGGACACATAGTGAGTGAGTCCTACACAGCCCACTGGATACGGCAGCTCTGGGAGAGCAAAGTCGCTCTTCGTCTGCATCCCCCCAGAACACAGTTTACAAACAGGTTTTTTTGTTTGAAGCAAATGAGTAAAACATATAAATTAAGTTAAACTAAAAAAAAAATAAATTCAAAATTGTGTCTCAGAAAGCATGACATGAGGGGGTATTTGGTGGTGCATGTTTGCTAGCTCCAGAGAACTGGGCAGTCAGTCAGAATCAGGTTGTGGAAAGTAGTTGCCATCTGATTAGATTAGTGGTGTCAAGTGTTGGTGTGAAATAAGTGATGTGTTCTTAAGTTCTTTGTGCTGTTGAAAAGTCTTGCTGCCATCCATCCACTCTTCCATCTTTTCTTCCATACACTGATACATCAGTCATCCCATACATACATATGTAAACCATATATACATCCTTGTATCCACCTATCCACTCATCCACCCACCCACCCATCCACCCACCCATCCACCCACCCATCATCCACCCATCCATCCCCCCATCCATCCACCCATCATCCCCCCATCCATCCACCCATCATCCACCCATCCATCCACCCATCCATCCACCCATCCATCCACCCATCATCCACCTATCCATCCACCCATCATCCACCCATCATCCATCCATCCATCCACCCATCATCCACCCATCCATCCACCCATCATCCATCCATCCATCCACCCATCCATCCACCCATCCATCCACCCATCCATCCACCCATCATCCACCCATCCATCCCCCCATCCATCCACCCATCATCCATCCACCCATCATCCACCCATCCATCCACCCATTATCCACCCATCATCCACCCACCCACCCATCCATCCACCCATCATCCACCCATCCATACACCCATCATCCATCCATCTTTCCACTCATTCTCCCATCCACCTCCCTATACACCGGTTTACCTTACTTCCATCATCCACCTGTCCATCTGTCCATCCATTGTCCTCTTCTTCTATCCATCTCACCTTCCATTTGTCCTTCTGTGCATCTACTTTCTCTTTCCTTTCTGTCTTTTCACTTGTTTATCCACTGAGCTGCTCACTCATCAATCAGTTCATTTACTTATTCCCATTTAATAACGTTTGCTAAACCTGTGTATGCTGAGCTTCTTCTAGGCTTTATGGGTGATCCAAAGATAATAAAAGAATGATCCCAACTCTCAAGGGCTTCTAGTCTAGCATATGATTTAGACATGTGGTCAAGTAACTGGGACACAGGGCAGACTAAAATGAGGTACTATCAAAAGTGCATCTAGGCTCAGTTAGAAATTAGATTTTTGGCTGGAGAGATGGTCAGCGGTTAAGAGCACTGGCTTCTCTTCCAGAGGGTCCTGAGTCCAATTCCTAGCAACCACATGGTGGCTCACAGCCATCTGTAGTAGGATCTGATGCCCTCTTCTGGCATAAAGTCATACATGCAGATAGAGTACTCATATACATAAAATAAATAAATAAATAAAATCTTTCAAATAAAAGGGGAAGAAGAAAAGGAGAAGAAATTAGGTTTCCAGGGCTACGTGGTGAGGAGTCACCAGGCTGTTGGTCCCCTGGCCACTGGCTAGAAAAGCGACTTCTCCCTTATCCCCTTGAGAAATGGGAGTCAGTGTGGCTCTCCGCTGGGTGACCAGGGCTTCGGAACGTTCGTCACTTTGCCTTTACATGTTTCGCACAGATACAATCACACAGGGACCCAGTTCTTTGAAATCAGGAAAATGAGACCTCTGAGCGGGTAAGTGCTGCGTTCTCTCCTGTGGGAGAGCCACCAGCGCCCTCTCCCAAACTCTGTCCAGTCTCCTAGGACCCTGGATTCTTCTAGTCTGCAGGGGGTGGAGGTGGAGGTGCCCCAGGGCCAGACTGTGGGTGGAGCTGAGGACTAGCCGCTCTTGGCGGCTAAATTGGGTGATCAGGACTGACTCTCGGGCCAGGTGTGCTACCCACATCTTTAATCCCAGCACGTGGAAGGCAAGTGGATCTCTGGGTTTGAGACTGGCCTGGGCATACCAAGTTCTGGGCCAGCAGGGCTACATAGTGAGACCCTAACTCAAAAAACACAGACGAGACTCACTTTCAGGATGGCATAGGCCTGAAAACTCACTCAGGAGGCTTGTCTTACTTGTCCTTTAAGGCCCCGCCTCCAGACTGGGAGGATGTTGTGAGATATAACACGGCCCTCTCTGAGGTAACTGGGAGGAGCCTGTGGACTTGAGGATCTTAGTTCTGTCAAGTGCACGTGTGTTTAGGGGTCATCCCGGGGAATTGAGTTGTTCCTTTTCTATTTAAATTTCTGCATGGTGCCTAGTGAGGAGACAGGCATACTGACAGACTGATGAACTGACGGACCATCACTGCATAAATGCCTAAGTCCTGAGATCTTCTGTTGTGTTCTGTCCCACAGGTTAATGGAAACGGCGAAAGAGATGACCCGAGAATCCTTGCCTATCAAATGCCTTGAGGCAGTCATTCTGGGCATGTATCCTTTAAGCTTTGTGTGGTACCTCTGTGACCCTGTTCTGGAGTTAGTTGTGTCTTTGATGTCCTTATAGAAAAAGGTCAGACACCAGTGATACTTCTCTCAGTTTGACTTGGCTGGAGTTGAACTAAATCGATGCTTGGCTCCTTGGGCCGGCGTTCATCCTACCTGTTCTCTGTGGAGCAGTCGGGCCAGTGACTGTAGATTCAGCGGTCACAAGGAGAATTCAGGTTCAAATTGTACATGTGCGGCTCTCTCCTGCTCTCTCCTGACACTGTTGTAAGAGTTAAACACCGAAATGGAGTTAAAGCAAGGCCTAGAGGGCCATTATCTAAATCCATCACTATGAGAAGTGTGAGAACGGACTGCAGAGAAGAGCAGGTGCTCCGGTGTGTCATGGGAACCCACTGGGCGCAGGGGCTGGGCTCGTGCTGGTCTCTTGTGCATTATCATTTGCACCACAGTCTTGGCTCTTTTCCCGTGGGAGGAATTCCATCCAGAAACTCTGTGATGACCCTGACTGATGGCGGTGGCAACTGAACAGAACCAGGTGAGAGCCAGAGAACTGCTGGAGCCCGTGGGGTAATTGGCCGAGAGGACCGTGGCCAGGTGAAGGCTGTTGGCTTCTTGAGTGCAGCGCTAAGTGGCTTTCAATCTTCTGAAGCTGAAGGCTGACGTGGTCTCAAGCCTGGGTGTTCCATTTAGAGTAGCTTCCAGAAAGACGGGACAGTGGAGGCAGCTGGACTGGACCGACAGAGCTCTTTTTGGTCTTGCAGGAGGGAATGGTGAGACTTGGACCATGACCTTGGCAGCAGGACCGGGTTGGGCGAGGTAGTTTCCAGAGCTGCCAGGAGATAGAGTGTACGGGACGGGAAACCAGCCAGACATAGGAGCTGACAGGGAATCAGCTAACACAGGCTTCCCATTAGGCCAGAGACAGAGAAGACGCGTGTGAAGAATCGAGTGACGGGAGTGTACCGTATCTGTGAAGGCCTGCACTGCGACAGAGAAGCAGGGAAGGCTGAGGGGAGGGGCCTGCAGGTGTCTAGGCCATAGCTCTGTGGATCCCTCCATTTCTGTCCTGCATGACGATGCCACGGCCCAGGGGAAGGACTTAAAAGGAAGGCTCCAACTGTAGGGCATGGGGGTCAAATGTGGACGGGCTGGATTTGAAACATGGAATCTAGGCTGTTGGGGATGGGATATTTGGAGGGTTGGGTTTTTGAGGGGGTGGAGCGATGCTCAAAACACAGTTTGGGTGGTGTGAATGTTGGGGAGACGGGAGGAGGAAAAAGTGGTCGAAGATGAAGCTTAAAATTCTTTTATCTAGATGGACACAAGGAACCAGCGAAGGAGGCTGTGTTCAATGCCGTGACCAAAGCAACTTAGGGGAAGAAAGGGTTTATTTCTGTTAATGCTTCCTGATCCGAGTCCATCATTGAGGAAGGTTGGGGCAGAAACCATGGAGGAATGCTACTTCCTTAAGCAGCCCAGACCTACCTGCCTAGAGATGATACAGACCAGAGTGGGTTGGGCCCTCCGCGTCAATCATCAGTCAAAACAATTCCTCACAGACATGGCCACAGGCTAGTCTGATGGAGGCAACTCGTGTTGAGGCTCCCTCATTCCAGGTGATTCTAAATTGTGTCAGGTTGGCAATAATATGCTGGGGTCCTTTGCACATTGTTAACCTGACACAATTTAGAGTCTTCAGGAAACTCAGAGGTTGGCTGGGAACCGGAAAGGAGACAGCGGTCAGTGAAGGCGTGCTTCAGAATTAGGTGGGGACAGGAGGATGGGCTAGTTTGTTTGGACTCTCAGACGTGTGGTGTATGCATGTTTGTGCGCTGGTATGCAGATGCACACACTATGTAGGTGTGGATTCAGAGCTTAGCACTGGACACCTTTCTATCACTTTCCACCTGTGTGTTTGTGTGCATGCGTGTGTAAGGTGTGTAAGTGTGGGTATGCACATGCCACAGCTTGAGTGTGGCAGTCAGAGGACAGCCTCAGGTGTCCATCCTCACCTTCCACTTCATTTGAGACAAAGTCTCTTCTTTGCAGTGTATTGCAGTCCATTGCAGTGTACAGCAAGTTATCTGGCCCTTAGGCTCCCAGGGATTTTCCTACCCGCCACCCCACCTCATAGTGGAACTGATGGGCTTCCAGATGCGATGGGCCCTACCTGCTTTGTGTAGGTTCTTAGGATTTGAACTCAGGTCCTTTGCATGTGCAATGAGTTTTAACCCACTGAGATACCCCCAACCCCACCAACCATCTACCTGACTTTTTGAGACAGGGTCTCCCACAAACCTGGAGTGTTGTTTGGCTAGACTGACTGGCTGAGCAAGCCCCTGGGACCCTCTGGCCTTGTGTCCCAGTTCTGGAGTTATAGCCTGACACACACCACCACACCTGACTCTTACACAGAGAGTGGAGATCTGAACTCGGGTCCTTGCACTTACACAGCAAGTACTTGTTTGACAAGATAGGGTTTCTCTGCCTACTGTCCTAGAACTTGCTCTGTAGACCAGGCTGGCCTTGAATTCACAGAGACTGCCTGCCTCAGTCTCTCAAGTGCTGGGATTAAAGGCATGCACCATCACCACTGGACTGTACAGCAAGTACTTTAGCAACTAAACCATCTCTTCGACTCCTCTTGTGTCTTTTTGTTTTGTTTTTGCTCTTTGCTGGAGACCAAACTCAGAGCCTTGCACAGACTAGCCCGGCACTTTACTCAAGCTAGACCTCTGTCCCCAGGTTCTCACAGGGTCTTGTATTGTCATGTGTATGTCTTTTGTGTGTATATTGCTGGGTATGAAAGCATGGGCTCCGCACCCACCACTGCATGTTTCCACGGGACGGAGCTTCTGTGCCTCTCGGCCACTTGCAGGGCACACAGGGGTCTGACCTGAAGTACGGCTCTCCATCTGTGCCTTAGTTAGCATTTGGAAAATGAGAACTTGAGTCTTTCAGAAGCCTCTCCCAGATCTCCCTGCTCGTTGTGTAAAGGGGAGGCACATGTTAGAGAGTCTAGCAGGATTCAGGCTTAGGGGGCAACAGGACTCTTGGGACCCTGCTCTTCCGAACACCTTGCTGGTGGAGGCCAGCAGAGGACACAGGCCAGACGCTAACGAGCATAGCTCAGCTGCTCTGACACCTGCTGAGTGTGCTGGGTATGTAGGCCACCTTGTCCTTTGCAAACATCTGAGCATCATTGTCCCTGGAATTACCCAGAAGCCCCGGGGCTTGCAGAGAATAGATCTAGGACCCCGCCGGGCCAGTGCTCTTGGTTTTGCTTTGTTCTTACCTGTGTGGCATTTCAGAGCGGAGCCAGGCAGGTGGCGAGTGTGGGAGGCTGCCTGTCACGCTATCCTCAGGGAAACCGGACTCTTGGCATAGACCTCCGGCCGCAGTTACAACAGTTCTGTCTTTGCTCTGTGTCAGCGTTCCGCTGTCCTGCTTTCCCCTCGGGACGGGAAGAGTGGTTCAGGTCATGGTCAGTGTCTCCCAGAGTTCCCCTCTGTCCTGGGAAACAAGGTCTCCTTGACAACGGGGAAGCTGGTAGGTTTGGTGACTTCAGGCCACTTGTCCTTCTTTTCTCTCCAGTATGGGGGTGAATGTGCATGTGGAGGCCAGGGGACAGCTCCAGCTGTGGTGGGTCAGGCGCCGCCCACCTCTTTATATTAGTGATTTATCTATGGAGGCGGGATCTCCCAGTGTCCCTGAACTCATCAAGTTGGCTAAGCTGGCTGGCCAGTAAGCCCCACCGATCTACCTGTTTCTACTTTCCCGCCAGGGGTTACAAACCTGGGTTCTGGGTCTTGAACAAGTGCTTTACAAGCTAAGCTCTCTCCTCAGCCTGTGTATCAAGTCTTTTCACTTCAGCCTGAAGTTCAGGATCCCTTCCTGGACGGCCACTTTGTACCTTGCTAACTAATGTGTGTCCTCACTTTCCTATGTGTGCCAGACACATGGATCTTAGGTTCCAGGTTCTTTTTGAATTTGGCAGATGTTTGGAGAAATGGCTCCTGTGCTGAGCCCCGCTGGGGGGGATTGTGCTGCTGGCTGGTCAGGTCCCACACCTCCTAGTCCTTCCCAAACAGCGTCACCAACTGGGGACCAACCAAGTACATGAGCCTGGGGTCCATTCTCTTTCAAACCACCATGCTGTCTAAACACTCGGCTTCTTAAGGAAGAATATATGCGCTAAGGACTGTGGTTTCCACTGTGTTTTCTGGACAGGGTTTTACTAAGTAGCCCTGGATGGCCTCTAGCTCAGAGCTCTGTCTCTACCTCTCAAACCTGGGATTAAAGGTGTGTGTCACCGTACCTGGCTCCTGTGTACCTCCGTTATGGCTTCAGGATGTATCCTTCAAAAATGTCCAGGGCCTCCTGATGGCCAGACAAGGACACTAAGATGACACAGAGGGTCGGTGATCAAGGGCCAAGTGACATTAGGACTTTGCTCAGGGACTAAAACAGTCCTAAGAATTGAGATGTGGACATCTCTGCAGTAGAAGACAGGTTTACCAGTTGGGCTGAGATATGACATCACGTTGTCAGGGAACATGTGATTAAGACAGATTCTTTTAAAAATATTTATCTGGAGGGGAGGCGCTGCATGCAGTACATGCAACATGCACGTGTGTGGAGGTCATGCACGTGTGTGGAGGTCAGAGGACAGGTTGTAGGGTCAGTTCTTTCTTTTCATCATATTGTACTCTGAAGATGAATTTCGGGTCATCTGGCTTGGTGGCAGGTGCCTTTTCCTGCAGAGGCATGTCAGCTGTCTGCAGAATGAGGACAGAGAGCTGTGCCTATACCTGACCTCACCATCACGCAGTACCATGTCATTCACCTCAGAAGCATTCCGGTCCCCTGGGCATTCTACCAAGAGGAATGACCGAAAGAGTTTCCAGGAGAGTTGGATCGAGGGTTGTGAGATCTAACCAGGAATGGTGTGGAATTTCTAGAGGGGCTTGGAAGTAGGGCACCTCTTGCTTAGCCATCCAGGGCCAGGAGTAGGGTGTTAATTCAAGCTACTCCTCTGCAATTTTCGGTCAAAGCCAACACTGTAGTGGCTGGAGAAGACAGCTCTGTTGGTAAGTGCTCGCTGAGTTTGCTCGCCCAGGACCAGTGTTAAAACAAACCCCAGGTGTTGAGGCCTGCACTTGTGATCCCAGTTCTGGGGAGGTGGAGGCAGGAGGATCCCCAGGTCTCACTGGCCAAGCAGTTTACCTTAGTGATTGAGTTCCAGGACAGGATATCCTGTCTCGAAAAGTAAGGACAGCAGAGGAACACCAAAGGGGACTTCTGACACACACACACACCCCCCTAAAGTCATGGTAAGAGGCTGCCACTAAGTCACTACAGGCCAGTGAGCTGGGAGAGCCAAGATGTGCCATGTGAGTTGGGACTAAGATGGGACTTGGGACCGTGGGTAACAGTTTTCTACATGGTAGCCCAGGCTGTTGGCACAGGTATGCCAGGTGTGATGGGAGTGGCTAAGTGTCACAAATGTGACTCCTTCCAACTCCTTTCTGTCCCCCACTCTCCAGTTACCAGCCAGCCTTGGCCTTCCATTGCTGTCTCTGGGATCCCGGTTTTCCTTTCTTGCCTGGCCTACCACAGAGGCCCTCTGATCCTGCCTGCTTTGCACAATCTTACTGTGTTTGTTTGGTTTTTCACACCGGGTTTCTCTTCGTAGCCCTGGCTGTCCTGGAGCTCCCTCTGTAGACCAGGCTGGCCTCAAGCTCTTGGAGATTGGCCTGCCTTTGCTTCACAGGTCATGGGATTATCTGTGCACCACCACCGCTGCCCAGCCTGATTGTGTTTAAAAACACACTTGGCTGGGGAAACCTGCTCAGGAAATCTCTGCATAAGCATGAAGACCCGAGTTCAGATCTCCCGAATCACATGAGAAGGAACGGTGGTAATGCGAGCCTTGATCCCCAACACTAGAAGGCTGAGACAGGAGAATCTTGGGATTTGCTGGCCAGCCTGTCAAGTGAAATGGTGAGCTTCAGGTTTAGTGAGCGATCTGTCTCCAAAAATAAGGTGGAGACCAACTGAGGAAAGACATTCCGTGTGCAGCTCTGGCCTCAGCGTGTACCCTCATGGTTAAGTATGCCTGTATTCACATGCACGCACGCATGTGTACACACCTACAAACAAGTAAATAGAAACATCTTTACTTAGAAATAGCTCCACGGGCCTTTGGGAAGCCAGGCAAGGAAAAGGGGGCCTGATTAGTTTGTTTTGCATTTAACTACTGAGGGCGGCAACTTTTCTCTCTATTCCATATTCATTGAGTACCCAGAGAATCCCTTGCAGAGAATTCTGGAAAGGTTAGTTAGATACTGAGACAGGGGGATGGACTCACTGGCCCCAGGAATAGTGTCTCCTCCTGGGAAGCCATGCTCTCTGAAAATCATGTTTCTCTGTGGAGTCCTGGCTGTGCTGGAACTTGCTCTGTAGACCATGCTGGCCTCGAACTCACAGAGAGCCACTGTCTCTGCCTCCCGAGTACTGAGATTAAAGGCGTGTGCCACCACCACCTGGCACTCTCTGAAATCTTCAGGCCCCTGCCTCTTCCTTGACTCCACTTGTCTAAGATATTTAACCAACGGGCAGCCTTCCATCGAGCGCTTCCCCATCAGCTTTAAAACCTATTTCTCAGGGAACTACTTTCACCATGTCGTGCTGGGGATTTATTGCAATGGTTACTACGGCTCACTGGGCATGAGCCGAAGGGCTGAGCTGATGGACAAGCCGCTGACCTTTCGGACTCTGAGCGACCTTGTCTTTGACTTTGAAGACTCCTACAAGAAATACCTGCACACGGTCAAGAAGGTCAAGATTGGGCTGTATGTCCCCCATGAGCCTCACAGCTTCCAGCCCATTGAGTGGAAGCAGCTGGTCCTCAACGTCTCAAAGATGCTGAGGGCCGACATACGGAAGGAGCTGGAGAAGTACGCCAGGGACATGCGGATGAAGGTGAGGGCCAGGACCAGTGTGTGGTGTGTGTGTGTGAGTGTTCTTCCTGTCTGCACCCATTCCTTTACACGTGGGACAAAATGCCTGACCCCGAAATACGGGAAAGAGGGAAGGAGCGTTTATTCCCATTCACAGTTCGAGGGTACTCTCCATCATGGGAGACACTAGAGCCGTAGGAACCTGAAGCAACTGCGGCCACAGCTGGGGCTCAGGTCACATCCTCCGTTTTATTCACTTTGGCGTCAGCCCATGGAATGGTGCTATCTGGAGTGTGTGGTTCCCACCTCAATTCATCCAGCCTAGAAACGTCCTCACAGACATGGTCAGAGAGCAGCTTCCCCTGGGAGATTCCTAAGTCCCATCAAACTGAGACTCGGGATTTAACAAGCACAGTATCTCTTGCTTTTGCTAAATGGCAGGAAGGTTTTCTTGCTGAGTGGCCACTCTGTAAAAACAAGTCCTCTGCATCCTCTTTTGATCGGACAGTTAGACTGTGTGCCTGTGATGCGTCCTGCTCCTTGTGCCTGTGAATTCTACACCCTCAGTTTCAACCAACTCTGGGTCGAGGATAATATGAAAAAAAGTTGCAGCTGTGCTGAATATATATAGTTTATTATTATTATTATTCCCTAAATAGCACATAGTTGAACAACTATTATGTCTTAGGCATTACAGGTCATTCAAATTGAGATCAACGTTCACAGGAGGATGCAAACATAAGGGACTTGAATACTTATGGATTTTGGTGTCCCTTTGCGGTCCTATAACCAATTCCCAAAAATGTCCCTGAGGGTCAAATTTGTTTCATAAATGAGAGCTGAAACCACCTTAGATGTTACAAACTAAGTGGTGTCTCTCCCCTTAATTCCTTCTGTGAACTAACATCCAAAAATAAGAGGCCAGCTTTGTTGCTCAGGTGCTGTGCCTGGAACAGAGGGACTTCTCAGGCTGAGATGGTCACCCTGCTTATGGTCTGTTTCAGAGTCACGCTGGGTCTGTTTGGCCTGCGTTGCTGGGTCTTGGGCATCTAAGCTGGTGTCAGAGTGGTCAAGAGGGGCATTCACTGTGCTGAGCTTGGGTCCCTGACACTCAGTATCTACTCTCTACTCTGTCAGCTCGCTCCTAGTGACAGTACACCTGCTTGTCCCTGTCTCTCCAGGGCCTGTGGGTCACTAGGAGAAAGTGGCTATTCTGAGTCAGGTGTGTTTACCTTCAGTCTTCAGGAGCTGGAATGGTGATACTGGTAAATTAAAGACCATTCTGTGCCTGAACGTGGGAAGGGGGAGTCAGCAGAAGCTGGTTTCTGGGTGCCGTGGAGGAGACTTTGCCTTCCAGAGTGAGAGTCTGGAGGCTGAGGGGCTGGGCTTGGTTCCCTCCTTCCACAGAGAACGGAATGGAGTGGTGGTCCTTGTAGCTCTCCAGTCCCCTTTTCTTTTTCCAGGGTAGAATGTGAGGAATGTCCATCCTGGATAGGTTGGGGTTGGGGTGTTGTGCTGTTGGAAGGTGAGAGATGGGGGTCCTGAGGATCCAGTGTGGCTAACGAACACTAACTCCTATCTTCTTCAGATCCTGAAACCTGCCAGTGCCCACTCTCCAACTCAAGTGAGAAGCCGGGGAAAATCCCTGTCTCCCCGAAGGAGGCAAGCAAGTCCCCCAAGGAGGCTCGGCAGGCGAGACAAGTCGTGAGTGCTATTTTCCCTTCCCTGGCACACATATTTGCAGGGGTCTCCAGACCTGTGGGGATAAGCCGAGTCCCCTCTGAGAGGACTGTCCCCGTTCAGAGGTCATGCTGGGCAAGGTGCTATGGTGCATGCCAGCTCCAGGGCGGCAATCAGCTGAGAATGAGCTGAAAATACAGCCAGAGGGGAAGGACCCTGGAAACAGAACCAGGGAGCGTAGGTCTGGCATAAGCTTAGCTACGTCCTGGCTGTTTGAGTCTGTCAGTACAGACCTGCATTCCTCTGTGCCCAGCAGGGTGTGGGCACTGTGAACCTTGTGGTGCAAGAGAGCTTCCAGGCTCCTCTTCCCTGACTGACTCTACGCTAGCCTGGTAATGCTGTAGCTCTTTCTGAGGTCAAGTGACTCACATAAAACATGCCAGTTGAGCTGCACAGGGTCCCCAGAGTCCCCGGCACTGACCTGCTAGCAAGCCCTCAGGCCACGGCACACTGAAAATTCGCTATTTGCAGCGGGTTATCATTGCAGCCACTCGCACGCTGGGGTCAGGGGTTAGGAGTCTTGGTTGAGTCCCTGCTTAGTCACACAGTAGCCATGTAGCCAAGCAGACCCTGGTCCTGAGGGAGTTATGGTTTGCATGTGTAAGAGGCTAAGAAGGTTTCCTCACAGGCATTGCTGAAGGGTTCTGACTAGATCACGTGGTGGGTGTGGCCTGTTAGCAGTAAACTGCTTTTACAGAAGGACATTCCGGCCAGCATGTCCATTCCACAGGCTCTGCGGGGAATGTTGGAGTTTGCTATCTTAGTCCTAAGTCCTGTGGCTGGTCAGTAGGAAGCCAACACAACCCCCTGGACTAAGGAGGTGGCAGGGGCAAGGGATGGTTGTGTTTGAGTGACGAGACAGAGCAGGGTTTCCAGTTCCAAAGAAGGCTCCTGTGCTTCGTCCCGCTGTCCGCCCCAGATTTCGCATGGACAGCTAGCAGAGGCTTGCTGAAGTGACAGGTGGCCTGGGAACGGGGAGTCCAGGGCCTCTACAGTGAGGGAGGCTGACATCGGTTGGGTTGTTGCACCTAGATCTACAAGAACTCAGTGATGTCAGGAGTGTGGGACATTAACTGCCAGGGGACAGAGCAGGGTGGCAATCAGGATGAGGTCAAAGGTCTGATGGAGACCGTTTGATGTGGAAGACAGAGGCAACTGTTGAGACTGTGGGTTCTGAAGTGCTTCTCAGGCTTCTGGAGTGAATGTTTTAAAAAATACTGATAATAGGGCTTGAGGACAGATTAAAAATTGGAGGCATCTAGCCAGGCAGTGGCACATGCGACCTTTAATCCCAGTTCTTGGGAGACAGAGGTAGAAGAAGAGGGAATCTCTGACGTCAGCCTGGTCTACAGAACTAGTTTTATGACAGCCGGAGCTCCAGGAAGAAACCCAGCTTGATAAAAACAAAAACAAACTTGGAGACATCTACGTAGAAGTGACCTGGAGCAGGAAAGAAAAGTGAGAGGAACGGGAATGAGTAGCTCTCGGAAGGACAGGGAAATGAGAGTTGGACGGGAGATGAGGAAGGGATGGGTACGGGGACAGTCTTGCTCAGGGGTGTGCACTATTGCTCTTTTCACTGGTGACAGGGTGAGGTGACCACCCCTTCCCTGCCCTACTCTGGGAACGAATCCACTGACGACCTCCTGTCCACCTGGTGCATCAGAATGGGCCTGGGAGTGAGGATAAAAAGGAACAGGGAGTGGTTCCCCAGGTCAGGAAGGGGGGTTCTCTTTTGCTAGTCTCCTCCCTTCATACCTCACGGCTTGATTCAGTCCTAGTATTGGGAGCTTCCGGGAAACCGAGGTCCAGTGGCAAAAATGTAAACTCAAAAACAGGGTGGACAGTGAGGTCCAGGGAAGAGCAGATCCTGAGGAGGTTGGGGGCGGGGGTGGGGACTGGAAACACTGTGGACTCAGGGTCTTTGGAGAACAGTGTGATTGGGGAGGGTACACAGAATGAACCCCGAGCTGAGATCCAGGGACCAGATTCCTAGCCCAGTGAAGGAGCTTTCCTTCCTGTGAGAGGAGAGGGAATTAGCGAGGATTCTTTGAATATTGTATTCCCTCTGGGTTTTTTCCTTGCAGAATTGAAGAGAACCACACTGTCTTTGGAGACAAGGCGGAAATAACCAGAAGGAAGAGGTGAAGGTTCAAAATAAAGTGATGAACTCAGGAAGCAGGGTTTTGGGGGAGCCAGGATCAGAGTGATGGGATGCGGCAGTGAGGGCTCAGAGGTAGGGAGGATATGGATTCGGTTTGTGCCTCTGGTGGCCTTGTGCTGGGCAGAGGTGACAGTGAGAGAGAAAGCCATGGGCACAGACTGGACAGGGTCTAGGCTGAAGACATCACTGACCGGCAGGTCGTGGTTCTCAGAGGGATCTTTTTCCAAACCAGAATGGGGGAGCCACCCTCTCCTGGTGCTTCTGAACCAGCAGCTTTGGGACAGGCATCTCAGTTTTTCCTCTGACAAGTACTCAATTCTGTTGCTGGGGGCCGGGGTGCAGGGAGCACCCCAGAGTTGTTCAGCAGCGACCCACCTCCTGTACTTGATGAACCCAGGCAAAGGGTTCACATTAACAATCAACCCACCACGATAAAAGGGTTGAAATCTAGTCACTGGTGCACACCGCAGACTTGTCCAGTCCTAGGGGGGGCCACTGGTGTACACCCCAGACTTGTCTAGTCCTGGGAGCCTACCTTAGCTGGCCTCAAGCTCAGGCCTCATTTAATTTGGCCTTGGGGTGCCCACTGATTCACTCCGACTTTCCTTGCCCCAGACCCTAATCTCTACTACTTTGTCATGCAGCCAAGGCAAGCGGCCACGCTGGCGCCTTCACCTGCACCCGAGGAAGACAGCAGTTAGACAGCTACGGCTGTGAGTGTGAAGCCACTGGGTGCCAGGGCCCTGCTTGTCCTTACCCCCCCGTCACACTACAGTGGCCTGAGAATGGAAAGACCATGAGGGAACGAACCCCCAGGTGTTTTCCCTTAACATCCTACCAATGCCAACCCCCCAGCCCCCGGGAGGCAGTCACAGGCCAATATATTATAAACGTATCAAAGAAAAGGTGGGGTGGCTGTACCCAGCTCCCAAGGTCCCTATATCACACCCATAGCCATGACCTTGCCTCCCAGGCTGAGCAGGTTCCCAGGAGCCCTTCATTAATGCTTCCCAGTGGGGTATGATTGGGAAGGATCCACAGCTAGCCCAGGTGGCCTTGGAGCAGCACGGTCATGGAGAGCCCTGCACCTGTGGGTGCCTGAGGACAGTTTCACAGGCATAGGTCTCATAAGGTCATGGCTCTTCTCGGCATCAGAGATCCTGGCCACTTGGCTCTTGTCTGCATTTGGAGGCTGGCAGGAGCCTCGACAGGGCTCTGGATAGAGGTGAGTGAGGAGGGAGAGCCTTTGTCCAGCTCCTCTCAGACCTGACTTCTGAGGGGCAGCATTGGGGAAGGGTGGGGGAGGACAGAAGCCGAAGACTGGAGAGGAGGGAACCATGGAAACTCTGAGCCCGCCCTCCCGGTGCTCACTTGTGCGTCTGCCATAGCCACAGGCTAGACCAGCACCCCTGGCCTCCAGACATATGTCCAAAAGAGGATCTTTTCTCCTGCCCATAGCTTTCTCCATGCAGGCTTGGTCCAGCTAGCTATTTTTGAAGGGACAGGTTTGACCATGCCCCAGTGACTTCACAGACCCTGGGCTCTCACTGAACTGGTGAGCATCAGGAAGGCTCCTGATTGACTGCAGTGCTATTATTTCAGCTTTACCTAAGGCCAGCGAGTCATTTCTACATACACTGCGTGCTCACAGTGGAAAGTAACCACACCGGGCAAGAGGCCCGTCAGCTGGGTCAGCTGGGTCAGCTGGGGTCAGCTGGGGCCCGTAGATAGTTTTGGTGGCCCGTGCCGCCCCTCTCACAGCTGGAGCCACTTCTAGTGCTGCATTCCTTTTTGTCTTTGCACTTGCCTAAATAATCCCTGGAGGAGTGTCTGTGTCGCTGGGTTGACATGGAGTCGGCTGAGCAGGAGGATAACAGTGACTTCACCAACCTCAATTAAGATCAAGTTTCTACGGGGAGACAGCAGTCCCCTCCCCCAGCGGGTTCTTCCTCTCTGCTCCCCTCTGAGTGTTTCCGTCTTCTTCTCATTACATTTATTTGTCAGACATATATGCATGTGAAGGGCGGAGAACACCTTTTGGGTTCGTCCCTTCCACCATGTGGGTCCTATGTGTAGAATTTAGGTTGTCATGTGTAGTGCCTTTTCCTCCTGAGCCATCTTGCTGGTATTTCCCCTCCAAACGTTGGAAGCACCTTCTACACAGAAAGGTCAAGTTTCCCTCTCAACTCCACCCCCACCCCGGGGGTTCTTAAAGAGAACTGGGGGTGGAAATTGGGCTCTGTTTCAAAGCCCCTGTCATCTCAAACCAACCTGTTCCCAACTCTGGGGCTCAGTCCCTTCAGGCTCCATTCTGAGAGGTGTCCACAGTGACTTGTGAGTGGGCCAGCTCTAGAAGAGCAAGGTAGAAGTCAGGGGAGCCTGATGTGATTCATCAGTTGTCCCAGGCTCTTGAGTGGTGGGAGCCAAGAAGACCACTTGTGTCCTCAAGTTCAAGACCAGCCTAGACTATATATCGTGGTAATGTCTAGAAAGAAAAAGGGCTATAGATAGGGCCGAGTGTCTGCCACACAAGCGTGAGTCCTGAGTTCAGATTCCTAACACTTGAGTCAAAATAAAAACACATAAGGGAGAGGTAATCGAGGCGCACACCAGGTTGGCGGCTGGTCTCCACATCCGGCGCACACTGTACACAAACACCTCCGGGGAAAAAAGACCAATCTCGTCTTCACTAAAGATCAGCTTCCCCAAAGGCCAGAGCAAACCTTTCTGTCTCCGTGGTTCCTTTTTACCTGGTTGTCCTCCTCTTTTTTTCTGCCATGTTTCTTTTTTTCCCTTTCTCTTTCTTGAGCAACATTGTTCCTTTTAGTTAGGAGCCCATGAAGGGTCATAAGGTAGGTCCTGGAAGCCACTCCTGGAGGCTTGTAGGCAGTGGTTCTGTTTAAAGTTAGCTCATCTCTAGGGCGTGACTGGACCCTGAAGGCCAGGAGCTCATCGTCACAGTTGGGTGAAATCTGCACACGTGTTTCCATTTCTCCTGTGTTTATTATTGTGGGTGTCTCTGGAACCATGAGAAGAGACATAAAGAAATGTGTGGACCCTTGTGACACAGGTGATTTAGTCGGGTCAGGTAGAAAGTCAGGAGGGTTCTTGAACACCCACCGTGAAGTTGTTTCAGAGAGAATGATCATCGGTCAAGATGTTGGAATCTCTTAGTGGCTACTTGAGAGGCAAAAGCAGGAGGATTCCACATTCAGGGACTGCCTGGTAACTCATGGGAACTTCATCTCAAATACGAAGTCAAAGGGGAGTAGGGGCGGGTTTGGTGGCGTTCACCTGACAGAGGAGAATGACTTAGGATGATCAAGCCCTTCTTCTCAGAGAGAGCCTGACTGGAGTCCGCTGCTCAGTTTTAGTTGGGTGAGTTGGACTACTTTCTTGTCAAGAGGAAACGACTTGCTAAAAGAAAATCTTTCAAAGGCTTAAGAACTTTCTTATCCTTGAATTTTCACTTTTTAGCACTTCAGGTCAAGGTTCCACTGTCCCCTTTGTCAGCCTCTTTGATGCTCTTAGGGAAGCGGAAGAAACCTGAAGTAACATCCTAAATCCCCACTTATAGTCTCGGACCCATCAACCCAAGGTGACAAGGGGCTCATCAGAAAATGAAGCGGTCAGAATGCTTGCATACAGTGTCATCCTGGAAAGCCGCCAGTCCCTCACTCAGTGTCAGTGTCGAGGTTTTACTGCCAGGTGCTTTAGGGGTTTCCTGGCAAAGACGCTTTGTCACTGAGTGATTTTCTGCCACGGCGGGTGGTTTCAGGTAAATTCTGAAAGATACACCTTTGAATCCTTTATTTTTACCCTGGCTGTTCAGGAACTCTGTAGACTAGACTGGCCTCAAACTCAGAGATCCATCTGTCTGCCTCCCAAGTGCTGGGATTAAAGGTGTGGGCACCACATGGCGATGCACCTTGATTTTGCACATTCAAGCCCAGAGTAGAAGCATCTCTCAAGGACTGGTAATGTCCATCAAAACCCAAGTTCCCTTGCGACCCAGGCTCACTGCTGCCAAAGAACTTTGACTTAGTCATGTATGTGGCTCTACGCTCCAGGCATGGCGCTGGGCACCTACCATCCCAGAACACAGCAGACCCAAACAGCAGGAGGGAAAGGTCAAGGCTACCCTGGGAAACAGTGAAAAAAAAAGTAGAGGGGCTGGAGAGATGACTCAGAGGTTAAGAGCATTGCCTGCTCTTCCAAAGGCCCTGAGTTCAATTCCCAGCAACCACATGGTAGCTCACAACCATCTGTAATGAGGTCTGGTGCCCTCTTCTGGTGTACAGACACATGCAGACAAACTATTGTATGCATAAAAAAAAAAAAAAAAGTAGAGCCTGGTTAATTTTGCCATATGTATTGGCAAGTTATATATATATATATATATGTTTTAATTTTAAATAGTGTGATTAAATTCAAGCTTAAAAAGCTCATTTGATACCAGATTTTTAAAATTTCTTCACTGAAAGCCTTTAGAACTCCTCAAAACCTCTCAGAATCCACCAAGTACAAGAATTGGGGGCCAAGGCTGGAGGAGTGTGGGTGTGGGGAACAGGTGAATATCAGGCCCTTGAAAAGTTTCAATCCGCCGGGCGGTGGTGGCGCACGCCTTTAATCCCAGCACTCGAGAGGCAGAGGCAGGCGGATCTCTGGGAGTTCGAGGCCAGCCTGGTCTACAAGAGCTAGTGCCAGGACAGGCACCAAAGCTACAGAGAAACCCTGTCTCGAAAAAAAAGTTTCAATCCTCTCTGTCGGTCCTGCCCCATCGTCCTTCTGCCTTTATCCTTAGGCCTGCTCTACCTGAGAAGAAGGCGGCTGACCTTGGCACCCTGAATGAAGTGGGCTATCAGATCCGGATCTAGCCAGGCCAGGCTGGCAAGGCTTCTATGGTGCTCTTTTCTGCACTTTCCGCAGCAGCTTCGGGACCTGCTTATCCATGAGGAACGGGTGCAGCTTTCATCTTGAAGGACTTCCCTGGGAACAGAATCTGAGTGGGTGGACATGGTGAGCCTTGAAAAATGCTGTGGGCAGCAGGCATGACTGGGCTAAGTGATGGACAGGCCCCTTGGTTGACTGTCTCCCTCAGGATCTCAAGGACAACATTGGAGTTTTCTATTTTTCCATTTGCCGACTGTTGCGCTTGCTTTGGACATTATGCCTCAGCTGTAGTCAACTTTGGAGTTGTCTCCACTCTCTGTAACCCAGCCAGTGTTACCGTCTTCTCAGCAATAACAAGCAAAGATGGTGGGTTTTTAAAGCAGTTGATATTACCTCAACATTTTGGCACCAGATATGCAATCTTAATGAGTTTTTTATATTCTATTTGTATTGTTTTCCTAGTGTTTCTTATAGGGATTTGGATGGTTTGGAGGGTTTGTTGTTTTTTTGTTTTTGTTTTTTCTGGTACACACATGAGATGAGATTTAAGGTGTCATATGCAAATGCTTTAGCAAAAAGCACTGCAATTCTGGCAATAAGGGACAACACATTAGGATCTTGGAGTCACTTAGAGCATCTGCTGACAGCAGGCTTCCCTCTTTCAAAACAAGAAAGCCAGTCCATGTCTGTTGCTAACATTTAAGCTTTTCCAAATCCAGCAAAAAACACAAGAGGACACGCACTCACCAAAATCCAGCAGTGCCGAGATGTCCTCAGGCAGAAAGGTGCTCAAAGGACAGACCCTGGTCAGCCTTGGTTCTGAGGGTCTCGCCACTGTTAATATGCTCTCTGCTGTCTTACATTAAGGCAAATGTGATGACGGACTATTTCCGTCATCCACTTCATGGCATAAGGAGGTGCTGGGGAAAACCATGAACTCAAGAAGCAGGCCCGTCTTTAAGGAAAAGGTCCAGCCCAGCACTGAGTGCAGGTCCTGAAGCAGAGCAAGCCTGCCTGTTGCCACTGCAGTGTGACTTCTGAAGGCGTCTGGAAGCCAACTTTAGGTCACGTGTGCAGCCACCATGCAGAAAGCCCAGCTCATTCCGAGAGCTCTCGGCATACGTTCCTCTGGCTGTGACTGACAGACCTGCTAACCGACCATTCGCTGAGTCTTCAGCAGGAAAACCTAGGGCTACAAGGGAGGCAAGAGCCCTGGGCATAAAAACTCGCTCCACCCTCAAGCCAGTATTGTTTTCTTGGAAAAGTTCAGTGTCCTCTAGAGACCAGAACCAGGAAACTAAAACAGTGTAAGCTTCAAATTCTGAACTTAATCGCTTTCTTCAAGAATCCTGTTAGCAGAGTTCAAGATAAGTTACTGGGCCTGGGCGCGCGCTGGGAGGCCCTGCTCTGACCTCGGGACCCAAGGAAGCACCACTCACTGTCCTCCACAGTCCTCACACGCCGTCCAGTCTCAGACTCAAGGCCGCCTGTATCTGAGTGTCCTGAGGAGCCTGAGAGTGCTTTCACTTTTGCTCAGCTGTTTATCCCCCCCAAAACTGCTCCATGTGGTACCCGGACTGATCAGAATTCAGTGACGAGGCCAAGTGCCCGCAGCTGCCTTGTTCAAGGATCGTTCACAAGAACGCCGGACAGTGGGACAACCTTAATCCTTGGCAAGACAAAGAACAGTACCCAGCTGTTCCTGGGTGCGACACTCTGCCATCTCTTCCACAACCACTTTGATTTTTAGATTCATTTTCCAAAGCAAGATTAGTCACAAACATTTTAAGTGCTCTTTGCCATTCGATTTTACTGACTGTAGTTACATCAACTTCTAAAAGCAGAAGACATGAAACACCTAAATTTTAATGCAACAGTCTAATTAAAACGAGCCCAGTGTGTTTAACCTCTCCTCAGCCTGGCTGTGGTTTCAGAAGGCAGAGAAGAACAGTGTGAGGTGACTGGAGCAAGTTTATCCTGTGGCAAGATGTGCAGAGCTGAGTGACAAGCCTCAGGCTGCCCCGCTGCTGATTGTGAAAGGTGATCCCGTGTGTTTTCCGTACACTGGCATCTTGTGCACATCCCTTTCCTTGAGTCACCTATTTCATGGGTATCCTCAGCAGACATGGCTAAGGGCCTTCGCAACCTTCAGCCTACTCTACAAGGTTTTTGTATGCTGGACTTTAATGTACAACCTTGTATAGTTTTTTGACACACAATTGAGATTCTTGTTTATTCTTAGACCTTGTTATATTTCAGAAGAGCCGTGGCTGTCTGGGTATTTTTCTAAGTGCACGGAGACTGACGGTATCTAAGGAGTGCCAGGAGAGCATGCTTCAGGCTTGCATTTCTCTCGTCACGTGTGCGACACAGCATGGAACTGTAGTAAAAACCATTCTGGAAACTGAGGTCTTTGAGTGTTTTGTTGCTGTTTTGTCCTACTGAGTTAATTTACATTTCTCACGCTCCTCTTTCGGGAGCGCTGTTGAACATTACTCTGTCTGGGTGTTTTTCAATCACTTGCCTCTTACCTTCATCCTGACTGACACAGGCTGCAATGGGTATAGGGTTAGTTCAGGGTGATGTTTACCACAAAGCCCAACAGAGATGTGCAAATATAATAATTTATTACAGTTTATAGATACAAAGTAGAAAGGACTTGAGCATTCCTATTGTCTTGATGGCAAAGGTACAGTAGAACCAGACTACCATCACTTTACAGTTTCCCTTTTTTTTTTTTAAACCTTGGCCAGCAGGAGGCTGGGGAGATGGCTCAGTTAGAGGAAGACCTGAGTGTGAGCCCAGGACCACATGAGAAGCCAGGTAGGTATCCACATGTAATCCCACACGAGGGAGGCAGAGACAGAGGGATCTTGGCCTTGCTGGTCAGTCAGCTTACCCTACTTTGGCATGTTCCAGGTCAGTGAGAGACCCTCTCTTAAAAATAGAAGGTGGACAGCTCCTGAGGAATAACACCCAAGATTCACCTCTGGTCTCTAGACGCACGCACGCGCGCGCGCGCACACACACACACACACACACACACACACACACACACACACGACAGTACACATTTGAAACTGAGCTGACTTCTGCAGTCAGCCAGATCAGATTGTGCTTGACAGGTAAACACAAGGCCCACCAGAAGAGCTGCCAGCTTTTCTGTCAGAAGAGTAGAGAAAATAGATCGTTTTTATTGGAGCTCAAAAAGCTTGTGAAAAGTGTCTGGGCCACAGATGAACACTGATAAGCTAACAGCAGTTTACAGGTTAACTGTATCAAAGTGAAGTACATGAAATGGCCTAACTCATAACATACTCATCAGGATATAAAAACGTTCTGCAGAGGTTTTCAGGAATGTCAGTGTGCCAACAATGTTTACACTAATTCACTCAACCCCCATATTAAAAAGGGACAATTACCACTATAATCTGATAACCAGACCCTTAGCACTACTGAAAACTGGGGGCATCTGGCACTATGTTAATACTGTCATGAAAACCAAGGTGAGACCTTTGTCACTGCAGTTCTCAGTGGACATGTCTTTACAATCTCTGTACCTCTGAGGCAGTCATCTCGTAGACTAAAATAACTAATAAATAACTTAAAATTGCAAAGACTTACTGCCTAATTTAAAACATTCTATTAATAAAAATCGCTGTAGAAAACACTTGTAATTTACTGCACTATAAGGACTTAGTAAAAATGCCTGTAATCTGATTCTACTATCTTAGAAAGCAGAGGGAATTTCTACTTACATTGAAAGGTTTAACCGGCACTTGCACAGGGAGAGCTAACAGGCCTTGTCAGACCGGCTGTGAGGCTTCACCCAGTGTAAGCACCATGGCACACTGCTGCACCACTGCACCAGAAAGCTCAACACTGCGGCCTAGAGTTACTCTGCGGAAGCGTGGAGTGTGCAGCTCCGGGGCCTAAGCCGTGCCTCCCTACGCTCTGGCTTCTGCACGCTAGAGATGAACAACAATAGGAGTAGAGCTGCTGCTTCCTTCCAAAGACTGATTTTCTAAAATTTATATAAAATGGGTCAACAAAATGTCACTCCTGACCCAAGGGTATTCTACTGTCACCAAACAGAAAGGGAAGTACAGGGGGACACAGTTACAAGCCAGGGTTTGCCGCCTTCTTGTCTATCTTTGAGTCAGGGTCTTGCTGTAGCCCAAGCTGACCCTGAACATGTAATGTTCCTGCCTGTCTCCTGGATGCTAGCACTACACACGTGCATGGCTGCACCTGGCTCATCTGCTCTCCTTGGGGCAACCCCTGTACAGGACAGGAGTGGGCTTAGATAAAGCACTTGGACCTCTTTTTTTTTTTTTGGCTACAAGTTTCTCTGTGTAGTCCTGGCTGTCCTGGAACGCAGTCTGTAGACCAGGCTGGGCTTGAACTAGATTTGCCTGCCTCTGCCTCCTGAGTGCTGGGATTAAAAGCATGGGACACCATCAATCCAGCTTTTGTTTTTTTAATACAGGGTTTCATGTAGCCCAGGTCTCAAATTTGCTATGTTGCTAAAGTTGGCTTTAAATGCTAATCCTGCCTCCACCTCCCAAATGCTAAGATGTAAGGTACGTACCACCATGTTGGCTAAGAGCTTTGCCCTCTTATGAGAATGACCTATATTCCTCAAGTATTTCCCCTAAAAAGTGTAGGCATGTCCCACAGCTCAGGATGGAGTGAAGTGGGTGAGCATTTGTACAACTCAAGAGTACATCAAGCCCTTGAGGAGCTACTGTGGTTGGACACCTGTGACTGAATGACCAGTGACTCCTAAGAACTGATTAGCTCTCAGCAAGCACAGACTTCTCCCAGTGAAACCAGACCTCCATGAGAGGCAATGCCTGAGCTCTGCTAGTCCCGGAGGTCCACTGGATATACTAAGTTCATAGCTGGAGGGCCAAGGAGAGGAACTACATTTTAAAAATGCTGTTAACTTCACCAGGACTTAAAAGTTATTTCTATCTTTTACAATAAAGTGTTTAGACATCAGTTGTCAGAAAAATATTCCATTAAAAAGCTGTTGTAAACTTGTTCCTTCCAATCTGCTCAAGCAAGTTCAGAACCCCACAGCACAAATATGAATATCATGCAAACAGTATCTTCATAGTCTTTGGGAAGACAGGAAGCTGTGCGAGTGAGCACTGAGTCAGAGCTCCAGCCTGAACTTAGCCAGCAGAGGCAGTTGGTCTGAGGAGTTGTGTTCATTGGGAAGCCCATTCACGGTCCACAGGTCTTGCTCTGTAAGAAGCGACAGTCTAGCTAGAAGTTTCAAGCCACCAACCAAAGCAACTTCAGCTCCTAGTTGAAGAAGCACATATTTAGTGAAGCTGTCATTAAGCAGGCAAGGTTGTTTGTTTTAAACAGTGAGAAAGAACCTGAAGTTTAGCAGAAAACATGGAAGATTTTAGAGTATAAAGTTTTGTGAAGTTATAACTAATAATCCTAAATTCACAGACTCATGCTATTTATGCCAGGTAATTTTTCTATTCCAATTTATGAAATTTACACCTTTGAAAGATTAATACAATGAAATGTTAAGAATGTGCACTGGGTGGTGGTGGTGCACTCCTTTAGTTCCAGAACTCAGGGGGCAGAGGCAGGCAGGTGTTCACGCCAGCCTGGACTACAGAGAGTTCTAGGAGAGCCAGGGCTATACAGAGAAACTGTGTCTTGAAAAACAAAAGAATTTGATATTGAGAACCACTTAAGAATGATCCACCAAACCACTCAAACTGCCTAGAGCCAAGCTGCCAAGGTGACTGCAGGATAAAGTGACATGCTTTGAGACCACTCATTCTCCCCTCAAGTGGAAAATAACCTGCTGCTGATCTTGGCACTCTCCTGCCACCTAGTGAGCTCTGTAGGCACGGCAACTTCCAGACCGTACTGTGAACTGAGAGCAGCAACACTGGGTAGTTGGTTCAGTCAGAACTGAGTCACTGAGAAGGAACTAACAGGGAGAAGCAGCATCAGAAAAGGGGGTGGGGAGTCTGCCTTGTCTAGGACTCCAGATGTTTCCCTGAGTGTTTTCAGATTTCCAATTATCTTCATGTCTGCTCTGTTTTAAGTCCCTCAGTTGGCGTATTCAGCCTTACTTCCTGCTGAGCTGCACTGGACATGTACTGAAAACAGTGACCAGCTCCCTCCCTCAGGTCAGCATGACCAGCACAGCCTGGCTCTGCAGGGAAGGCAGCATTTATTGTGCTGAGCAGATGGCTTGGATTTAGAACTGACTCTGACTGGCACTGAAGGACCCCCTGAGGATGCACTCTGTTAGAATCTGCCATGGGGTGCTTTATTGCCTTGTGCTCTGTAGGCGGTCAGGACATATGCCGCAGCATCAGTGGTTTTCCCATCTCCCTCTACATCCAGACCTTCACCTCTGTGCCGAGGAGAACTAAGATTCTCCCCAACTGTATTCTAGGAGTTGGGGCTCCACTATTCCTCACCTGGACCCCGAGCAGCATCCTCCTTTTCTGCAGAGTAGAAAATATAGTCAACAGTTATGGCGCTCTGGGAATGGCAGGTGGTCACCTCTGGAAGCCCGGTGTCAGGAAGGTAGTGAGAGTAAACAGATGACAAGCTGAAGTGGTGCTGGAGATGTGAAGACATGCTAAAGAGAAGAGAAGGGCTCAGTTTCCATCAGAATCTTCATAGGAAAAATTCTCACCTAAATTACCTTTCTACTCCATTCCTGGACTAAACCTGGATACTTTTTATTACTGTTTAGTCTTTTTATTTTGTTTTCCAGACAAGGCTACATTATAGCCCAGGCTTGAGTGGAACTTGCTTTATACCTTAGGCTGGCCTCAAATTTGTGGCAATCCTGTCTCAGTTGCTAAAGTACTGGTCTAATATGTGTAAGCCATGTGCCTGGCTCTTCTGCAGCTCAGGTTAGCCTCACTCTTACTACACATCCAGGCTGGTCATCTCACGACACTTCCTCCTCAGCCTCCTGTGTGCTATGACAGGTGTGAGGCGGGCGTCACTCAACAAACCAGATCCTTCGCCAGGCTCCTTTGCCGACATGGGAATGTAAGCCAGTGGCTAATAAAACCCAGCAAATGATGCCAAATGGGGTAAGAGTTAAAGAATCAATGTGTTAATTAGATCTTAGAATTAATTATACATGTTTGAGAACCTCCATTTAAATAATGAGCATACACTCCTAAACAGCATGCACGTTTTGGTTGTGGTTTTAAGGACGCTCTTAGTGGGCTGTGGTGTGCAGGGCTATTCAGGACCTTCTGGATCTCTGCTGGCAAAGAAGCCACAGGCCTTACATGCTTCTGCTGCTCTCAGGACACTGCCAGAGTGGCTCACATTTACTGCTGCAAAGACATGTCATGCATGTCTCAGACAAAAGAGCTAAAGATCATTTTCTAATGTCATGAATGTTAAGAGCTATTTATGCTATAAAGGCAAAGTAAAAAAATTTTTAGAACGTTCTTAAGTTCACTCAACAAACATTTACCAAACATCTATTAAATTCTACACATCATTGTAGGTGCTAAGAGACATATAAAAATGTAGCTCAGCAGTTAAAAGCACCGGCTGCTCTTCCAAAGGACCCGGGTTCAATTCCCAGTACCCACATAACAGCTCACAACTGTCTGTAACTCTGGTTCCAGGGGACCTAACAGCCTCTCACAGCACAAATGCAGGCCAAATACCAATGTACATGAATATTTAAAAAAAAATGTGGCCCTTGATTTTAGTAAGCTTCTAAATCAATAAACACAGGTTAACTCCTTAAAAATACCCTACCTGGCTGGGCGGTGGTGATGCACACCTTTAATACCAGCACTCAAGAGGCAGAAGCAGAAGAGGCAGATCTCTATGAGTTCAAAGCCAGCATGGTCTACAAAAGCTAGTTCCAGGACAGGCTTCAAAACTATAAGGAAACTGTGTCTCAAAAAACAATAACAAAAAAACAAAAACAAAACAAAAAATCCCTACTTAGCCGGGCAGTGGTGGCTCATGCCTTTAATCCCAGTAGGCAGGAGGATCTCTGAGTCTGACACCAATATGGCTTACAGAGCAAGTGTGAGGGCTACACAAGAGAAACTCTATTTCAAAAAACAAAACAAAAAGAGCAAATAAAACCCCAAGCCCCTAACTTCCAACTTTTAATGTCTAAGGACTGACATTCACAAGCACTAATGTGAAAGGTGGGGCACACGTGGGAAGCTGGAGCTAGCCTGAGCTACGCGATGAGACACAAAAGCATGTTAAGAAGTCCTTCAAGCTGCGACCTTCCAGTGTTTCAGGTTAGAGACGAATGCTGTGTGTAAGCACACTGACCCCACAGAATGCCAGAGTTCGGGGATGGACACAGCAGCACTGAGCATAACTGTAGTTCCCTGGAGGCTGAGGGCAAAATCTCAAGGCTAGCCTAGGCTACACAGCAAAACCTTGTAAGAGATCTAATTACTCAAAACCATAAATTGTTATGCCACTTAGTTTTTGATATATTTGAAATGTTTAAGTCATTTTTTAAAAACTGCTTCTTTCCTTACTAGGTTATTTCTTATAAGAAAATGTTTTCTCAGGGCTGGAGAGATAGCTCAGCGATTAAGAACACTGGCTGCTCTTCCAGAGTACCTGGGTTCAAATCCCAGAGGACCCAAAGGGCAGTTCACAGCTGTCTGTAACTCCTGTTCCTGGGGATCTGATTCTTGCATACAGACATACATGCAGGCAAAACATCTACCTATGTATATAAAATAAAAAATAAATACATAAAAAAGACATGTTTCCCCTCTAACAACACATACAAAGTGAAAGTGAAAAGAATGAGAATAAACTGAAGGAGATGTGCTAATGTGGTCCCTACATTTAAATGCTGAAAATATCTTGGTTACAATCTAAGATAAACATCTTAAGAATCTTAGAGAGACAAGATGTAAGTCTGTCTTGATATATTAACATAGACCCACTTCCCAATCAGCCCAAACATTCATGGCTCTTTTTAAATGATACAGTTTCTTCTCTCTGATGTTTCCCACCAGGCCAAGAGAAAATGACACTGACCTCTACGGCATGCTGTTTGGGTCGTTTTGTCTGTGAACTGAGATCTAGTTAGTAAGATAAGACTAATGACCCACCGAAATCAGGAAGACACTTTACTGGAAACTTCAGAGGTCCTGGGCCAGCCCATGCCAGTCCAGGCACATGTGCTGTGTCCAGACACTGCCCAAGCATGCCAAGCATGAGATCTACTTTCCAAGCTTTGGCTCCCTGAATCCTCACAACCCATGGAGGGAAATGGAACTGGGATGCTTGGTTCTCAGTTACAAAACAGCAGTCAGATCTGGAATTCATGAGTATCTGTCTTAAACACAGAAGCCTTTGCAGCACGGAACAGCATCAACTTCATTTTGTACCCAAGTGTTTCCTGAGGTAATTTTTTTGCGTGACTCACTTTTCAGCTGACACTCCGACCTCTGCCTTCTCCAGTGGGGCCTCCGTCAGACCGCTGTCTGAAAGAGCAGGGGGAAGCATGTCAATCAAGTGTGCACACTGGTTTGTTCTAGTCTGTCCTATCACAGCCTTCTCTAGATCCAGATTCACGGTATGTTTAGTTTAAATGTCTGTTCCATGTTTGATCCCATGGTCTACAGAATCGGGGGCTGGGGTGGGGGTGGAAATGAAGACAGTTCTAAGGCAACACACAAGTTATTCATGAACAAATAACACTAGAATTTAACTCTTAAAAAGGAAATCTGTAGTGCATTAATCAAAAGACAAGCAAATAGCTATTTATATTTATATATATGAGCATTCATGCCCAAGATTCTGAAACTTTGAAATTTGAGCCTCTGTCTTCACAGGGAAGATGGTCACCCGGAAGCTGGCCCAAACGTACTGTAAACACTCACCTGTCTTTTCTGCTCTGGGAACCTGCTGTGTCTCATACACACAGCTCTGGGAGATGCCCAGGTCTGGGGGCCAAATTGGAATAGATAAGATTCTCTGTCCCCGAGATGACTGTTCCTGGCCAGATACCTGCACAGAATTTCAGTAGGCATCTTACATGAATAGACTTTAACTAATTAATGTATTAAAGCTTTATATCTTAATAAAAGTAATCAGAAATGATAAGCATATCCTTCATTTTATATAAATGATGACTTGTGATTACAAACGTCATCCAAATACAGTTCAGAAGCACCCGTCATTTACATGGAAATTACAGGCTTCTCACCTGCGTGTGCTCCTCATTTGAACATGTACCTATCTACAGTGTTCCCAGAACACTCCCTTACCCTTTCTGCTACCTGTAATATAGTTTCTGTTGTGTCAAATGCTATGATCAAACCAAATTTAAAACTATCCTTGAAAATTCTGCTGGTGGAAGATTTACTTTGGTTAAAATACTGAAAACCGAATGATCTAAAACAAGCAGAATGAAGCATGGAAATATCATCCAACGCCAAATAAAAATAACATTATGTAAGGAAAGACATTTGTATGTAAAAGAAAGCTCACACAATGACTATTGAATAACTATATTGCTCATGTCCAGCACGCAGAACTCTTATCCCTGTGAAAGGGGTTTTCAAGTGATCTTTGCCTGTAACACGTCTGTCTACCAGCTAATTCCTTCAAACAGAATGCTTCCAGAAGTGGAAAGACAAAACCAAACCAAGTGAACAGAGCCACGTGTCTGTATCTGTAGGGAACCATCCTATCTTAGCACAGTCATCTACTGGATTACCCGTTGGTTTTCACACAGCCACACGATGACCATCCTTACTCCAACAATGACCCTTCCCCTCATTCTGATGGGCAGAAGCCTACTTCCTACCAGATGAAGCAAGCACTTGCCTTTCCAATTGCAAGTCCTTCATAATTCAATTTTCCTTCCTTTATGAAACTATAGAGTGGAGAACCAGGAACAGAGTTAAAGTCACCACACATGATGATGGGACAGAAGCTGCCGTCTTTCTGATGGGCCACACTGGAAATCTCTGCGAGCAGCATTGCCAGTTGAGTCAGCTTAATATCACCTCGCCGTGGGTTATACAGCAGATGAGTGTTAGCTACACAGATGGAGGGAGAGGCAGTACGTGGCATCTTGGGCTGCAGGAGTAACACTAATCCAATGTTGTCTCTGTCCAGCAGAGGAATGTCACGACGGCAGAATTCCACTGGGTTCACGGAGAGGAGTGAAAATTTGGCATGTTTGAAGCAAATGGCACAGCCATCAGGTTTCCTTCCTGTCTTCATCTTATATTCACAGTGATAACCTAGAAGGAATGAATTTAGAAAAGAGAGACAGACTGTATATCAAAACACATTCCTCTTAATATTTTAAAGCAATGTTTGACAAAGCATATTCTATAAGACAGGATGCTAGTACACATTAAAACCAAAGTTTAGGAGCCAAGCAGTGGTGGCTCACGCCTTTAATCCCAGCACTTGGGAGGCAGAGGCAGGCGGACCTCTGTGAGTTCAAGGTCAGCCTGGTCTACAGAGCAAGTGCCAGTACAGGCTTCAAAGTGACACCCATAAACCCTGTCTCGAAAAATAACAACAAAACAAACAAACAAAAAACAGGGGCTGGAGAGATGGCTCAGTGGTTAAGAGCATTGCCTGCTCTTCCAAAGGTCCTGAGTTCAATTCCCAGCAACCACATGGTGGCTCACAACCATCTGTAATAAGATTTGGTGCCCTCTTCTGGCCTTTAGGCATATACGCAGAAAGCATATTGTATAATATTATACAATATTAATAATAATAATATATAATAAATAAACAAATATTAAAAATAAAATTAAAAAATTAATGTTTAGGTATAGAGCCAGGGATGTCAGGGGAGACCATGGGCCCAGCTAGCTTAAGACTGTTTTAACTGCACCACTTAAGAAAATAAATTCTGGGGGCTGGAGAGATGGCTCAGTGGTTGAGAGCATTGACTGCTCTTCCAGAGGTCCTGAGTTCAATTCCCAGCAACCATATGGTGGCTTACAACCACCAGTAATAAGATCTGGTGCCTACTTCTGTCTGCAGGGACACATGCAGGCAGACCATTGTATACATAAATAAATAAATTTAAAAACAAACAAAAAAAAGAAAATAAATTCTGTAATATCTTATTTCTTTTCTTCTTTCTCTTTTGGTGGTAGTAGAGGTGTTGGGGATAAACTCAGGGCCCCACACATGCTAGGCAGGCACTCTACCGTGGATCTAAGTTCCCAGCCCACGGGTCTGCAGAGACAGGGACCCACTATGGATCTCAGGCTATCCTGGAATTTACCATATAGCTCCAAATGGCCTTGAACTTCTCATCTTAATGCCTCAGCATCCTTAGTGCTGGAATTACAACGAGGCCACCACACTACACATCTTATGTCTAACTCCAAGCAGGGAGCAGGCTCCCACACTTGTAATGCAAGCATTTGGAAGTAGGCAGGTGAATTATGAGTCTGAACCACCCTGAGTCATATAGCAAGGCCTTGTCTCAAAACCAGCATGCCTAGGTTTCTTTATTAGCAGACGCAACCCTCCAACTCAGTCATAACAAGTACAGTAAAGCCTTACAGTAATTTATTCTGATCCTTTTGTCCCTTTTCCCCATCCATTCTCTGTGAACCATATTGCCCGAATCCAATGTCAACATCGGAGGCTTTCCTGTGCTAGCTCTGCTGGCTAGGATGCTCTAGGTACAGCTTGACTCTCACCCACTCCAAATCTTTGTTCAGACTTCACATTGTTCAATCATTCTGCATTCCTTGTTTGCTGTTCACTTACACACATCCCACTAAGGAGGAGACCAGCCTTGTGTCCACTTGCTAGAACAGCCTGAAGTATAGGCAGGCACTCAGAAAGTGCCTGCTAAATGAATGCTATGTGGCACATTTTTCATATTTCTTATCTATAAATCAAATTCTAGAAGCTTCTTCATGAGACAAGGCTTTATCTTTTATCTGCTAGGCCACTGTAAAGTCTTCTATTGGTGAAGTAGGAAGCCTGGTTCCTGACAGTGCCCTCCTGGGAACATTTCCCTTTTAAGATCAGATCAATGTGAAATTTCCAGCAGAAATGCTGCAATATTTGCTTGACATTTGGGAACAGCTATCACATTTTCAAAACTAAGTTATCCCAAAGGGACTGGAGATGGCTCAACAGTTAAGAACATTGGCTGTTCTTAAAGAGAACCTGTGTTTAGCTCTAGAACCTACATGGTGGCTCAGACTGCTTATAATTCCATCGGACCCAATGCCCTTTTCTGGTCTCCACAGGCTTGGGTCTCACACATGGTACACAGACATACATGCAGGCAAAATATCCACATACATAAAATAATAAATTTAAAAGTTATCCCTAGAGCTAGGGAGATGGCTGAGTGGTTAAAAGCACTTGCTGCTTTTCCAGAGGTCCCAGGTTTGGTTTACCGTACCCATATGGTAGCTTACAACCACCAGCAACTAAAGTTTTAGGACATCTGACACCCCTTTCTAATGTCCATGGATCAAGTATGTAGGCAAAACTTACATACATAAAAATAAATAAATCTGAAAATGTTTCTCAGCCATTGTCTTAGAGAATGCAGTTTATTTCCTTGCTGCAGTTTTTAATTGGGTTCTTTTAATATTTTTTTGTATCCTTTATATAGTGTAGGTACCAACCCTTGGTCGGACGTATTTTTTTCTCATTTTGTAATTCATTTGAACAATGGCATCCCATTTGTCATTGTTGGCCTTAATGCCTGTGCTACTGGGGTCCTGTTCAGAAAATAATTCCTGTGCCTGTAAGCTGAGTGTATTCCTTGCCTTCTCTATCAAATTCTGGGTATCAGATATTATGCTGCGGTCCTTGATCCACTGGAATTGAGTTGTGTACAGGACGGGAGGTAAGATCTAGCTTCATTCTTTACATGAGTATCTAATTTGACCAGCACCACTCACTGAAGATGCGGTCTTCCCTCCAATGTGCATTTCTGGCTTCTTGTCAAAATCCAGGTGGCAGTAGGAGTGTGAGTTCTTAAGTGGGTCCTCTGTGTATCATTTTACATGCTGTTTTTATTAGTATGATTCTATAACATAACTGAACATCAGGAATAGTGCTTCCTAAAGTAATGTGCTTTTTATGGATTTTTTGAGACACAGTTTCTCTGTGTAACCCTGGCTGTCCTGGAACTCATTCTGTAGACCAGGCTGGCCTTGAACTCAGAGAGATCCATTTGCCTCTGGCTTCTGAGTGCTGGGATTAGTGGCTTGTGCCACCACACCTGGCTCTATAGCAATGTATTTATTTATTTTATTATTGTTTTTGCTATCCTGGGTCTTTGTGCTTCCATATGAACCTTGAAATTATTTAATTTCTGTGAAGAACAACATTGCAGTTTTGATGAGGACTGCACTAAATTGCTTTGAGTTGGATGGCCGTTCTCACAATATTAATCCTACCAATCCTTGAGCAGGGGAGGCCTTTGCATCTTCTATTATCTTCTTTCTTCAGAGTTGTAAAGTTTTCAATGAGCAAGTCTGTTTATTGATTTATCTCAAGATAAAAATGATAACTTTTTCAAAGACACTTCCAGTTCAATTTGACTCCTTAGCCTTTTGTATCAGAACTACAAACAAATGTATCATGACACTAACTAGCAACAACTTTTTTTAAAATATATACATTCTATCAGTCTCTTTCTTGCCAGAGCAGTGACTACTGATGAGTGCTGGCTATATAAGTAATTTCTTTTCTTCCCTTGTGTTTTCTGAATTTCCTCTGGGGAGCACACAAAATGTTTCCTATCAAAAACAATTTGTAAAGCCAGATATGGAAACTCCTGTCTGGAATCCCAGCAATTGAGAGGTAAAAAGTAATCTCCAGTTCAAAGGTAGACTGGGTTACACAGCAAGCTCCACTTCAGCCAGGGCTACACTAAAATGGACTGGAGTGTAACTCAGCGGCAGAGTTCTGTATAACATGAGAGGCAGTGGGTTTGATCCCAAGTAACAACATTTCAGAAGATTTGGTCCTTTGGAGTAGTTCCCAAGTGTCTGCTGACTTATAGCACCTGAATATGCATTCTGCCTCATCTGAATTATCAGAATTCAGGTCTTTTACAGGTTTAACAGTGTCTCTCAAAAAATATTGTGCATATAATTAGCTATGATGAGGTCTGGGCGATATTCTGAGACCTTCATCTACCAGCACTGTGAGCTTCATGAGGAGGACAGCGCCAGACGCACAGAGAAGGCCACATGGCAGCAGCAGAGACGAGAGTAGAACTGTTTCAAGACAAAAAACACCAAGGCCTGATTGATACCCATGTGGAGCTAGAAGAGCCTGGAGCCTGCCAAGGAGTGTGCCTACTGACAACCTGTTCAGAATGCCTAGCTCCCATAACAGGGGGGAAATAGACCACCTTTTGGTTTAAAACATCCAATTTACAGTACCTTATTAGCACAGCCCTGAAAAGCTAGTGCAGAGCTGCTAGAAAATAAGTCAATTAATGAAACACGGAAACATAGACTATGCCAGACTTGGATTTACATTAGCATATAACAGAAAGTCACACACCTGAAGGTAAAATATGACCTGTGAACATCTTTCTGGGGTAGTGTTTTGTAGCAATATTTCATTTGTATTTTAATAATTAAAGCTTGCCTGATGGTCATAGAGTAAAACACCCATCCTGGTCAGCTTTACAGACCAGACAGTGGTAACACACACCTTTAATCACACTAGTTTGCCATAAAAAACTGGGCGGTGCACGCCTTTAATCCCAGCATTAGAGAGGAATGTAACAAGGGAGGAGACAGCTCTCAGACAATCTTATTCTGAGATTCCTGGAGGCAGGATTGTCATTTCTGTGAGGTCGAGGTAAGAGCCAGTGGCTGACTACTTTGCTTTTAGGTCTTCAGGTTGAACCCCAATATCAGTCTCTGTGTTTTTATTAATTGTGCTACAGTGTTTACCACATACTAAGTACTGAGTGGTAGCTCTGCTCTTGCTTTTCCCGTACATAGTATGCACACACACGAGTCACTTGATAAATACGCACAGATATGAACNGTGAGGGGCTGGAGAGACAGCTCAGCGGTTAAGAGTACTGGCTGCTCTGCTCTTCTAGAGGTCCCGAGTTCAATTCCCAGCACCCACATGGTGGCTCACAAGCATCTGTAATGAGATCTGGTGCCTTCTTCTGGCCTGCAGGCAGACATGCAGACAGAACACTCATACATCAAGAAAAAAGAGCTAGATGATTAATTCTATGAGTGACCGCTAACAAGGGCTCCCCCTCACTAAGACACTGCCCAGGAATGCACAATCGACCACACTGTCCTCGGAACAGAAGCTCTGACACGGCTTCACACTTACATCGGCATCAAAATGTTTGATTTCTTTCAGGATATTGGGGAACCGGAAGCTCCAGTGTAACACTGGACGCCGGCAGTGTCTGTAGAGGTGCGAGTTATCCTCCAGTAAGTCTTGGGAGAGGATATTGTAAGACATCACTGAAAAGTCGAACTTTCCTTCACTGTCCTCACACGTGGAGTCGGCATTCTTGTCTTCTCCGTCCTTCATCTTTTCTTTATTATGGCTACATAAATACTCCCAATTCCTTTTTATTGTTCCTGTTAAAATATATCGGACAAAATATAAAAGAATCAATCAAAAGGAGACCAGACAGTTTCATGTACACAAAAACTCTCTCACAGCTAATGAGTATGCTTCCCCTTGGAGAGAGCAACACGACAGTCCCCACGTGGGCTGTGCTCAGGTGGGCTGCCCAGGCACCAAACCCATGTGCTGGCTGAGGCTAGCATATCTTCCTGGAGGCTGCACTTCCTCATTTGTCTCTGGTTAAGAAGGCTTCCATCAGTCATGCTCAGCATTCTCTATTGCAATGAGAGCTTCTTCCAGAGCTAGCTTTCCAGAGATGACCTCCCAGCACGTTTCATTCCATATCCAGATCATCAGTTACTTTAGTTCAGAATTCCAGTTTACTCATGAATGGAGGGTTGTACAGAATGACAACTGTGGGAACGGCGTTTAGTGTCTAAAATGTGAAAGTGGGGCAGTGTGGACAGAAAGAACAAAATGAGTTGTTACATACAGGGATCCTTGTCATCTAGGGATACCACAACAAAAGTTAGCATGGCATTACAGAATGTGAAAGACAAACAGCAGAGGCTGCTTAATCAGCCTTGCATACAACCACCAAAGACAGTATTCTCTGAAAAAGCAATCAAAGTAGAAAAGAAAATACAAGATTCTGCCAGGCAGTGGTAGCACAGGCCTTTAATCCCAGCACTCAGGAGGCAGAGGCAGGCGGATCTCTGTGAGTTCGAGGCCAGCCTGGGCTACAAGAGCTAGTTTCAGGACAGGATCCAAAACTACAGAGAAACCCTGTCTCGAAGGAAAAAAAAAAAAGAAAAGATTCTGTAATTACAGATATTTCTCAACTGAGAAATTATCATTTTCTGAGGGTGCATATGTGTAAATGTATACATCCACAAACTCCTATTCAGGCCCAGGGGCACACAGGGTACATGTGTGATATGTATGTACTCATATCCAGACCTGCACTCAGTACCAGCACTTGAAAAGCTGAAATAGGAGGATAAAAAGTTCAGGGTTAGCCTGGCCAACATACTATTCTCAAGGAGATAAAACAAAAACAAACAAACAAGCAAGGGCTGGGAATTACTTGGTGGTTGAGCACTTATCTGACAAGTGGGTTCACTGCCTAGTGCCAAAAAAAAATGAGTAAGTACGTTCATCTTTGATCCCATGTCTCATGTCACATTAGTGAGGATGTGTTTAGTGTCATGGAAGCAATGAGAAAAAGAGGAACATTTAGTTAGCCTACAAACTCAACAACGGGAGAAAACCTAACAGATGGAGGTGGCTGGCCAAGCATGCTGAGGGTAAAGGACAGCTTGACCACAGATCTACAGACTGGTTTCCTCTATCCTACATGTGGGTTTTCATGTCATTGGATTACAAAGCCTAAAATTCTAACTGGAGCTGCCTGAGCATGAGGCTTTCCTCCTGTAATTCCAACACTCAGGAGGACAAGGCAAAAGGACTGTCAAGAGTTAAAAGGACTGACATGGTTTCTCTGTAGTTTTGGATCCTGTCCTGAAACTAGCTCTTGTAGCCCAGTCTGGCCTCGAACTCACAGAGATCCGCCTGCCTCTGAGCTACAGTGTGAGTCAATGTCTCCAAAACCAAACCAAAAAGGAAATACATGGGAACAGTTAACTTACACGCAGAGTGAAAAGAAAATACTGTTTTAAAATAGTCTTCTACAATGACAAGGTGTTCACAGTCAGAATACCCATACTCTATCAGCTGCCAATACAGTACGTTATGGGAGTTCATCACAGCAGGTTACTCTCCTCTATCTAGGTATCCACCTGCTGCATGGAGGGATTAGCATTTGACAGACAGAGGATAATCGGCATAATTAGTGAGAACTGGATGGGACGAGGGAGCTGATGGTATGAAGATGCTAAGGGAAGGGCTTAGAAAAAGGTGGAAAGCAGGGCAGTGGTGGCGCACACCTTTAATCCCAGCACTCGGGAGGCAGAGGCAGGCAGATCTCTGTGAGTTTGCGGCCAGCCTGGTCTACAGAGCTAGTTCCAGGACAGGCTCCAAAGCTACAGAGAAACCCTGTCTCAAAAACCAAAAAAAAAAAAAGTAGAAAGAAACAAAATCAAAATAGAGAAAAATCTTTTGACAATTGAGAATTCTTCCCAAAGCAGCCTCATGCCTGGATGAGCAAAAGAAGTTAATTCTTCCCTATCCTGCACTGAACATGGAGAATCCCATCCCAAAGGCTTAAGATTAAGGGTAACAGTATTAGCTCCACAGATACACTGACAGTTACAGGACCCCAATCACAAATTGGGGGTGCCCCATGGCACAGACTTAAGTCTTCATAAGATGGAAGGGTTCCATCTTGCGACGTGTAAGCTTTCACCCCCACTACAGCACCATCCTCTGTCACTACTGTGATGAAATATAAAAAAAAATGAATGTTTAGAACACTCATTCACTGTTTCTTATATGTACAGAGTGTACATAAAAATACATCATGATTATTACAACGACTTTGCAATGGTTCTTCTTAAATAACCAGGACCAGTGGATACTTGATTAATGTCATGGCTTTTGAACTTCTACAGGTTAAGGAGCTCTTGACATTGCTTTTCCTGTCCCAAGAAAACCAAATCTTTCCTGAGGGGGAAACACAGTTCATCCTGACCACATTTTGTTTTACTAAACAGGTGCAAGTGTGTTCAAATGCTAGGTTCCATGGAGGACTTCCTCCAAACCACTGACACAGTCAACAGTCTCTGGCCATCACATAGTTACAACAAATTCACACTGCAAAAGCTTATATACCTTCCATGTCAGGAGGAACAAGGTGATCACAGCAGAGAAGAGAGATGAGTCAAAGAAAGTAAGTACTGGGCATGAGCAGGTACTGGGGCGCCTAATTAAAAAGTCATAATTGTGTCACACAAATCCTTCAAATACTTTAAAGTGATAGGCAAATTAGTAATGCTGTTCTCTTGATTGTAAAGTATTAGTGAAATATCGGAAGTCACATATATGGCTTAATGAAGAGCCTTTTCCTTATTCTTAACACCTAGGAAGAATGGACAGATAAAAAGTCAGATAGCAACCAGAGATTATCAGTTATAAATGTAACTCCCCATCCATTTCTGGGAAACACCACCACCACAAGTTTCTGAGAAGTCACTATGAAGCCAATAGTATGGTAGGCATGTCAACATACCTCATTTTGTCCTGAACAGACATTCAAAATAAGTGTCGTTTATTACACTAGAAAGCCAAGGAGTTTTAGGTGACCTTTCCAAGCTCATGGCACAGTGGCAAGGCATACATGAGGGCAGGGAGTGCTTCCTGACTTTACCACGCTTACGCTGCATTTCAGGATGCCATCTGGGAGCGCACGAAATTACCAAAGGTTGCAGTTGGCCTGATGAGCAGCAAACACACAGATGTACAAGTGGGTCCTTCTGAGAACCTGGTTCCAACGTCTACATAGGACCACTTACAGTGACCTATTACACACACAGATTTCCATGGCCAAGGACTTAGCATCTACTTACATGTATGTTTATTTGAACTAGCTTGTAACTGTAGCAATTAATCATTTCTGCCTTGGGACCAGGTGAATTCCCCAGAGAACTTTCTGGTAACGAAGAACAAGGAGCCTGAACCCTAAGGGCTCAGGAGCTCCCTTTCAGTTCTTCCACCTCTGCTTCAGCTCCCTACAGCAGGCTCCCATGCAGCCTCCTCTAAAGTTCAATGAGAAAGGCAATCCGAACTCTTATACACCTCACTACACACTGGGGTGAGAGTGGGGTGGGAGTACACGAGCTGTCTAGGAGTGAAACAGCACGAGAAAAGTAGACGGAATCAATGGATTTTTTAAGAGTTCCACAAAGTTGACTAAGATATGGCTCAATTTCTCAAAGGTAATAATTCTGACTCTCTCTTGAGTCTCTCTAGGACTGGGCATTTAGCTCAGTGGCAGATCAAGTACAAGGTGCTGGGTTCAATCCCTAGCACTGAAAAAAAAAGGAGGGCTGGAGGGATGGCTCAGTGGTTAAGAGCATTGTCTGCTCTTCCAAAGGTCCTGAGTTCAATTCCCAGCAACCACATGGTGGCTCACAACCATCTGTAATAAGGTCTGTTGCCCTCTTCTGGCCTTCAGGCATACATGTAGACAGAATATTGTATACATAATAAATACATAAATAAATAAATACTTTTTGAAAAAAAAAAGAAGGAAAATATGTCTGTAACTTATTTATAGACTCTAAATAGGGAAATACAGACTTAACAAGCTAAAATCTTATCCTGTAGCATTCTACTTACAATTATTTCTAATAAAAAATCTTTTACATTATATAGTTACTATTAAAATGAAAACACAAAATTAAATATTTTTAGATCAGCTACTTCCACTGCCAATTTAATCTCTAAGTCATCCAAGACTTCAAAAACTGCTAGACGTGAAAACTGTTCTTAGATTTTGTGTCTTTATCTACTTCTGCTTTCTACTGTTATTCAATCAGTAGAGTCATTTTCTACTTTTATATTCTTATATAGCCTACTTATTTGAGTACCGACATAAACTATACAAATCTACTCATATATACTGATACAGTCTCAGAGTCCTTTTCTACATGCACAGAAAGAGACACAGCTGAAGATAAAGACACTGTCCCTAACACAGTTGCTTCTGGCTAAAAATAAGCACATCTCTAAGATATGGAAGACGGCTTCAGGGTTAGATATGATGGCTTCAACTTAGTCTATCATTCTGTCTGTCCCTTTACCAAGATAAACATCTCCTTTACCATGGCGTTTTCTTCGTTTGGATGAGGGCTCATCTCTGTCAGAGCTCATGACGTAACTGGAGAGATGGAACAAGGATGTGTTGTGCAGATGGTCAGGTCTCCAATTATAGAACTGAAACTGAGTCCCAGAGTCAACCAGAAGAGTTGGTCTGCAGTTCAGTGAGAAATGCCTGCTACTCAAGTATGGGTAAGGCGCACGTGAGTAGTGTCCAGGCCACCGCAGACAACTGGAAATGTGTCTGTTCCAACAATACCTCTGCAGATCTTCCCACGGTGTGCTCCAGTCTCGACCCCAACTCTTCAGTGGATGGGGAAACATGGAGTACCTGGAAGAAATAAAGACACTCCTTGAGGTACCACTTTTTGTTCAGCTATAGTACATAAAATCCAAATCTATTTTCTACAGGTAAGATATCATCTCATATTTAAATTTACTTCTAAATCTGTAAAGAATGGCCAATGAGTAATGACACACACCTTTAATCCCAGCACTGCAGAGGCAAAGGCATGTGGATTTCTGAGCTTGAGGCTAGCCTGGTCTACAGAGTGAGTTCCAGGACAGCCAGGGCTACATAGAGAAGCCCTGTCTCAAAACAAAACAAAACAAAACAAAACAAACAACCAAACCAAAAAAAAAAACAAAAACAAAAACCGAAAACAAAACTTAAAAAACCAACCAAACAAACAAAACAAAACAAACTTTGAGCTAGAGAGATAGCTGCTCTTCCAGAAGACCTGGGTTCAATCCCCAGCACCCACATGGCAGCTCACGCCTGTCCCTGAGCGCCACAGAGACAAAGGTGCATGCAAGAATGAAGAGGAAAGCACTCACGTTTAACTACCAGCACCAGCACCTCAAGAAGAAAACACCAGACACCCCAAAAAGTTCATCCACAATCCAACTGAGAAGTTAGTCCACCAAAAAATCTGTGTTTAGATTTCAAAAACTAAACAGACAAACCCATAACAAACCTAACAGTTCAATATGACACAGATATTAGAATGTAAGAAAAAGCCTGTTTCCTTCCAACTTGAGTTTAGAGTAAAAACATGTTTTGGAACAGCACTTTTATACCAAAGTTAAATTCTTCCCAAATACTGGTAAAGCTAAAATCTAAAATCCGTGAAAGGGTTCTGACCTGATAAAGCTACTTACTTCCCTTACTAACCAATGGGTGGAGAACAAGCTTTTCCATTCTTTCCTCGTTCTTAATCACACAGCCCCGGGGAAAATTAAGGAGCATAAGGACTATCTATTTACCAGGAATCCATCTATACCCAAACTCGATGGCATCAGTTTCAGCAGAGTACAATAAGACTGTTTCCTGTGTGTGAAGTTGCTAGGGCTTGTGTGTGCACAGCCAGAGGTTCCTGGCAGGTGTCTTTATTGTTCTTGACCTTGGATTCTGAGAGAGACAAGATCTTTCCTTGAACTTGGAAGCTGGAACTATTGAGTTGTCTAGACTAGCAGATTAGCAAGCTCTGGGAGCCTGCTCCTGCCTCCTCAACACTGGGGTTATGAACAGGTGACACCACTCCCAGATTTTACATGGTTGCTAGGGGTTCCAACTCAGGTCCTTGTGCTGGACAGCAAGCACTTAACCAACTGAGCCATCTTCCCAGTTCACCAAGCTTCTGTTGAACAGACATGCTGCTCTCAAGTTCTCAAAAAGCACTGAACTTGACTTTTCGCTGCATCCTCTGGCTGGGGACTCAGAGGACTCCATTCCCTTGAGTTCCTGTGTCAACATCTACTATCGCTAGTGGGAGTCTGCAGAAGTTGCATTTCCTTATCAATGCTAGCTTTCATTTAAAACCATTTAGCTTTGATTAGTATATATTTGAAACTTATATCTCGAACTGCTCTCTAAACCAAACTGACTATAAATATTTAAAGGCACAGCATGGGCACTATCTATCACAACATGGCCACTGACTATCATTTGTAGGGATCTCAGCACCTGGACCTTTTTATTTTTAAAATTCAAAAAGAACTTTTTTGAGCCAGGCATGGCAACACACACCTTCAATCCCAGCACTCAGGAGGCAGAGGCAGGTGGATCTCTGAGTTCAAGACCAACCTGGTCTACAGAAAGAGTTCCAGGGCAGCCACGGTTACAGAGAAACCCTGTTGTCTCTTGAAAACAACAACAACAAAAAACAAAACAAAACAAAAAACAAAAAACAAAAAAAAGAAGCAAAAACAATTTTTTTTTCTTCTGAGACAGGGTACCGTGCAGGACAAGCTGGTCCTGAACTCTTAATCCTTACTCCTGCTGCAACCTTCCCGGTGCTGGCACTGTTGTTTCCTGTCTTGGTATGAGACTACACTGCGCCCTGCACTTGACACTCTGGGTTGGCAGTTACTACACCACTATCCTTTCTGAAGGCCAGAACCTCTCCATTCACCTTAAGCCCCGTCTCTAGCCAACAGACTACCTAGCACGATGCCTGGTACACAGCTGGCACTCACAACTGCCAGGAGGAACCAGGCATAACGGAGTTGGCGGATCCCAACGGCTTATGTAATGTTGCCGTGCTATTTCCCACGCGTGGCACACCAGACGGTTTGAAAGGTTACACAAACCTTTGGAATCGTAACATCTAAGTCTTCAAAGTTTATTAAAGAAAAACACAACCAGGGCATCAAATCTACGATTCGGCGGGCACTATTTGGGGTGATATTAATAGAAGAAGTATGTACTGTGGCGCTTTAAAATTCCAAGTTTTTTTGGGGGGTGGGTGAGAGGCGGAGTTTCAGTCTAATGCCGGCCACCCTCAAATTCACAGCTATTCTCCTGCCTCAGCCTCCTGGGTGTTGAGATTACAGGAGTGAGCATCGCGCCCGACTCTCAATGAATGAACTTTGAGAAAAATACTCAGGATGGAGTGAGAACTTGAGGGTGCCCAGCAAAGTTGGCCTCCGCCTGACCGAAGTTTGTGAGCAGAGGGCGCTGGCCCAGCCACCCCGGCGAGCGCGGCCTCCCTCCAGGCCGGGCCTCGCGTGCGGGTGGCGGCGAGCGTGGGGGCCGCGCGAGGCCAGCCGGACCCTGGAGGCCGCCGCCCGCCCGGCCAGCCGCCCGCGCGTTACCTCTCCCTCGGCGCCGCCAGGCGCGTCCCCGCTGCGGACCCTCTTCCTCCGCCTTCCTCCCTCCCTCCCGCGCCCCGCCCCGGGCCGCCCGCCCCTTCCTCTTCCCTCCCGCCGCGACTGACCGGCCTCGCCCCGCCACACAGCGGCCGTAGCCCCTCCGCACACAGCGCCACGTCTCCATTTCAGCTCTCGGCGAGCGTCCAACGCTCAGGCTCGCGGCTGCGCCTCAGCCCCGGCCACTCGCAGGGTCCCGCCGGATCTCCATCACTCCGCCTCGGCTCCGGCCCGGCCGCTAGGCATGCTGGGAGGAGCGTCTCTCCGTAGGCTGGGTCGCCATCTTGCCTTCTGGGACAAGTCCTTCGACTGCGCGACTCTGGGCATGCGCAGAGTGTGTGCGGGAAGCCGTTTCCGCGTAGGGCAAAACTTCGGACCGCCTCTTAAAGGAGCAGAACGCTAGTGCCGGACGTCTCTATGAACACCTCTGAGCTGGCGCTGATGGAGACTTGGTGTGTTTTTCACGTGCTCGGGCAGATCCAAAAGGCAGATAGATGTTGAGGAAATACTGTTCTGTAGGTTTCCATAGAACTTCGGACTTCAGATTTTTATAAATTAATTTTGTGGGAATACATCTAAATACTGTTGATTCTGCGATTCGCCGGAATAAAACTGATCCCACCATTTTCGGGCCATATTTAAAAGATGTTTTCACTAAAGTTTAAATACTGTCCACGATGGACCTTGGTCAGGATCACTCCCTGAAACTTTCTAGCTGAGTGGCCCTGAGATACCTGTGTGTGTAAGGGGGGTGGCTTTTACTGTCAAAACTCATAGGCCACCGTACTTTCTCATGAGACTTTGTTTTTTTTTTTTTTTAAAGAACTACAACTCCCAGAATCCCTGGAAGTTACCTGTCTTTGGGCAGGTGGGGCTTACAGTCTAATTTAGGATGTCACGGGGGAACACACTTGTACTTACGTTGTGTTGATTATCCGTGTCTGTGAGATCTAGCGTAGGAGTCGGAGATTCTTGGAAAACATAGGAAGACACAGGAAGGAGAGCGAGGCCAAAAGCAGAGGGCACCGGGAGCTAGGGTCGCTGCTTGCGGAGTTTGTTTTAGTAGAGCTGCGTATATTTTCTTGGGGAAGTTCGGGGGTTTTGTTTCTTTTGTTCCCCCTTCTGTTAATTTTGAGAAATACTTTACTTTCACAGTGTAGCTGATTCTCTTTCTCTGAAGTAGTTAAATTGTATAAACATGCCAGGAATGCTGAATTCGTGAATTACGAGGAAAGTTGAGTGCCTGATTTCACACATGCGTGCGCGCACAACGCATACATTCTGAAAAAAAAAAAAAAATCTTGCTAGGTGATAAATACTGGCCTCAAACTCACCTCACATCGATGTCAGTGCTGGGATTACAGGCATGTACTGTCACACTTGGCTTCTGATGACGTTTTCATCAGCCAATATGAAATCTTGTTTTATGCATGTTTCTTGTTACTTCACTAACTTTAAACCCAGGTCCAATCGCATTCCAATCCATGCCTAAACGAAGGTTATTTAGTATACATATTTTCTCTATATATCACATCATTTCCTTTGTCCCTTCAGAATCTTACAGCAGTGTGTTTAGGGACCGTTTTTAGAAAACAGCAAAACCAGTCAAGTGTGGATTAAGTAGGCTGTAAAAACGTTGCTTTCTTACAACCTGGAAACTCAAGAGGGCAGTGTGCCTTACTCAGTCTCAGCTAGGAACACAGCACACTAGGCAACTAAAGTTGGTTACTGTGAAAACACTGAAAGGATCGGCTTGTGCACTAGAGATAGGTTTTAGGGACTAGGCAGTTCGCAAATGCAGAATCTGCAAATGAGGGCTGATTGCTTCTGTTTTATACTACCCTATTTTCTAAGGTAGTCACAATTTTGTAGTTTGAAATTCATTTTTTAAAATGAAATCCAGTTTATTACATTTGACCTGTAGTTTCGCATATGCCTTGTTCCATGACATTGTAAGTAGCTTGTGAGAAGGGTTATGACTCATTATTTTCAAATTTATTCAACCTAGTACTCTGCTGACTATAGCAACACATGGCAGACAAAATATCACTGAATAGATTATTAACTGGACCAGACTTATGGGACACCTGCCATTCACCGGAGTCTCTCCTCCAGTACACCCCAGCTCCTCTGGCTTGTTGTGTAAAGAAATAAGTACTGGGGCTGGAGAGATGACTCAGTGGTTGAGAGCCCCGGTTGCTCTTCCAAAGGACGGGGTTCAATTACCAGCACCCATGTGGCAGCTCACAACTGTCTGTTCCAGGAATCCTGGCACCTTCACACCAATGCACATAAAATAAAAGTTAAATAAATTTTAAAACACAGAAAAAAAATGTATCACTTTGAAATACACAAATGACATTAAGATGCATTCTTTTGTTTTTGTTTTAGAGATGGGGTTTCTCTATATAGCCCTGGCTGTCTTGGAACTCACTCTATAGACCAGGCTGGCAGGAGGGAGCAGAAAGGTTGTGAGAGGCAGAGGTGGTGACTGCTACAGGGAAACTTTTCCAGATCCACAGGGCGGTTATACTGTGTACAGTCTGTACTCAGCAGTGGTTGTGACAGCTTGCACAAGCGCTGTGCAGAATCAGGGCAGACAAAATTCTAGCAGGGACTGGGTGAAGATGTCATGAAGTCTCCCTCCTAGCTAGGGAGCCACTGGCCACTGGTGGCTGCTGGAGGAGGGAAAAGTGAGTTTTCTTCAGGGATGCATCCTTCAGGCTGCAGTACATGGCCCCACTCTCATGCACACAGCACTAAGTGGACTCTGAGGGTTTGAAAGAAAAAGGTGCAGGAAATCAGAAGGGAATGTGGAGAAATTGGAGGGGAGGGAAAAGAGGGGATGCATTTGGTGAATATATTATATGCACATAGCACATCCTCAAACGCTTTTTTAAACAAATTCAGAAACTTGACTTTACTGGACTTGGCACAGGAATGAACATGAATGAAATCCAGTTCATCTCGTCTTTTGCCTGAAAGGAAATGAAGTATTTCAGAGCCTGGATACTCTCTGAAACCTGAAAACCCAAGCGGCTAACATCAGTGTCTGTGGCCCTGGAGTTGTCAGGCTGATCCGGAGCAGAAAGTGGAACAGGAATGAATTCAGTGTCCCTCCCGAGGACCGCCTCAGTAGTGGAGAAACTTTCAGAGTACGGCAGGGGTCCAGAGGACCACTCGGAGGACTCTATGACTAGAAATAGAGAAGAAGGGGCCAGAGATGCAGCCAAGTCGGCCAACTGCTTGCCTAGCACACACAGGGCTCTGAATTTGATGCCCATTGCCACATGAATTGGGTGTGGTAGTGCATGCCTGTAATCCAAGCATTCATGAGATGGACACAGGAGAATTGGGTGCTCAAAACTATATAGGGAGTTCAAGGCCAGCCTGGGATACACGAGATCCTATTTAAAACAACAAACAAATAATTCAAGAAATAGCTATCAAAATATAGCAGAAAGGAAAGTAGTATTTAAAGTCTGAATTTTGAGCCATAGCAGAGAACTTAGAATTACCTGGAACGTAGCTTTCAAGTTTCTGAGCAGGAGAGGGACCAGGCCAAGTCAGGTGCGACAGGAAATCCCATGCACATTGGGAAGGACCAATCTGCTTTGCCCCAAGTGTATGAAGTCTTCCTTAGTTGTAGAGGGCAGGGCCACAGCTGGGACACAACACTTGTGGTTTGCTGGCCAGCTCAGATCATCTTCTCGGATAGTGTGGCTCCATCCTGAAAGAATCGAGTGGCTTCTAATTGCACTTGTAGTTAAGATCTATTCACTCATTTAATTAGCCCTACTCTCAAGAAAAAATGTCACAAATATTGTTGAAGCACCTGGCTTCCCCAGGGACAAGCTAGTTCTGCAATTTCAACCACTGCCCTGTTGCTTTTCCCATCCATGTGTATCAGTGGATATTCTATAGGTGTAAGTATTTAAAACAATATATGATGACTTTATACATTTTAAAGCTATAAAAATGATGTGATATCCTTTATCTTCCTACAACTTCCTTTGCACTCTCGGCCACACTAGAACGAGGGATGTAGTTCAGTGGTAGGATACTTGGCTAGGACATTCCAGGTCCTGAGCTCAACCCCTAGCACCTCAAAAGACAACATAGAATAAATTAGGGGCTGGAGAGATGGTTCTGCAGTTAAGCATGTGATGTGGGATTCCCCTCTGTATGCTATGAATATGTTTTATTACCATTGGTTATTAAAGGAGCTGTTTCGGCCAATGACATAGCAGAGTAAAGCCAGGCAGGAAACCCGAAGAGGAATATAGAGAGAAAGTAGGTGGAGTCAAAGAGATGTCATGTAGCTGCCAAAGAAGAATGATGCCAACAGCCAGTCAGAACCTTACTGGTAGACCATAACCTCATGGTGATTCACAGATTAATAGAAATGGGTTGATTTAAGATGTAAGAGTTAGTTAGAAATATGCATAAGCTATTGGCCAAACAGTGTTGTAATTAACATAGTTTCTGTGTGATTATCTGCTGTCGGGCATCTGGGCGGCCAGGAAACAAACGAGCAGCCTCTGTTGAGAAGGATTCTCTTTGTTCTTACAGAGGACCTGAGTTCAGTTCCCAGCATTTATATCAGGCAGCTCACAACTGTCTGTAATTCCAGCGCCAGGGAATCCAATGTCCATGGTTTCTAAGAGTACTCACAGCAACATGTGGGTAACCACACATACACACACACACATATAATTAAAGATAATAAAAATTTTTAGCTGGATGGTGGTGATGCATGCCTTTAATACTAGCACTCGGGAGGCAGATGCAGGCAGATGTCTGTGAGTCTGAGGTCAGCCTGGTCTACAGAGCAAGTTCTAGGATAGGCTCCAAAGATGCACATAGAAAACCTGTCTGGAAAAACCAAAAATAAAATAAATAATGCAAGTTTTAGTGTTGCTTTTGCTGGCTTATTTTTAGCATATAATATCCCAAACACAATAACTTATTAACCCTTGGCTTTGTTCTTATGTGCTCTTCCTGGCTTCTGTTTTGTTATTTTATCAATGCTTTTAGGAACATTGCCCATATTTTTGCTGTCTCTTTCTACATTCCCAAAGGTGCAGTTACTAAAGATACCGGATAAAAATGCATGTTCCTGATGCATTATCAGCTTGCTCTCCACATTAGTAGCTCACCTACTAGGTCGTCGGAGGTTATAGAAATTCCCATTGCTCCACACAGTGATTTGGTTTCTAGTTCCTACAGAATGTACTTCCTTCCTCTTTCCTGTCATCCTTTCTTCCCTTTGTTTCTTTTATTTTTCTTATATTTATTTATTTATTATGTATACAATTTTCTGTCTGTGTTTATGCCTGCTGGCCAGAAGAGGGCACCAGACCCCATTACAGATGGTTGTGAGCCACCATGTGGTTGCTGGGAATTGAACTCAGGACCTTTGGTAGAGCAGGCAATGCTCTTAACCTCTGAGCCATCTCTCCAGCCCCTTCCCTTTGTTTCTTGAGCAAAGGCTTTGTCCCTCAGTTCAGAACTCACTCTGTAGTCTAGGCTGGCCTTGAACTTGCTATCTACATCTTGCCTCCTCCTCCCCAATGTTAGGATTACAGTTTGTTTCTCCACACCTAACTCCTAACACACACACACTCCAGTCATAATTCATATGCATATATATGTATACACAGTCTAGGCTGGGCAGATGGTGCATGTATTTGATCTCATCCCTTGAAAGGCAGAGGTGGGCAGATCACTGTGAATTCAAAGCCAGTCTGGTCTACATAGTGAGGCCCTGTCTCAAAAAAAAAAAAAAAAAAGGAGATGTTTATAAAATGTGTGGTGAAAGAAGAACATTCCACCCCTGCTTTGGAGAAGGGCTATCTTAACAACATTCAGTCAACTGAAGATGGATTCATACAAGTGTCTGTACATAAATTTCAAGTCATTTTTGCATGTGCAGACTCATTCAGATCTTCCCAGACTGAAGGGGCAGTCCTGTGGCTTCCTTCCTTTTCCATATTCCTAACAAGGCTTCATGAACTTTAACTGCTGATGAGCTGCTTACAACAGCAGTTCCTTAGGAGTGACAGGTGGCCCAGGATTTCCCTATGAGAAACAAACTGACCATCTACAGAAGCATCACAATGAACACATCTTTTTTTCTGCCTTCCAGTTCTGTACAGTGTCTCATTTCAAGACTATTGCCTCATGATACTTGTTCCTTGACAAGTCTAAGCCTTGAGGTGATGTGAAGACCAACATTGAGAAAAGAATGAAACTGGAGGTATCAATACACCCCAGAGCATCTCACCATCCCTGCGGGAGCACAGCCCATTGTACTGCTGCAGTCCATAGATCAACACTGGCAGTTTGAAAGAGTGTTTTTTTTTTTTTTTTTTTTTTTGCTTTTTGAGATGTGGTTTCCCTGTCACAGCCCTAGCTGTCCTGGAACTAACTCTTGTAGTCCAGAATGGCCTTGAACTCACAGAGATCAGAGATCCCTGCCTCTGCCTCCTGAGTGCTGGGATTAAAGGCATGCGCCACCATCGCCCGGCAAGAAGATTAATTTCTTTTTTTTTAATTCTTTTTTTAAAATATTTATTTATTTATTATGTATACAATATTCTGTCTGTGTATATGCCTGCAGGCCAGAAGAGGGCACCAGACTCCATTATAAATGGTTGTGAGCCACCATGTGGTTGCTGGGAATTGAACTCAGGACCTTTGGAAGAACAGGCAATGCTCTTAACCTCTGAGCCATCTCTCCAGCCCGAAGATTAATTTCTTATTCAGTATGGAAATACTGGCTTCGTGCCCTTCTAAAGGCCTACCTGTAGGCAGCGGTCCCGAAGCTCTTTAACCAGTCCTCCCTCTTCTTTGGGTTTTGTTTTTGTTTATGGAGCTGTTGTACACTACTATTCTCAGAGTCAAACACCCACCTTCTTTGTTCAGCCTTGCCTGCTGGGCTTGTGACTGCTGACTTCCAGAGTAAGTGTGGTGAGAGGCAGGAGACCCTGATAAGCATCCAGCTACTCTTCCAAAAAATTGTAAGCAATTCTGCCTCAGGGCAAGGCTAGAGAATGTCAGAGAGAGCAGGGAGGGGAGCTGCACCTCTGTGGCCATTGATTAGAAAGCTTTCATCCCTGCAGTAGCTGCTTTAGGGATCTCATGATGTAGTCAGTAACCCCATAGTAAGTACTCTCAATGAGGTCATTGGTTCCCTGAGTGGGGGCTTTGGTAGCATCAAAAGGAAGTCTATTGTTGGGACCTTAGGAGGGGTTAGACTTTGCCTAGGCCCTCACCTTCAGAGAATATTTTCCAGAAGGCAGACTTCCTTAAACATGATTGATTTCATCATTGACCTTATCTGAGGTTCAAGGGTGGACTAAAATTGCTAACCCTCTAATCACGCGGTTGTTTTCCCTGGCTATTTCGCTTCCCACCCCAAGCCTCCAGACATAAATTATGCTGTCTTCACAGAAAGAAGATATCTAGCATTAAGAGATGCCATGTTTCAGTACCTGTGTACCAGAGAAAGGTACTAAAACCAACCGTGCTCAGCTTTCTTATCATAGATCATACTGTGTACTAGAAAACAAGAACAAGGGCCAAATACATACACTTCTTATTCTAAACCACATAGTGAATGGGAGGCTCTGAAGGGTCAAGTTTTAAATGGGGTGTGTTTGCACACACCTGCAATTCCAGCGTCTGGGAGGTGGCAGTAGGAGGGTCAAGAGTTCAAGGTCATTTTCTGCTAGTGAATTTGAGGTCCTAGTGGCACACACTTAGAGGCAGGAGGATTGCAAATTGGGCCAGCCTGGGATTTATAGATAGTTGTGGTCAAACTAGCAATATAGGGAGACCTTACTCTAACAGAGCTGGAAAGCTCCTGGGCCAGACTGTAAAGTTGGGGGGGGGGAGAGAACTACATCACCATGACAACATGGGCTATTTTTTCCTAAGAGGTGTTAGGCTATCTGGAAATACTTCTCAGGATTTGGAGGTGGAAAATGAAGTGCAAAACACGTGTCATTGAGTAGGGTGAGTTGAGCAATACCTTAAATTCTTTTTTGTAGTTAGCTTTTAGCTTTTCCTTACATTATGCATCTCCAGCTTTTTTATAAGAACAAAAAGACAAAAGAAATTTTATAGCCTGTAATTACATATGAATGTTGTAAATATATATCTATGATTCTGTAGCTGGAATATGGGAGATTTTTCCTTAAAGAACAGGAAAAAATTGTTTTAATCAATAATTCAAAATAATTATTGCATACTAGCACAACACCCATTATTTTTTACAACACCCATTTTTAGGTACAAAAGTGTGAACACCTCACAGTGCTTTATACCTTGAAGCCATGTTACTTTTCATTATGGTTGAAACCAAAACCATGTTACTTTTGTTATCATTGAAACCAAGTTACTTTTTGTTATCATTGAAACTATGTTACTTTTTATCTTTAACGTGTGCTTCTATTTTTTCTGTGGGGTTTTCCAAATATCTCTAGGAAGTTATTTTATTTTAAAATTACTTAAAATTTTAGAATCACCTGTGAGGTTTTGCTTGCATGTATGTGTATCATGTATGTCTTGTACCTGGAGAGGTCAGAAGAGGATGTCAGATTTGTTGGAACTGGAGTTAAAGATGGCCATGAGCCACTATGTGGGTGCTGAGAAACAAACCCCCTGGGTCTTCTGCAAGACCAACAGGTGTTCTTGACCTGTCTATCTATTTACTCTATCTATCTATCTATCTATCTATCTATCTATCTATCTATCTATCTATCTATCTATCCATCCCTGGGATTGAACTGAGGTAATCAGGCTTGCTGGCAAGTGCCATTACGCAATGACCCACCTGCCCCTGCCTCCCTAGCACTGCTGGTAGCAAACACTTTTACTTATTGAGCCATCTTGTCATGGGACACATATTTTGTCCCACATAGGATACGTGACATTGAAGTTAGTCAGTTTTTGTCCTGAGCATCCTCAGTAATTAGCCTGAATTTTCTAAATGCAACGTTGCCATTCTGTACTCCAAACCCAGGACCCTGGAGACCATTGCTGCAGTTTTGCTTCCCTGAGTCCTCGTGACTAATATTTTCTAATGTTTTTAATGCTGGACACAGCTGGAGCTTCCACACCACACCAACCTCACTTTACAAGTGGGTCAACTACCTTCTTTCTTGCTCCTTTCCTGCTGACCACCATGGTGCTAAAAGGGCAAGAAGAGACTTTTTAAGAACTTCATACCCAAGCCAAGTGTGGTGGCACATGCCTTTAATCTCAACATTAGGGAGGCAGAGCAGGCGGATGTCTCTTGCGATCATGTATCCTCTTCACAATGTCTTCCTTAGGTTAAAAATGGTAACCAAACCTAGGTCCTCTATAAAAGTAGTGAGTGGTCTTAACCGCTGAGTCACCTCCCTAGACCTGGCATATCTTTTTCTGTTCTACTTCGACTAGCAGCATTTGGTAAATCAAACAACCTTGGAGACAGCAATGAAGAAAATTCCTGAGGATGATTCCCAATAGCTGAGCAATATAAGACGTAGAAGGTAAAGCTACCTGGGGAAACAGGAACAGGGTGTGAAGGAAAGCTTGGGCTTTGATCTGAAATGCTTTCAGGGTAGAGTCTGAGACCTACCAGAGACATGTGAACGAAAATGCAGATTTGTGAGTCTGACAGAGCTGACAAAAGACCAGAGGCAAAAATCCTGACAAACAAAACATTAAAGGCTCCTGGAAGGAGACAACATCAAAAAAGACTGAAAGGGAGTCATCTCAGTATAAAAGAAAAAAAAAACGGTAATGTGAACTCATATACTAGGTAAGAGCTATGAAAATATAAAATTGGCAGAAATGTCTAAAGCTGAAAGTCCTGGGTATGATGGGGTTATTAGAAAGTTTATTTGGAGCATGTTCGAAGTATCAGCCAGACTGACCAGGAGAAAGGAAAAGACAGGTGACACAGCATTCATGCAGGTGATGTGAAGAAAGGGGAAAGGAGAGGGGGAAAGGCAAAGGGATGCTCTTTGCTCCTTTCTTGCCAGCTGCCATCTGTCTTTCCTACATCAGCCAGTTTCCCTAGACAGAAAGCCTTCGGCAACCCCTCTGGATTCCAAAGCTGTGTTTCTGTACGATTCCAGGGTATGTGTCTGTCATATTTATCACGATGCATCGATGTATTTTGTTTACATATTCCATGCTGTATAGAGAAGGATGATCCTTTGTAATTCCAAAGCTTAATTAGCATAACACCTGGCACAGAGTAGGTGGTGAGTTCAGGGATAATGAATAAGTGACGAGCAGTTTTAAGAAGGTATAGAGATAACTCAGCAGTTACAAACACTTGGTATGGCGGAGTGGTGGTGGCACGCCTTTCATCCCAGCACTCAGGGGGCAGAGACAGGTGGATCTCTGTGAGTTCGAGGGCAGCCTGGTCTATAGAGGGAACTCCAGGACAGATAAGGCTACACAGAGAAACCCTACCTTGAAAAGTCAACCAACCAGCCAGACTTTTGAGAGTCTTGCTACGTATAGCAAGCAGACTACCCTGGAACCTGTGGCTGAGTGGATTTTGTTGTTTTGAGACAGGGTCTCCTCATTTAGCTCAGGCTGACTCGAAACTCACTATTTTACTCTTGCTCGTCTCAAACACGCAGGAGTCCTCCTGGAGTGCGGGTTACAGGGGTGAACCTTTATGTGTGGTTGAGGCTCGCTGTGCATGCAGCCTGGTCTGGCAAAGACAGGCTGCAGACAAGAGGCTCCATCTAAAGAAACAGGGGACGTATCTGTCAGAGCGCTGAGATGTTGCTGTGGGTACGGGAAGGCAACTTGAGCAGGGGAGGAAAGGAGATTCGTGACTTGGGAAGTACTGCTTCCATCACCCAGGACTCCACTGAAGCTTGAGCACAGGGCGGGAGGCTCCAACCTCTCACCAGCTCGCAAATTCTAAAGACATCCAAGCTAGTGCACGAGGAGATTTAGTAGGGACGCCTCGGGTGTCCACAGCGACTGGGACCGGCGCTCGCACGGCAACCGAGGTCACAGAGCTCGGAGAGAATCCCACCCCTCTCCTTTCCCGAACGCGGACGAGGCTGATCCGGAAGTGTATGTGGGAAACCGGAAGCAGATCCTCGCGGCAGGCCCAAGGAGCCACCGCCCCCTCGCCGCGGTGCTGTGTGCAAGTTGGGGTCCGCTGTGGCTGGGGCGTCCCGATGGTCCCCAGCTGGCGGAGTCAGGGGCGGAGGGAGGATGACCTCTCCTTGGGGTCACAGTGCCGACCTGGCCCGCTTCTACACTGTCACCGAGCCCCAGCGACACCCCCGGGGCTACACAGTCTATAAGGTTACCGCCCGGGTGAGTGCCTGGATAGGGACACCGGGGCGGGGCGCGGGCTCCGGACTGCGGCTGGGTGCGGCCGGTGGTAGTGAGGACTCGCGGGGTTGGAGACTTAGATAGGAGGCGCTAGGTAGTAGTCAGGAACTGCAGACAGAGACGGGACCCTAGGATGGAGATGCTAGAAACCCCAGACGGGAGACAGGGACTCCAGGCAGAAGAGACTCAAGGTTGGAGATGATGGGGATCCCAGGCAGGAGAATGGACTCGAAGATAGAGATTCCGGGATTGAGATGCTGAGAACTCTCGGCAGGAGTCAGGACTCCAGGATGGAGATGATGGGGACCCCAGACAGAAGATAGTGACCCCAGGATGGAGATGATGGGGATCCCAGGCAGGAGAATGGACTCCAGGTAGACAGGGGTGGTGTTGATGGGGGGCGGGTGACGGGGTAGGAGGGTGGTGGGTAGATATGGGATGGCGGGCTCTGCTTTCCGTTCTGGGGTGGAATACTGGCGGATGACTTTAAATGGATGACCTAGTCTCTGTCCCACGTGGACTTTCTCTTAGAATGAAATTTGCAGGGGCGGGCTGGCTTGTTCCGGAGGGAAAACACACAATTAAAAACGCTAGTGGGTGTTTTGTCTGGCTTATGTAACCTAAGCGCTGCCTGCTTTTCAGTTCTCATTCAGTGGCGGGTTTGCTGTGAGGCAGGTAGGCTGCTGGCGAAGGATTCACCATTAGTTCACCGGTCTCGGACCTGGCCTTTGTTGGAGTTTTTCTGAGCCTTTTCCGAAGGAGATGCATGTGTACTTAAGTGATCTTACCTGTGACTTGAGTGACGTGAGGACAGACTGGGCTGGCGAGGTGACTCAGTAGATAGAGGTGCTTGCTGTCAAGCCCGAAGACCTGTGTTCAGTTCCAGGGATCTACACGGTGGAAGGCGGGAACTGACCCCTGCAGACTGTCCTCTGACAGCCAAAGGTGTTCCCTTCACACCTCCTGCAAATAAATAACTGTTAAAATTTTTTCGAGGTTGTTTACATCAGTTCACTGTTCCAGATTTAGCACTGATTTTCTTAAGCTTTGTTGCTTAGCTTGAATTTTGAAACCTGCTCATTTCCCTCAGCAGCGAGTGAGAGTGCTAACTACATGAAATGAGCACGTATGTACGTGTGCAGTGCTGGTGTGTGTGGGGCATGTGTACCCATCCCCCAGCGTAACGACACGAAATGCGCACGTATGTATGTGTGCAGTGCTGGTGTGTGCGGGGCATGTGTACCCATCCCCCAACGTAATTTTCAACTTCATGATGAGGAAACAGATTCAAGGAAGTTTAGAAGTTTGCTAAAGTTTCTGTGGCAAAGCAGTAGTGCTTTGGTCTGTGGAACCGGTTCTGCCTAATTCCAAGATGAAGACAGTGTCAGGAATTAGCTCAATTGCTAGGGTTGATTCTTGAGGAAGACAGGTGTGGGTGAAGGAGTAACAAGAGAGCAGCATCGCAGTATCGGTTTAGAAAGCATGCAGGAAGAGGTTCCCAAGAACCCAAGACTAGACTGGGCTAAGCTGAGCTTGGGACTTGCAAGTGGCTGGTGGCATTTGGAAATGGTGCAGAGTCAGACAGATGTAAGATGCTGGCTTGAGCAAGTCTGTCAAGATAGCAAGAAGACCAACTTCATGAAGAATAGGAAGAAGTTTGCCTTCCCTTTTTGTAGGTCAGATTGTTGTATGGGTGGGTGTGAGCTGTAGTGTTTCTGAGAAATATAACAACATGAGGGGCTTTTTCCTATGTCATTCTTGAGGCCTTTTTAGTCACGGATATCTTTGATTTCCTGATATGAAACTTATAGAATCAGAACTATTCAACAGACAAAAGGTGCCTATCATACCAGCGCATTGAGCCTCTTCACTATTAACACCAGCGTTGCATCCGTTGGCCTACAGGCCTTTGCCTCTTACTAGACAGACCATGGGTTTCTCTCACTGGAAGTGGTTTCATTTCAACAAAAGCACTGGTCATTGCATTGGCCCCAGGCTGTTTGCCCTCTTCTTTTTTCTTTTTATGTTTTATGTATTTTTATTTTATGCATATGAATGTTTTGCCTGCGCATAAATATGTTGTTACATGTGTGTTGAGTACAGACAGAGAGTCCGTAAGAAGTAATTGAATCTCCAGGAACTGGAGGTACAGATCACAGTGAGCCACCATGTTGGTGCTGGGACTTGCACCTTGGTCCTCTGCAGAAGCAGTGAGTGCTCTTACCACCGAGTCATTGTTCCAGCTCAGCTTGCTTTCCTCTTTATCCTGGGCACCATGTGTATTGGGGTGTGCAGTTCCAGGCACTTGGCTCTAGAAGGTATGCAAGGGAGTGCTTGGGTTTCCCTTTTCTACTTACGGTAGAGTGGAGTTTGTTGTGCTTAACTAGATACAGCAGTACAGGAAGGTGTGTAGTGCCGCAGGCCCTAGGAAAGAGCTGTGGTGCTTAGAAGACAGAGTGCCAGGACCCTGGTGGGGGGCAGGGTGGGAGGAGTCAAGAAAGGAGAGGATGATGGAGATGGAAGAAAGGGACGGAGCCTATGAAGGCCTGGGAGTATGACTGAAAGCCCTGAGTGTGGTAATTTTATTATTACTTTCCAAAACAGAAGGTTGTCAAATGCAGATTTAAAGTATCCCAGTATATGGGCTGGGGAGATGGCTCAGAGGTTAAGAGCCTCTGACTGCTCTTCCAGAGGTCCTGAGTTCAATTCCCAGCAACTACATGGTGTCTCGCAGCCACCTGTAATGAGATCTGGTGCTCCCTGCTGGCCTGCAGGCAGACATAAAATATCCCATCATAAATTAGGTGATGTAGCACATGGCCTTAGAAACACTCACACGCCGAGCTGCGCATACTGCCTGTTGCTGTATTCACTGAACTTGAAGACTGTTGACATTGACTCTCTTCTCTCTATACGTGTCCTCATTTACTGCTTACGTTCCAGACTTGCTTTTTACAGTGTTAGCAGTTTTTTTTTTTTTTGTGGTTTATTTTAGAACTGGGGATCAAACCTGGGGTCTCACAGAAGTGAGAACCTGTGCCACTGAGCTATGCCCACAGCCCGATGTTTTTGTTTTGTCTTTAACATTATTTGTTTGTGTGTGTGCATGTGTCTGTGTGAGTGTGGCTGCTGACATGCATGTGGAGGTCAGAGAATAGCTTGTGGGACTTGTTTGTGCCGTCACCACATGGGCTTTGGAGGTTGAGCCTGGGCTTATTCTCTGAGCCTTCTCAGTGGTCCCACAGCCTGGGGTTTTGTATGTGTCCGGATTTTGTTTTTTAAATTAAGGATCAACATGGAGGTGCATTTAAAAAACAATTATGCCTAACATTAGGAATTAAGTAAAATGTTTATTGCTTTTTTGGAACGTAAGAAGAAAAACAACTTTCCTCAGGAGAACTAATCAGGTAATAGTGCTCCCCCGAGAAAGCCTCAGGATACAAGTTAGACGAGCTTCTGCGGGCTAGCAGCTCCCGATTCAGAGCTTGAGGAACAGTTTTTGATCATCAGGAGTGAATTAGAGTCATTCCGTTTTGGACAACAAAGGAACTCTTTCTTTTATATTCAATCTCTTTAGTACTTTTCTCTTTCTGTTTTTAATTTTCTAGAACCTGGCAGGCTTACGATAACTTCGTAGTTATTTAGAGGCAAAGCAACAGATGCCCCTATTACTTCTTTTTAGTTTTTGTTTTCAGAGTAACTAGAAGTATTTTACTAGAACGTAAGAATTACAGAAGTTTCCAGAGCAGTCATACATAGTGGTCGGAAGCTTTTTTGACCTGAGGTTAGACTTATGTAGGCTCGTATCTGAAGGACCGCTTAGCTGGTTCTGATCAATGCCTACTGTGTTTGCTTAGCTGGTTCCGAGCAGTGCCTACTGTGTGGCTGCTTAGCTGGTTCTGAGCAGTACCTACTGTGTGGCTGCTTAGCTTGTTCCGAGCAGTGCCTACTGTGTTGTAGTGAGGAGGCGAGCAGGCCTACTTTTTGTCCCGCCCGGGCTCCCGAACGGCTAGCTTAGCTCCAGAAATAATAACATGGAAACTGTATTCTTTTAAACACCGCCTGGCCCATTATCTAGCCTGTTATGGGCTAACTCTCACATCTTGATTAACCCATTTCTAATAATCTTTGTAGCACCACAAAGTGGTGGCTTACTGGGAAAGATTCAGCATGTCTGACCTGGCGGCTGGCTCCATGGTGTCTGTCCAACTATGCTTTCTTTCTCCCAGCATTCTGTTCTGTCTACTCCACCTATCTAAATCCTGTTCTATCAAAAAGCCAAGGCAGTTTCTTTATTAACCAATGAGAATAACACATAGACAGATGACCCTCCTCCATCACTGTGTGGTTGCAGTATTTTTTATCTGTTTGCCTATTGATGGACATTTGGGTTCCTTCAGTTTGGGGCTGTTTGGGATGCAGCTCCTGTGAACACTCGTGTGCACTGTTGGCATGCGTGTTTTTTTTTTCTCTTGCTATCACATAAATTTAAAATTTATTATTTTTTACTATGTCTTTGCACTAAATCTTGAAAACAGGTCATGTAAGTACTTTCTTTCAAAATTTGTATTTTTGTTATTTAGATTGCTTGCAGTTTTATATGAAATTGAAAAGCAGCTTGCCAAAATTCTTCAAAAATGCCTACTTAGATTTTTTGATGTAGGATTAACGTTGAGAACAGAGATCAATTTTAGAAGAATTGATGAGTTAAAAATAACGAGTCTTCTGGAACATCCCCGTGTAAACATCCCCGTGTAAACATCCCCGTGTGAGCATCCCTGCTTGTTCAGCTCTTTAGTTTGGGCAGTGCTTTGAGGCTTTCAGTCTCTCTTTCTCTCTCTCTCTCTTTTGTTTTTTCAAGACAGGGTTTCATTGTATAGCCTTGGTTGTCCTAGAATACTCTCTGTAGACCAGGCTGGCCTCGAACTCACGGAGATCTGCCTGCTTCTTCCTTCTGAGTACTAATATTAAAGGCATGTGCCAGTGCTGCCCAGTGAGGTTTTCAATCTCAGACGTAATCTGGAATTTCAAGCTGAGCCTACGTCTATTTTCATTTCATGTGGCTAATGTTTATTGAATGATGACAGTAGATACTTGGATGATGCTTACTGTGAATTAGGCATTTGATATAAACAAACAAATAAAAAGTGCCCAGCAAGTGAGTACCTCTGTTTTCTTCACATTTCTGATGGGGGAGTTGAGGCTTAGAGAAGTTACTTGTTCAGTGTCCCTAGTAAACAGGGATGGAGTTTGCATTTTAATGCAGTTAGCTGGTGACAAGCACTGCAGGCTGCTGCTGAAGCCCATATAGAATATTTCCTTAGCTGTTGGTGTGTCCCACATAGACCTTCCTGTGTGTTGTCAATGACGAACACTTAAATGTTTGAAAACTCATGGCTCTCAAATTCTTCTGTTCAGTTCAGGGTCTGGTTTTATTCTTCCCTTCCCTTTTCACTATTAATACTGTTTGCTCTAAAACTCTTACATGTCAACATTTTAGTAAGTGGATCTTTAGAAATTTGTTTATTGACATCTCAGATACTCAGGTTTGTTTTAAGCTAGAAATTTTCTTAACGTTCAGAAGTTTTCTTTTCTTTCATTTACATTGGTGTTTTGCTTGCATTTATGTTTGTGTGAGGGGATTGGACTCCCTGGAACTGGAGTTGCAGACAGTTGTGAGCTGCCATGTGGGTGCTGAGAATTGAACTTGGGTCCCCTAAAAGAGTAGCCAGTGCTCTTAACCTCTGAGCCGTCTCCCCAGCCCCTGAATTTTTATTTTCTTTGAATCTTGACTGGGAACTAGTTTGCTGTAGTTGGTGCTGGAACTGGTAAAGTCTGATAGGAGAGAAACAACCTGGGTGAACATCTGAGTATTTACCGTTTGTGTGTTATTGCTAGGCTCTTGAGAGTTGGAGTTATTTTTAATAGTGTAGAAGACCGCTAGTCCTGTCTTTGGTTACACTTATTTATTGTGTGTGTTAGCATGGAGGTCAGAGGGCAACTTGCAGGAGTTGGTTCTCTCCTTCTACCATGTGAGTCTCAGGATTTGAACTTAGGTTGTCAAGTTTGGCAACACCTTTATCTACTGAGCAATCTTGCGACCCTCCAATTCCTGTCTTAGGCAATTTGTATTCACTGGGTTTTGTAACAAGACACTATTGGCTGTGTGGCTTAAGCAACATTTAAATCATAGTTTTGGATGCTGGATAGCCCATGGTCAAGTTGCAGCGGTTCAGTGTCTTAGTTTGAGATGGCTGCCTTCTTCTTGGATTCATGACCGAGGATCATTTATATTCTTCTTGTGAGGATGCTAGTTCCTAATTATTTCCCAGAGGCCTTCTATCTAGATGTTGTGATCCGGGGATTAAAGTGTCAGCATAGGAGTTTTAGGGGGACAGAGACATCCAGTCCATAGTGCTTTGAACCTTTCCTGAAAACTCACCAGAAAGTGGGAAGCCTGGAATTTGTCCCCTTGATGTGTCTGTCTTATCTGGGAGCTCACTGGTCAGAGAACTAGACAGTGTAAGTGTCTGGTGATGTTATGTGCAGCTGCTGCCTCTGGGGGCCAGACTACTGGGTTGGCAGGTGATAGCTGGCCCACATCTCCTTGCCAGCCTGTGCCACCTGCATGTCTGCAGGGTGCTAGGGATCGAGGAGCTGAGATGCAGGTGCTACGGCAAACTGGAGGTTGAATTTGGTAAGAAGACAATTATATATATGAGCCGAATGCTTTGAAGTGCTTAATCATCCTGCCAGAGTCACGGTTTTGTGTGTGCGAGGTGCAGTTTAAAGATGGCAATATATCTGTATGAAATTATGGGTTTCCTGCAAGTTAATGTCTGAAGGCCAAGGTTGCATGTGTTATATTGATGAACGTGCCATTTGGTGTACTGGGTCACCGCAGGGAGTCACGCTCAGTCACACAGCATTCCTTTTGTGTAGCCTGCCATCCCTGCACCACTGTTCAAGATTTATGTCTGTGAAAAGTTGAAAAGGACATGGCCCTCTCTGTCATGTTTTATTATCTTTACTTTGCATTTCATGTTACATTTAACATAGTACTTTGTTCCTTTAGCTTCTTAGCTGAGTCCTAATGGTGCCGAAGCCGTGACAGGACTTGGGTACAGTGGGTTGCTCAGTGCCCAGCCAAGTCAGCTCTCTGGGCCCCTTTCCTGTGGAGCCTGCTGTGCAGTGTCTGCAGACAGCGGTGACCTTAGCAGTGTATGTATCCTCTTGCTCGTCTGAGTTGTCAAAGGGTCCTTGGAATCAGTCCCTTCACGTGGTCTTCCTGGTCTAGGCTTTAGGCTTTATGTGAAAGTTGCCTTTGGAAAGTCCCAGGGTTCGCATTGGCCAAGTCATTGTGTCTACCTGTATCAAGCTGCAGAGCCGAGGCCACATGACTGAGGTCTTATAGGGCCATGGTCTCATTTCCTGGCTGCTGGATGACCTCGACCTCAAAGAAATGGGGTATTACCCAGTCCAGTTCTCCTGCCTTGGAGAGCTCAGGGCCACAGATTTTCTCGGCTCAGACTGCTGTGGGATCATACACACCCAGGACAGGGGATGGGCCCTGTGCTCAGGAGATCTTACACTGTGTTGTTGCCTCTCCTTTAGTCTTATACACACACATACACACACACACACACGTGTGTGTGTGGTGTGTGTGCACAGCAGAGTTAGATCTTAAGACTGATGCTGAACATCCTTCTGTGACTGGTTTCTGATGGCTTAGGAAATATAGTAGTGAGAGTTGAATAATTTTTATAGTTTTACTTTATAGTAGCTGCTTAATCAAGAAAAGGGAACTCCTTTATATATGTCTGAGAGGTCATTTTAAATGTTAGGATGATAATTAGTTGAAACAGTGTGTGTGCACATGTACATGTTTGTAGTGTGTACACATAGTGGTGAGGCTTTACCCTTATCTTTGCTCCTCACTCATGCAGGGTGTGTTAGCTAGTTCTCTCATTGTCCTGACAAAACAGCTGACAGGAACAGCCTAGGGGAAGAAAGCTTGCCTGGCTCACTGTGGCAAGGAAACTGTGCTCACTGGCAGGGAAGCCGTGGCAAGCCTGCTCTGGGGTGCTGTAGGAATGAGGTAGAGTTCCTTTGCAACTCTGTAGACAGGAACCAACTTGCCTAGAAGCAGGTGCAAGCATAATCTTGAAGGCCTGACCCTGCTGCTCTGCTTCCACCAGCTTGCTTCGGGTTCCACAGCCTTCCCAAATCACAGCACCACCTGGGGGCCCAGTGCTCAAACATAGGAGTTTATGGGGACACCTCACACCCAAGCCAAGCATCCAGCCACCCTAAAAGTACTTGTGACTTGACTTTTAAGGAATGTTATAGTATTTATTAAGAAGTAGGTAAAATAGGGTTAGCACTCTGACTGGTGGTGTGCTCTGTTGACCATTATGGCCTGAGGTTGGCCACACTGTAGAGTATGGCCATTGTGTCAGGATAAGCCTGGACGAAGCAGGAAGGTGAAAGACTGTCTTATACGAGTCTGACTGAAATCTCTGGCCAGCTAAGAAGCCAGAATTCTAGGACAGTTGACAGAGGTTAAGTTCCACATAACAGTGGTCCAGGCTTAAGGCTTGGGTGTGTATAACCCTGGCAGAGCCTCATTCCTTGACCTAAACTTTGCTCAAGAATCTCAAATGTTATCAGAGTTTACAGTAGAGATAACCCACCCTTTTGTGTCCCTGTGAGCTAGGTCTTTACTTAGCAGCTGTTTCACCAAGCAAGTTCCTTTGGTGTCTTGGCAGCCCTGTAAAGGTAGCAGCTTCAGGTCCTGTCAAAATCCCTGGGTGACTGTAGTGAAAACAAGGAACTGTGGTCTCCTCGAGGGGCCACACCTTTACTTTCTGTGACTGAGAAGCCCACGTGGTGCTCCTGGGTGTGCCAGTCTCTCCTTCTGAGGATTTCTCTTTCTTTTAGAGTCTATAATAAAATATGCCTATTAAACTCCAGCTCTGCTCATAAACTGATTAGTTTCGAAGTTCTTTCTACATCAAAGCCACACATCCTAGTTGCTTAGGTTAAGGTCCCTAGAAGTCTAGAGGAGTTCCTCAAGCTGACAGGCAATGGATAGGGAGTTATACTTCCAGTTTCTGTCCTCATAGACACTGGTAAGTGTCTTGGTAGACTTAGGATAATTTTAGATGGTTATTTGTTTGGTTTAGTTTTGGCAGAAAACTCAGCCTCACCCTATCCCCAACTTGAACCAGTTTATGGCCAGGACTGGAGCCATTGTTCAATCCCTTTGTTTTTAGTTCAGAGCTCCTTCCTGCTCCTCTTCCTGCTCATCTTCCTGCTCACTTCCTGCCCATCTTCCTGCTCACTTCCTGCCCATCTTCCTGCTCACTTCCTGCCCATCTTCCTGCTCACTTCCTGCCCATCTTCCTGCTCACTTCCTGCCCATCTTCCTGCTCACTTCTTGCTCCTTTTCCTGCTCTTCTTCTTGGAGGTCAGAAGAGGATGTCTCTCCTGGAGCTGGAGTTAAAAGTGGTTGTAATCACTTGATGTGTGTGCTGGGAACTGAAGTTGGTTGGGTCCTGTACAAACAAGAGAAGCAAGTGTTCTTAACTGTTGAGCTCTCTCCAGCTCCAGGGTACAGGAGGGTAATATAGGTACAGAATCCTTACGGGGATGGCAGTGATTGATCTTGGTCATGGACCTGGGAAGTGGCAGCATTTTTATGCAGGTGGCATAGGAGATACACCATGTGTGCTCCCTCGTCCCCAGGGCTTGGCAGCACAGTAGGCACTAGGGTGTGATGGATGAATAAATGTAATAATAAAACCTGATGGTGATAGGACTTTGTGGACAGAGGAGAGTTATTGCTGAGAATACCACAGAGAGGACCAGTTGAGGTTCTAAGTTCAAACCTGAAGGTGACTACCGTGAACTTATTTATTTTGTTGCCCGAAAAGGTGAGTGCGCAGTAACCCACTCTAGCCTCACTTGAAGACTGTGGAAGAAATGATAGATCATCTACAGAATGCTTTGCAAACACACACACAGTCAGGTGTCTTCCCTCTTTGGCGGAGGGCTCGAGCTGAGTCAGCACAGGTATATCCTCTACCAACAAGGAAGAGGGCTCAAAGCTGGGTCCAGGACTGAGGCTCAGTGTTCACCTGCTGAGTGGGAGGAGGAAGAGGAGAGGGAAGCAAAAGCCCAGAAGAGGAAGGAGAATCAGGAAGGGGCCCTGTGTACTTGCTCTGACCTCTCTGAGCTTTGTTAAGCTGTGGGGAACGGGACGGCTAAGACTCCACGGTTGCCGCTTTTCTCCCCTGTGCATGGCCTCGGGACTCCTGCATGCCAGGCAAGTGCCCCACAAATAGCTTTCCATTTACTTTTCTGATTTCTGTCTACTTGTCTTTCTCCCTTCACTGGGAACTGTTTGGAGGGTGAAACGTAGTTGTAGTGTCTTTTGTAATGGCGGGAGTGGAGTGAAGGCCTTCTTCAGCGTTGACTTTCCGTCTTTCCTGTAACAGCCATGAGCTGCTTCTGCTGGGAAGACTTGTAGACTTGAATCACTGGGCCGTGTTCCCGGCAGTCCCTAGGATGCTACTGTGTCCAGTGAGGGCCAGTTTCACTGGAAGGTTCCAGGACAAATACTGCCCAGCCTGCTGCTTGTCACATTGCGTTCTCTGAGACTTGGAAATAAGTTGGGAAATGTTCTCTTCTTCCCTCGAAGCCCTCCTCCCGCCACCAGCCACTGTGCCCGCTGGGCTGTGGTTCTGAAGTGGCCTCACCATTGTAGCCCAGTGTGTAGCAATCATATTGCATTGGCTTTTGATAAGATGCTTTGCATGCTCTGGATATCAGGGGGAGGTAGCTAATGTATTTGATTTCTTTCTTTCTTTCTTTTCTTTTCTTTTTTTTTTTTTTTGGACTTTTGAGACAGGGCTTCTCCGTAGCTTTTTTGGTTCCTGTCCTGGAATGTATTTGATTTCTATGAGCAGTACTCCTGAAAAGTCTAGAAGTTCCCAGATGTGACCATGTAGTATAGACACTAGACTAAGAAACAACTTCTGTCACAAGCTATCATTTGCATGAGTTAGGAAAGATGATTTGAATAAGATGCTTCAGTATATGTACAAATTCAGGGAATATCTCGATTTTTTAGAAAGATGTAAGTTATCAAATGTAAGATATATTTGAAAAACTTTCCTGTGAGTAATTCTGTATTGACAATTTTTGGTGGGTTGATTATTCATGACTTTGACATATTGGCTAATTTAAAAAATATAAGAAAAACTAGTAGGGGAACCTATGTCATTTAATCCCATGAAATATTAATCACATTTATGTGGAAAGATTATGTGTGGGAAGTACTGGGAGCTGGTGTTTGCCTGTTTAAGCCTCTCAGTCTAAGTCTGTCTTGTTGGATATGGCAATTATTACCTGCATGAAGCTACTTTCCATTAAATTTAAGCCAGTTTAAATGAAATAAAGTTAAAATTTCTATGGTTGAAGTGCTTTTCAGCCACAGGCCTGTTAGCCACATGCGTGTCAGCCATGTGCATGTCGGCCAAATGTGTCAGTCATGTCCATGAAGCCACGTGCATGTCAGCCACAGGCCTGTCAGCTACGTGCATGTCAGCCACATGTGTGTCAGCCACAGGCCTGTCAGCCACGTGCGTGTCAGACACAGGCTTGTCAGCCACGTGCCTGTCAGCCACAGGCCTGTCAACCACATGCGTGTCAGACACAGGCCTGTCAGCCACGTGCATGTCAACCACAGGCCTGTCAGCCACGTGCATGTCAGCCACAGGCCTGTCAACCACGTGCATGTCAGCCACAGGCCTGTCAGCCACATGCGTGTCAGACACAGGCCTGTCAGCCACGTGCATGTCAACCACAGGCCTGTCAACCACATGCGTGTCAGACACAGGCCTGTCAGCCACGTGCATGTCAACCACAGGCCTGTCAGCCACGTGCATGTCAACCACATGTGTGTCAGCCACAGGCCTGTCAACCACGTGCATGTCAGCCACAGGCCAGTCAGCCACAGGCCTGTCAACACGTACATGTCAGCCACAGGCCAGTCAGCCACAGGCCTGTCAGCCACGTGGTGTGTCATCCACAGGCTGTGGCTGTCGTGTTGAGAGTGAGGTAGGTGCATGTCCTTGTATCATCACAGAAAGTTCAGCTGGAGGAGCCCCAAGTAAATGAAAATTGGTACTGTTTGACCAAATTTCTGTTTTCTGAGAGTTGGAGAATTGAGTAGTAGAGTACAGGAAACTCTGCCCTGATTTTCCCAGAAGCAGCTGGCCAGGTGTTAACTCCCCGGTCAGGGAGAAAGGGAACCCACATTGTGAGTGCTGGTGTTCTTTTTAAAAGTTTTATTTATATTATTATGTGGATGGGTGTTTGGTACCCTTCGAGGCCAGAAGAGGGCATTGCATCCCCTGAAATGGATGTTGCAGGCAGTTGCAAGCCACCCTGTGGGTGTTGGGAATCAAACCTGTGTTCTCTGGAAGAGCAGCCTGGGCTCTCAGCTACTGAGCCATCTGTCTCTGCAGCACTGAGGGAGTTCTTGCTGAGCTATTGGCATCGGTAGTGGCCAGACCAGGCCCGTGGGTTTTCTACCCAATTAATGTAAGAGATCAGATGGATAATTTGAGCTGAGGTTTAACTTTAAGTCCAAGATTTTGTTTTGTTTTTCTTTTGGACTTAAGTCACAAGTGATGATTTTTTTTTTAATACTGAATTTCACTATGTAGTCCTAGCTTGCCTGGAAGTTGACATCATGTGGACTAAGCCCTGAACTCACAGAGATCTTCCTGCCTCTGCCACTGCCTCCTGCCTGGTTGTAAATTGATCTTCATTTCCAGTTTTTGATATGTTGTAATGGATTATTAAAACCTTTTTCTTTCTCCTACTCATAAGCAACCATTTTAATGTGGTTGTGTTTTTTTCAAAATACACCATTGTAGCCTTAAGTTCATTAATTTGACATTTAAGTAGATAGATGATCTATAATCTAAATCAATACAAGAATTTTCCCTTCTTATAATGCTATTTTTTTTCCTTTATGAAGTTTTGCTATTGTTTCAGGCTTTTTGACTTACGTAATCAGAGAAGCCTGAGGGATTGGCTGTTTCTTTTTGCTCAGTGTTTAAGGTGATTTCCTGCTGCTGGGAACTAGTAAACCTAGGCCCTCACATTTATGAAGCAGACACTGATGCTACATTCAGCCCTAGCCCTCTCATGGGTTATTGAAAGAAGAGTCACCCTTGCACTTAAATTTTGTTAATTTTGCTTCCTTCTTCATCATTAGGTGTCCATTGTCATCCCTCACATTAGGTGTTCAGTGTCACCATTCACATTAGGTGTCCAGTGTCACCCCTCACATTAGGTGTCCATTGTCACCCCTCACATTAGGTGTCCATTGTCACCCCTCACATAGGTGTCCATTGTCACCCCTCACATTAGGTGTCCAGTGTCACCCCCACATTAGGTGTCCATTGTCACCCCTCACATTAGGTGTCCATTGTCACCCCTCACATAGATGTCCATGGTCACCCCTCACATTAGGTGTCCATTGTCACCCCTCATTAGGTATCCAGTGTCTCTGTCTCTGTCTCTGTCTCTGTCTCTCTCTCTCTCTCTCTCTCTCTCTCTTTCTCTTTTCTTTCTTTCTTACTTTGAGACATTATTGTGTTAACCAGATTCATATACAGTTTAAGAAATGCCACACAGAGGCTGAGGTGAGGGCTCACTGGTGTTGTTTGCCTGTTTGCACGAGTCTGGGTTCAGTCCCTTGTACCACAAAGGGAAAATGTGGAGAGATCAATGTACATGTGCCCAAGTCCGTTATTCTTCATGCTTGAATTTTTCTGGGGTCTGAGCGGCCACAGATGGCCTGCTGGAATCTTAGCGGTCCACGACTGATACATGGTGTTCTCCTGGGAATGCAATGCAATGTTCTCTGCTCTTCTCCTGAGCTTTTCATATCGCAGAGTGAAATTACCATATTGACTGAGTTTTTAGTAAGTGATACGGCATTCATTTTCTTCTCCACAGATGGGATTTTATGCAAATACTGTTGAAAGTAATTACAGAGCTGTGAAATCTTTGATAACGAGCTATTTCTGTCTGTTTGGTTTTAGGTTGTTTCACGAAGAAATCCAGAAGACGTCCAGGAGGTAGCATGCTTTTCCTTGTGAACATTCCTCTTATCCTTGTTGAAGAAACTGCCAGACTTACCTGTATGAGTGTTTGGATTTGTATGATGGTTTCTCTGGCTACATGACAGTAGCTGTGGTTACACTTCTTCCCGCTGAGTAGGCAGGTGCTAAGTGGTGGGAGTGAGAATTGGAGGTGCTAGCGAGCTTTTTCTCTAGCCCTCAGCTGACTCCAGCCCTAGTCAAGGACGTTGCCGACTGTTTCAGTCATGATGCCTGTTCATTAAAGCGCAAGTGCTGGTGACTAGTGTCGATTTTAAAGCTTTAGTGATAGGTTAGGGGTTCCGCACACTTCCGTGTTGGCTTGGCATGCTGACGCCATGGCTGCCGCAGGTATCCCTGTCTATTTTTGACCATTTCGCATAGTTTTTCATATAGGTTTCTCTTGAGTTCTGTCATCTCCCCGGGATGATGCTGGCCTGGCATGTTTTGTTTAGAGGGGTGGGATTCTCACTAGCATCTTTCTGCGCTTGGGGCTTGGTTTAGGAATGCTGATCAAGTGGCTGCCTCCCTCAGTGCATGTTAATCTTCTTTATTCTGCTCAGTTTTGAACTAGAGGCACTGTGTAGAGGGACTCCTACCCCAGCCATGTGTTTAAACAGATGCTGTAAACTTAGCAGTTTTTATTCTACGGCGGTGTTGGATTCGGGTGTCTCTAGATGGAGTGTGGACTTTTGCCTAGCTGCAGGCACTGCTGCTGCTCAGAGGCACCTGGCTTGATTCCTACATTTGAGTCGATTGTTTCACGTTGGTTGGCCCAAGTTCATTAGACTCATGATTTATCCGAGTTGGTAGTTTTTGTCTCATGACTCAAAATCACAGTAAAAGGCACCTTAAAAGGATTTCACAGTGTTTCCCTCATGAGCGCAGAGACATCTTCACTGTCTCCTAGTAGGGAGACAACTAGAATACTATTACTTCAGCTGAGAAGGACCTGTGCATAGCTCACAGCTGTTCTTTTTGCATGCCAGTTGCTAGCATGGAGCATTCTTTAGAACTCGCCCTCTGAATAATTACTGCTGCTGCTTGTAGGTTTGGCTTTAGAGAGTTTACAGCTCTGTCAGCCTTGGAAATGGGTTGTCACCTGTGACCATGACATCTGATTGCTGTGCTGTGGTTGTACCTTGATGTCCCCCTTTCCAGGGAGAATCCTGAACCGACTTGTCCATGAGCACACTCTCTACCATTTCCTTAGTCCTTTTTGGGGGAAACTCCTAATACCAGCTGCTGGTGACCACCCATCAGCAGGCTCTTGTAAGTGTCCTTCAGTTAGATAGCTGCATGCTCTTACGTTAGAAATGATGCAACAAACTTAGTCTTCTTTGTAGCTGACTTCTTCAGCCATAGAATAACCCAGAATTCTAATTCTAGCCTCTAGGTTCTCATTTGTTGTGTTTAAATGTTGGTTCTCACTTAGAAGAGTTTATTGTTCAGGCTTCAGGTCCTTTCTGTCCATGTTCTTAAACCTGCGGACTCGCGGATTTAGTTTCTGCTTTAGAATATGCTCAGGCCTCCCCAAAGCTCTTGGCAACTAAAAAACACCTGCTTAGTTTAAGCAAGCTGCCTGCAATGGAGAAATGTTTCTGTCCTTCTGTAGAGCTCGTCCGACCCTCCAGAGCTGCTCTTTTCCTAAGAATGCTAAGAGAATGTGCACAGGGAGTGAGTCACTTGGTGTCATGGAGGCAGCTTTCCTTTTCAAATGCTCTCTACACGTCTAAGGAGAGGTGGAGTGGTTGGGAGTGGTTGGGGCAGTGATTCAGTTCATGAGGCGCTTTCTGTGCAAGCAGGGGCACCTGAGTTTGATCTTAAGTGCTCACATCTTTTCCTGGGTACAGTGATGTGTGCTTGTAATCTCAATGCTGGGAGCAGAGATGGGCAGATCCTGGGGTGGACAGCGACTGAGTACAGATGACACCTAATGTCGACCTCTGGCTTCCACATGTGCGTGTACAGACACGTGAATAAATAACACAAAAACTCAAAAAAAAAAAAAAGAGGGAAAGAAGGTGCATAGGCAAATAGTGTGACAGTCATATTTGTTGTGAGCAAAGGTGACCCAGCAAGTTTTAGTACTGAGAGCGGAAAAGAGAAAGTTATTAGGTGATGTCATAAACACAGGAAACAAGTGTTTTGGTGTCACTGAGTTTAAGGATCTGAAAAGGAAATGATTGTCATATGTTGAAATGCTAAAGGGAATGCTTTAATGAAAAATTGAGCTTTTAACAAATTTTAAATCTATATATGGTCATCGAATGCTTGACTCGTGAAGTTTCTTCAGAGTGATACGCACACATACGGCACCCACGCTTGCTTCCATTGTTTTGTGACCCGCCAGGCCTTAGCAGAGAAATCAGTTCCTGTCTTAGCACACGCCAGTCCCCGCTGACATGTTGGAAGTGTCCCGTCCTAGCACACGCCAGGCCTTAGCAGAGAAATCAGTTCCTGTCCTAGCACATGCCAGTCCCCGCTGACATGTTGGAAGTGAGTTTGTTCCCATTTCCATCTGAGGGTTTCTGGGAACTTCAGATCTCATGAAAGAAGTCAGGAGGGGAGAAGGTGGCTGGGCATCCCACTGTCAGGAGGGGAGAAGGTGGCTGGGCATCCCATTGTCGGTGCTTTGGCTCTGGAGCTGGTGTAGAGCACACCATGTGGTCATGAACGAAGCTTTGGCAAGAGCTCGACTCCAACAGATTTATATGGCTTTATATAATCTGGTGTTTTAATTGTGAAAGCTTTCCCCAAGTTGCCACCCTTTATTTGAAAATGATCTTGACTAGATGTTTTATCTGCAAATGTGATTGCTTCATAATCTCTCGTTTTCTGAAATGCTCACGCTCATCTTGTAATGGTTCTTACGGGCCCCGGCCCTGCAGAAGATGCTGCATGCAGAGGTTTATTACCCACTCCTCCCTGAGCTCTTGGCAGTGTGGCACCAGCAGACTTTGAGTTACCTGTGTACTTATGGATCCATATTTAATTATGATTTTGGTCTTCTGAGATGGGACCTTGCAGATTGGCCTGAAACTCACTGTGTAGCCCAAGCTGGCCTGTTTAGCCTTCTGAGTGCTGGGATCTTAGGTGCAAACCATCATGTCCAGCTCAGTTTGACACATTTTGAGATGTAAAAATAACACTTTTTCTCAGGAAGCTGCTGAGAGCACAAGCTGTGACAGTTGCGGCCGTGTGCTGTCTGGTCCTGCCTCGAGTCCCTGACTTTGCAAGGATTGGTTGGAGGAGGTCGATATTCTTGCCCTTACTTGTGCTAGAACTGTCGGTTTTGGGTGGCCAGCGTTTCTCCTGTTTGCCGGCACTGCGGACTACCTCCGCATAGCTAGGCTTCTGTTTTACTCATCCTTGCTCCTACCTGGTCCTTTGGTGTCTGCTGTCCCTTGTTGGACTCTTTGTCCCATCATAGACACTGAGAAGTGGCTGTTGACTGGCTGCCCATTGCCTGCTGATGGCTCTGGAGCAGTGTATTTTACTCTTGACCTCAAACCCGTGTGTCCCGTTGAACAGCTCACAAGCATGTGAGCCAGATGTGCACAGCTGGCCTCTGACAGGCTTCAAGTACCAGCTCTTTCTTGCTCCTCTCTCAGGAGACTACCACCTCTACTCAGTCACTGACTCCAAGATTCTAGGGCTCTCTATCTTTGGCATTGCCCTCTCGTTAGAAACTTGGTCCACAGTCTCCCCTCTACCTCTCCATGCTTTTTGGCTCTGGTGACCTCTCCTCCAGATGCCACTCACTCACTCTAGCCTTGCTCAGCATCCAGGCTGGGCAGGGAGCCCTTCTATACACTTTCGTGCAGCTTCTCGGCATCCGACAAGCCCTTTGCGAATTCATCCAGGCTGGCTTGTTCTTGGCTTGACTGTGAACCCTGGAGGTGGGACCTGGCTTCCCATCTCATACTCTGGGACAATATGGTGCTCAGCACAGGCTAGGGATGCTGGTTTCGGGGACCACTTTTGTGGGGTAAATGAGTAAAAGTAAAGCACGGGGCCGAAGCCACTTGTCTGATTCATGTTGTGGTCTATAGAGCCACCAAGGCAATTATAATTATGAACACCAAGAAGCACCCTCTTCAAGGCTAACTTCAAATAATAGGACAAAATTTGGCAAGACTTGAAAATCTGGTCTAATGGCTTTTGTGGCCTAGAGTTTGGCCATTGTCGTCTCTACTCTGCATGTACATGAGAGCACATAGACTTAACTCTCTGGGAGGGAAGGAATTCACAACTTAGGTTTTCTTTATTTTGTGGGGCTCAGAGCTGACAGTGACAATCAAGGCTGTGCATCCAGTATTTCCTTCTTATAAAGTGTGTTTTTCTAATTTAATATAAGTAGAGCCAAATACTTTACGCTAATGACAGCAAATTGCTTTTCCATGCTGTCTAATCTAGAGGACTGTTACTTTATTTTGCGATATGTGAGTTTTAATTATATTATGGTTAATGTTGATTTTGTTTATGATTCATGAAGAATTACAGAATGTGAGAATGCATCTTTTCTTCCCTCGCAGGCCTTTCCCCTTCACAGTTAGTCTTTTTTTTTTTTTTTTTTTTTTTTTTTTGTGGGGTAGGGGAAGGGAACAAGTGTTACATCCTTTTTGTTTAAAATTTTCCTAAGTTGGGGGCTGGAAATGACTTGGAGGGTAAAAGGATTTCCTGCTCCTGTTGAGGACCTGGTTAGTTCCAGCACCTACATGTTTCACAGGCACCTGTAACTCCAGTTCCAAGGACTCCAGTCCACTTCTGGCCTCTGAGGTCTCCTGCATGCATGCAACACACTTTAACTCATGCAGGCGCATATGCCTGCACATAAAATAAATGAGGAAATCTGAGAAAAGGATTAAAACATAAACCACCTAAGTCGTTTCCTGCCTTGTAAACATGGTACTTGAGATAGTGTTTGCTATCTACTTCATTCCCAGGCCAGTAGTAACTAGTTTTTGGAGAGAATATATTTTATGTAGCATGGACCATTTTTGTACTTTTCTAGAACGAATTAAAGAGTTTTTAGGAAACAGGACTTAGGAACCTGAAGTTAACGATATTGGGAAGAAGCACGGCTTTAGGTTTAAGCAGATGCTAGTTCACCTCAGACCTTCAACCCTGGGGGCTGCCTTGTGCATGCTTGCTATGCATGGTGATTTCGAATATTTAAAGGAAATAGTATTTGTGGTCCAAGGACAGAATGCTTATGCTTTAAAATATGCATTTAATTTGTTTTCTTTTCAGATAATTGTATGGAAGAGATACAGTGACTTTAAGAAACTGCACAAAGAATTATGGCAAATTCACAGAAACTTATTCCGACACTCAGAGCTGTTTCCTCCATTTGCTAAAGGGATAGTGTTTGGTAAGTGCTCTTCTTCTCTGTGACCCCTGCCCTGTCCACTCACGCCCTCCACCCTCACCCCACCCGTCAGACTGGGAGTTGGATCTAGAGCCTCATACTTGCTCGACAAGTTTTCTGCCGCTGATGCACAGCTCAGCTAAAACTGTGATTAATGCAATGATTAGCTAATGGTGGTCTGTGCCGAGCCCTCTCACCTGCAGTGATGATTCATCCTGTTCAGCAAGCCCCTGACGCTCTTCTCGCATGCCCTAGTATAGTCCATATAACATACAGTTCCTCTTCTCAGACACGGGGTAGCTGCATCTCTGGCCAGGCAGAGACACTGGGAAGCTAAGAAAAAGATGTATCATTCACACCTGTGGCCCTGGATGGTGTCTTAGTTAGGGTTCTCATTGCTGTGATGAAACACCTTGACCAAAGAGCAAGCTGGGGAGGAAGGGGTTTATGATGCTTACATTTCAGCCTTGCTGTTCACCACTGAAGGAGTCAGGACAGGAACTCAAACAGGGCAGGAACCTGGAGGCGGGAAATGATGCAGAGGCCATGGAGGGGGGCTACTTATTGGCTTGCTTCCGATGACTTACTTGCTCAGCCCACCTTCTTATGGAACCCAGGGATGGCACCTCCCACCAAGGTCTGGGCCCTCCCACATTGATCACTAAATGAGAAAATGCCTTACAGCTGGATCTCAAGGAGGCATTTCCTCGGCTGAGGCTCCTTCTGATGATTCTAGCATGTGTCAAGTTGACACACAAAACCAGCCAGTACCATGACCTGACTCCTGCCCTCCGAGTGCCTTTGCCGTGTCCCAGCCCCAGAGTAAAGTCTCTGTGGTTGTAGAGTGTCTTGACTTGCAGTTATTTTACCATGTCAGCCCTGCTTGCAGCTGTAAGTGCATCGTTTTCACCTCTTTCTCCACCCTGCCCCACATAAACACGGCTAACTGCAGTCGAAGAGATCACGCCACAGCCTGGCTGCCGGGTTGCCTTGAGAGCTCTACCAAATACATTATTAGTTTTTGATTTTGCTTCATTTGGTTTTCAGGACATAGGCAGAAGCAGCCTGGGTCTTTGCCAGAGTAGAAGTTTCCAGGTGAATTCCTGGTAGAGTTCTTTCTCTTTCCTCTGTGTACCTCCTGACCTGGCCTTCCGTGCTTGCATTTTTCTGAGCGTTCTGGTCTTCTGAGCCCGGCTGTAGCAATCACTAGGTCTTTAGGCTCCTCTGGTTCACAACTCCATATCCCCCGGTTTTCTTGGCCTGTAAGTCACACAGAATACAGCTCCACTCCCAGTTTTAATTTTCTGAGTTACTTTCCTTTTTTCTATGATAAACACATGATGAAACAGCTTATGGGGAAGAATTTGTTTTAGCTCATAGCTCAGGGGACACAGTTCATCACGATGTCTGCAGTGGGTCCGTGTTAGCAGGAGCTTACAGTGGTGATATCTCACACAGTACTGATGAGGAAGTATAGAGGGAGGACTGTAAGGAACCTCAGCCATGACCCTCAAGGCTTGTCTCCAGTGACATACTAGGCCCCAGTTTTTTTTTTTTTTTCCCCGAGACAGGGTTTCTCTGTGGCTTTGGAGCCTGTCCTGGAACTAGCTCTGTAGACCAGGCTGGTCTCGAACTCACAGAGATCCGCCTGCCTCTGCCTCCCAAGTGCTGGGATTAAAGGCGTGCGCCACCACCGCCCGGCCTAGGCCCCACTTGTTAAAGGTTCCACAGCCACCCATGGAAGTACTCCCAGCTGGAGAGCAGTATCACATGTATAGCCTATGGGGACAGCTTACATCCGACCAGCAGTGTGCTTATGTCGGCCTGGCTGGTCAGTGTGACCTGTAGCAGAGGTGCTCCTTGTTTCGGAGATTTGGCGATAGAGGTCTGTGGCTTCTCCCTGACGCTGTTTCACTTCCCTCTCCTGCTTCTCCTCCCCTCCTCCTCCCTTCCCCCCCCCTTTTCCCCTTCCTATTTTTTCTGTTTCTCCCTACTTTCCTCTTTCTATCTTCCTCTCTCTCTGTTTTTTTCTGCTCCCCTCCTTTTTCCTAACTTTCTCTTTCTCCTCCCTTTATCCCCCATCCCCATTCTCTTCCCTTGCTCTGATAAAGACACTGGGAACCTCTCATGAGGCCCACATATGAGCAGTGGGACCTCCAGCCATCAGGCACATATGAAATGGACCCAGACTGTGGGTGAACATGGAACAAATTCTCCACTGAGAGTTTAACCTTGCGGTGACTGCAGCCCTGGTTGACAGGGTGGGACCCTGCGCTAGAGCCACCCAGCTGCACCTGCCTACAGGTCCTGACCCTCAGAGTCCCCTGAGATGGGAACTGCCTGCCACTGTAGTTTGTCATGTAGTAAGAACTACTTAGTGGATTTTGTTGCCTGGATTGGGGTTGCTGCCAACCAAAGGCACAAATGTGTCCCTGAAGAGGTGATCGATGGACCTGACATGGTTGAACCTTTCCAGTGCTCTTCCTGTCCTGGGGAACATTCGGAATGGCTGCTGTTTATGGCCCCTGCTCTGTGCAGAATTCCACAGATGAATTTCTTCAGGCTGTTGTAGGACCGCCCTTCACCGTCTTCACACTTCCTTGAGACATTTGCACGCTTTCCAGCTGGAGATTGGGAGCAGATGCCGAGACCCTGTGTGGTCCAGTGGCATCAGTGGCATTCACCTGAGAATGAGGTGGGGGCTAAAGCTTGTTGCCAGTGTTAGTTAGCAAATACTTAGAAGCCTGAAAGCTTGGGCATTGCTCTGTCTGAATAAGTCACAAAGCCCCTTGGGTGCTGCTGTTGTTTAAATGTGAACCCTGTTCCAGGAACTCAACATTTATTCATCAATTGATGATGCTGTACTGTGGGACCTTTGGAGATGGGGCCTGGATGGAGAACGTGGGTCTGTGTAGGGTTGGCCTTGAGGTTTAGAGCCCTGCCCTGCTTCCTGCCCTTTCTCTGCTTCCAGATCCTTCCTGGATGACGAGACTCTCACCACCACACCGTCTCTGCCATGATGGATTGTGTCTCTTCAAACCATGAGCCAGATAAACCTGCCCTTGGACTGCTTCCTTTAGGTGTTTCATGGCAGCGGTGAGAAAAGTAACAGACGAGGGCCGCACCTGGAGAGGAAGCCCTGCTCTGAGCCAGGCCTCTCTGGAGCGCGGGGTTTAGTCCTTAGGCTGTTCGCTGTTCCCTTTTAGCTGTTTGCTGGCCTTGGGGCCCAGCTCCAACATTCCTAGTTCGTTTGTTTCTTTGACTCCTTTCTGTTTACAATGTGGGTTGCTCTTTGCTGCTGCTACTTTGTGGTCACTCTGTGCTGTCACTGTCCATAAGCATGGGCAGGTGCCCCAGATCCTTTAGTCAAAGTGTCTTCTTGGATGAATTTTATTCCAATGGTAGCTCCTCTGAAAATGGTGTGGCACCTTTAATTCGAGAAACATTAAAAAACAAAACAAAACAGGCATTGGGAATGGGTATCCAAACAAGCTCTGTCCTTGAAGAAGCTCAGTGTCCTGCTGTGGAGGAAGTGAGTGGCAGCCTCTCTGTCATGTTGCTTTGTCCTGCATGGGAAACGCAAGACGATACACCTCTGGCCCACTCCTGAGTGTAGCTGAAGGTGCAAATAAGTTTATGAAGCCACCAGGCTGGATGTGGTTGTGCACATCTATAACCCAGCACCCAGGATGCCGAGGCAGGAGGATCATGGGTGTAAAGTCACCCTGAGCTGCAAGTCAAGGCTTGTCTCAGAAACAAGGAAAAAACAAAGCAAGAGTGAAGTCAGCAGAGGGAGGACCCTTAACTGTCCTCCTCTAAAGCCACCCCAGAACTTATTCTAGAACCAGAGCCGCCCCCCACCCTCTGCTCTTTGTAAACGGTGATGTCCTGGAGGAACTGGATAGCCACAGGAGGGGTAAACTGCTGTGCTTGCCAGAGTGGAAGCATGCTTTTTCCTAGCCATCTCTTCAGTGAATTTTCATGTTAACTCATTTCCCCGTCTGCATGGGAAGTGCACACCAAGGGGTCCCAGAAATTCTCTTTGTCTTCTTAAAGATTATTGAAGGCCAGAAATGACTGTTGTTGATGTTGATTATAGCTATTACTATTTACCATAGTAGCAATAAAAAAAGAAAGCAAAGAAAAGGGAATAAAAGGAAAAAGAAGACAGCTGGATTGGGGCCAGACAAGTTCTGTGACTGGACGTGCTGTCTGTGCTCAAGGTCCTTGAGGAAACCCAGTCACAGATGCGCGGTTGAAAGGGAGGGCTATTTAAGTGGACGCGCTCTTTGGTAGACCAGAACTCTGCTAGTGACTAACCCTTGCAGGCTAACTGCACCATAGAATTTGAAGTTTAGAGTGCTCAGTTACAGTTCTCGGTTGTCTTTGACTTTGCAATGCCCTTTGCCCATTTAAAAGCACTTTGCTAGGCCTGGGGAGATGGTGCAGCAGTCAAGAATACCGGCTGCTCTTTCATAGAATCCTGGTTTGGTTCCCAGTATCCACAAGGCAGCTTGCTGCTATCTGTCAGTTCAGTTCAGTTCTGCTCCCCTTCCTGACCTCCGAGGCCACTGGGCACTCATGAGGTGCTCAGACTTACATGCAAACACTTGCAAGGAAAAACAAATCTTAAGAAAAGTAATATTGTCATGCCCATGTTTTGCAGATCTTAAAGATAGTTCCTGGTTTAGTTAGATGATGGCAGCAAATGTTTATATGGCCAGAGATCTCTAAAAAGGAGATTTTTAAGTCCTGGGAAGCTGGCAAGCACAAGCTGTCTCTTGGCTAGAATTTTCTTGCCAACAGCAGTGCCGTCGGTGGTCTTCCTGGAGGTGTTGGACTCTCTCTGTCTCTTCTCACAGTTTGTTTCACAGAATTTTCGTAAGAGTTCCCTAAGGGTCAGGATTCAATAAGTTTAATAATTGTTACTGTTTCGTTGATGGTATTTCCTCAGTGAAACTGCCATGACAGTTTTTATGAGAAATTGGCAGAAAGTAGCGAAGTAATTATTAGTGGGTGTGGTGCTGTTGTGGTGTCCTGCTGAGGGGCCACAGTTTTGCTACCATTGTGTGTAGACCATTAGTGCACCTGTCAGCACAGGAAGATGCCGCTAATGCTGTGGTGTCGTCATAGACATGATTAACCATGTGTGCTGGCCCTCAGGATGCCTTGGACCATACTTGGACAATGAGTGTGTATTGTCTTAGTCAGTGTTCTGTGGATGTGAAGAGACACCATTGACCACAGCAACTCTTATAAAAAAAAATAAAAGCATTTAATTGGACCGACTTCCATTTTCAGAGATTTAGTCCATTATCATCTTGGTGGGAAGCACTGCAGATCACAGGCAGACATGGTGCTGGAGAAGCAGATCACAGGCAGCAGAAAGAGAGACCCTGGGTTTGGGTTTTGAAACCTCAAAGCTTACCCCCAGTGACACACTTCCTTTAATTTAAAGGCCACACCTCCTAATTCTTTCAAATAGTGCCACTCCCTGGTGACCAAGCCTTCAAATCCATGAGCCTATGGGCCCATTCTCATTCACACCACCACACATGTCGTGGGTCTGCCCAGTCTGAAGCTGTAGGAAATGGGGGCCATTCTAATTCAAACCACCACACATGCTGTGGGTGTGCTCAGTCTGAAGCTGTAGGAAATGCGCTGGAATTAGAAGGGTGTGTGAGATATGCATGTATGTGCATATACATAGATTATGTTTTCACTTTTCTCTCATCTAAAGTTCATTGGTTTTGAGGCAAGGTGTCATCGTGTGGCTCTTGCTGGCTTGAAACTTGCTATGTTGATTAGGGTAGTCTCAGACTGACAGATCTTTCTGCTTCTGCCTTCCGAGTGCTGGGATTAAAGGTGTGCAGCACCATGGCCTGCCTGAGCTGCATTTTTGGGTTAAAGCAAATATTGAACAACGCTGTGTTTGGTGAGCAGACCCTCCCACCCCATATGAAGAGCGTCTGTCTACGTTGACAGCTTCTGAGAGTCAGGAGAGCTGTTAGTATCCTCACCTTGTATTTTCCATACTGTGAATTTTTAAAGCACTTTCAGACTTATTTTTTTTTTATATTTATTTATTATGGATACGATATTCTGTTTACACGTATGCCTGCAGGCTAGAAGAGGACACCAGGCCTCATTACAGATGGTTGTGAGCCACCATGTGGTTGCTGGGAATTGAACTCGGGTCCTTTAGAAGAGCACGCAATGCTCTTAACCCCTGAGCCATCTCTCCAGCCCACTTTCAGACTTATTTTAAGTTATGTGTATGTGCATGTGTCTCTGTCTGGGTCTGTGCATGTGAGTGCTGTGCCTAAGGTCCCTGGAGCTCAAGTTACAGGAAGTTGTGAGGCACCCAATGTGGGTGTTGGAAATGGAACTCTGTTCCTCTGCGAGGACTGTATGTGCTTTTAAGCACTGAGCCAGCTCTCCAGCCCTCTAGACTTTGATGTTGAAGACACAGTTTGACTTTTTAAGTCATGCAGTTGTCACTGTGTCAGTGTGGCTTCTCAGCAGATGCTCTCAGCTTAGTGCCTGTTGTTAATGGATTATCTTTGTCTATCTCTACACCTCCTTATTAATCTTAATAAATGAGTAATTTGTCTCTCTTAGTGAATGGTGCAGCTCATTTGTAACACTTGCTAACTCTAGTGAGCCCTGCAGGCCACAGCTGTGGCAGTGTGGCGAGGACTGCTGGCTAGCTCTCTGTCTTTTTGAGTAGGTAGACTCAGCAGGAAGGACTAGCACTAAATCTGCAGAATGTCAGTGATGCGTCTTCTGTGCCGGGGCCACAGAGAAGAGAATGCTCCAGTGCGGTCAGATAGCATCAGCCACACTACTGCCCGGTACCTGTTACCCATGCAGTTGCAGGAGCCCAGGCAGTTCAGGATGGGTTTAAATTTGCTGTGTAGCTGAGGATGTCCTTGAATACTTGGTCTTCTGCCTCCACCTCCCCAGTGCTAGGATTATAGACGTTTACAACCCCGTCTGACTTTGCAGTGTGGTCTCAGAGAATTACTGCCCAGTGGAGCGTCTCACTGGGCTTCTGTAGTGTGTTCAGCGTGTCCTGACATGAGCTGTTACCTGTTGCTGGGTTCCCTGCCCTGCCCTCCTGTGTCTCCTCTGACACTGCACTCTGTTTCTGTGGAGACTTTTAGACTTCCAGTCTGTTTCCTGTGGGATGAGCTGCTCTCTCTCTTCCTGGTTTCAAGGACAACCAATCAGCACTTTCTATTTAACTGAAACTTTTTGTAAATAATATTTTACTAATATTTTCAAATGCACATTATGTTCAGTGATATCAAGTAATGCTCCTTTTTATCTTTTTTTTCCATTTTTTTTAATTTACAGAAATTTCAGCTTTAGAGAAGGGAACCTACAAGATGGGGCAGTGGGCACTTGTGTGCCATTTCCAGGGCTGCTCATTCTTAGCCCTCTTAGCCCTTCCTGTGTCTGTGCACAGCTTCCTCCCCACCGTTACTTCATAATAACTTACAAATAGTGTCTTTTTTGTCATTTTTGTTTTGGTTTTTTTAGACAGGGTTTCTCTGTAGCTTTGGAGCCTGTCCTGGAACAATCTATAGACCAGGTTGACCTCGAACTCACAGGGCTCCACCTGTCTTTGCCTCCTGAGTCCTGGGATTAAAGGCGTGTGCCACCACTGCCTGGCTATATTGTCATATTTTAATGGAACTTCCTGTATTTCCCTGATGGCCACAGTGCAATAGCATACCATGAAAGGGACTTTGGTGCGGTGTTGTGAAGTGGGCCACCCCTGTGTGAAGTGGGCCACCCCTGTGTGAAGTGGGCCACCCCTGTGCATACTTCCTCCTCTGTCCTTCATGTGTCCTTTTTGACCCATAGTTATGACTCAGTAGCTTTGCCTGAGCTATACCTCTTCCCTGTCATGTGATTTTAGTATGTATTTACTCATTTATTTTTGAGACAAGAGCTTATGCTGTGGGCTAGGCTATCCTGGAGCTCACTGTGTGGCCCAGGCTAGCCTTGAACTCACATTCCTCCTGCCCCAGCCTTCTGAGTCCTGGGACACAGCCTAAAACATGTTTATTGTTCAAGCCACAAAAATGACAAACCTAGACTGGTATGTAGCTCAGGGTAGCACTTGCCTACCGTGTGTGAGGGCCCTGGGTTCCAACTCGAGCACCGCAAAACCAAAGAAAAAGGAAAAATGATCCTGGTGACCCTGAGTGCCACCCGCCTCCTTGCAGGTCACAGCCTGAGCTTGGCCACATGCTTCCTGCTTCACCGGAAGATTTATCGAGAACGACAGACTCAGAGTTAGGAAGATTCTGTAGAATCTGAGACCCTTCCATTCCTTGCGGCATGCTGTTCAGGACAAACTTTCCTTTCTTGGGCTTTTCTCAAAGCTCTTGATAGAAGCCCAGACTTAGCCAGCCCATCCCAGTGCCAGGTGCAGTCAGCATGCTCTGCCCAGGTGCTGGGAGGCAGGGACCCAGCTGTTAACTCTGCACTCTCCCGCCATGCTTGCTCTCCGTCTGAACTGAGAAGGAAGTTTTGCCACCAGGCATTAGCATCAAGCTTTTGCTGGTTCACACTGGATGAGGGTCAGTTTCAGGTTGCCAGGACTCACGTGGACCACTGGTATTGGCCTTTTGTATTTTGTGGTTAATTAATTCTCATTCTCTCTCTCTGGCTTAGTCTAGCATAGAACTCATTTTGTAGCCCAGAGCCCAGACTGACTTCACCCTTTTGGCAGCTTTTTTTTTTTTTTCCAGCCCCTGAGTACTTACTCCACTGAGTAAGGAGTGGGCTTCTGTGCCTGGTTCAGCATTATATTTTCAAAACTTGTAGGGTCTGGAGAGATGGCTCAGCAGTTAAGAGCTGAGTTAAGGCTGTTGTTTCTCCTGAGGTCCAGAGTTCAATTCCCAGTACTAACATAGCAGCTGACAGCCATCTGTAACTGTAGCCCCATGAGATCTGGTGCCTCTTCTGGTGTGTGTGCATACACCTAAAGTAAATAAAATTAAAAAATAAATAAACAACCGTAAATGGCTCTTTGAGTTGTTCTAAGTTATAGTAAAGAAAATAAAATGGGTTTGTTTGCACACACCTATAATTTCAGCACTCAGGAGGGTGAGGCAGGAGGATTGCTGTGAGTTCTAGGCTGGTCTAGGCTATAAGTAGATCCATTTAAAAAAAAAATTGGAAAAACAAAATCCCAAAGGATACTTGTAAGTGATAGACAGTGGCTCCTTTCCTGGGCCGCCCGGCTTGGTGTTTAGTAAGGAACGTGTTACTAGATTTTTTTTGGTGGAGAGTAACTTACTTTGAATGTACAAAGTGTATGTGGTTTGTGGTATTGTGACTGATGAACATTCCTAGGAAAAACTGGCTTCTATTTTATGTTTTTGCTGGCAGTCTTTCTGTCCTGCTCACGGGCAGCTAACATCAGCACTGTAGTAGAACCCCAAAGCAGCTGTGAGAGAAGCAACTGCATTGCTTCTTCATGCGGCTGCATTTCGAGGGAAACTAGAGTACTCTAGGGGCTACCCATGTGCAGGGGTTGTAAGCATCTCTGCCCCCAGGGTCACATTTGAGTGGTGCTACATAAAAAGCTGAGTGTGGTGGCACACACCTGTAACCCCAGCACTTGGGAGGCAAAGGTAGGGGATCTCTGTGAGTTTTAGGCCAGCCTGGGCTACATAGCAAGTTCCAGGCCAGCCAGGGCTGCGTAGTGGACTCTATCTCAAAGGAAGGGAGACATTTTGCTCTATCTGCTAGGGTCAGTAGGTATTATAATAATATTCTTTTGTATCTTTGTGTCCATTCTGCATATTTTGTTAGATGTGTGATGTTTTCATGTATGCACGGGTTTGTGTGCCGGAACATGTGTGTGTTGAGCCAGAGGTGGACCGCAGGTCTCTTCTCTCTCTCCCTTCTCCTCTTGCTTTACTGGAGCTCACTGATTGGCTAGACGACTGTCAGTGAGCCTCTAGGGACCCTCCTGTCTCTGCCTCTGCTGACTGCAGAAGGGCGCTGCCGTGCCTTGTTCTTTATATGGGGCTGGGGGTTTGAGTTTAGGTCTCTATGTTTGTGCAACAAGCGCTTTATTCACTGAGAAATCTCCCCAGCCCACAGTACAATTAAAATATTCCAAGCTCTTTTTGGAAACAAAGAAGTGAGCATGTACTTTCATGGACTCTGATGAGATGGCTCAATGTAATCAAATCTTTTTTTACATATGCTTTTATTTTTTGTGGTATTCTGAAAACATTTACTTTATCTCCTTTTATCCAGATTGAGTGGACTAGAAATGCATCCAGGTCAACAGAAGTAAAACAAAGGCAAACTTTGAGCAGATTTATCCTGCTGTTTCAGCAGTTTCCTCTGGCTCGATGGGAGGGTGAGCAGAGTCATTAGCATTAAAGACACCCCCGTCTTTTAAAAAAATTACTTTATATGTATGAGTGTGAGATGTGAGTCTGTGTGCATCACATGTGTCTGGTGTCCTGGAGGGCAGAAGGGACTGCAGTGGTCTGGAATTGTAGTTATGGACGGTGGCAAGTGGTTGGGAATCAAACCTGGGTCCTCTGCAAGAGCAGCAAGTGTTCCTAACCAGGGAGCTGTCTCTCTAACCACTCCTCCCATCCTTATATGTATTTGAAAGATGAGATCTTTAAGGCATTATTTACTTACTAATAAGTCCTATGTTGACTTCTCAGCATGTGCTTCATGTATTTGAAGATGGTGTGCAGTGGTTGTGTGGTTAAAACATAAAAAAACCCAGCACTATTTCTGCTTCTATTCCAAAACCATAGATGCTTGCAGTAATATTATTCACTCTTAACTGTGTTTGTGTGTCTGTGTTCATGTGTATGCATGCATGTATGTGTGTGAAGGCTGAAGTCTAGTCAGATATCTCTCTGTCTGTCTGTCTATCTATCTATATATCTATATTTGTTTGTTTTTTTGAGACAGGGTTTCTCTATGTAACAGCCCTAGCTGTCCTGGAACTAGCTCTGTAGACCAGGTTGGTCTTGAACTTACAGAGATCTTCCTGCCTCTGCCTCTCGAGTGCTGGGATTAAGGGTATGTACCATCACCACCCAGCTGATGTCTTTTTCAATCACAGTCCACCTTATTTTTGGAAATGGGTTTCTCACTGAACCTGGAGCTTGCTGATTCATCTAGACTGGCTGTCCAGCAGGCATGCAGGGGGCCCTGCGCCCTTACCTAGAATGGGATTCGAACCTCATGCTGCTGTGCTCGGCTTTGCTGTGGTCAATGGGGATTAGAACTAAGTCCTCATGCTTGCACAGTGTCCTGGTTAACCTGACACAAGTTAGAGCCATCTGGGAAGTGGGAACCTTCATTGAGAAAATGCCTGTGGTTGATTATGGTGGGCCCAGTCTCTGGAGGGTGGTGCCACCCCTGGGTAGATGGTCATGAGCTGTATAAGAAAGCAGGCTGAGCAAAGTGTGAGGAACAATCCAGAAAACATCCTCCATGGTCCCTACATCTGCTCCTGCCTCCAGGCTCCTGCCTCCAGGCTCCTGCCTTGACTTGTTTTGAGGAAGGACTGTGATGTGGAATTGTAAGCCAAATAAACCTTCCCTCCTCGAGTTACTTGTCATGGCACTGATCACAGCAATAGGAGTCTAGTTAAGACATACGGCAACCGCTTTACCCACTCAGCCATTCTCTGCCGAATCAGTATTCTTTAAGAGAGACATTTTGGCTTGTAATTGCAAGTGTAGGTCCATACTTACTTAGAAGGAATCATGGATATTTCACCTGTTTGACTATGGAATTTTTCTCAATATTGAATACTTTATTATTTTATCTCGGATGTTTGTACTTATTGGGATGTCTAACATTTTATTTCTGGATGATACGATGGATGGGGAGGCCAGTAGGATAGGGAAGTGTTCTTGTCTTTGGGAAGTTGGTTTATTTGTTGCATATGAACCAAGCACAAGTGACAGATTTTGTGCTGTGGGTCATCTTCGGTACGATCACATGTGGCACAGTTCCGTACAAGGTAGAAAAGGCCGGCCAGGTTTTTTTTTTTTTTTTTTTTTTTGTTTTTTCGAGACAGGGTTTCTCTGTGATTTTGGAGCCTGTCCTCTGGAACTAGCTCTTGTAGACCAGGCTGGTCTCGAACTCACAGAGATCCGCCTGCCTCTTCTTCCCGAGTGCTGGGATTAAAGGCGTGCGCCACCACCGCCCGGCCTGTTTTTGTTTGTTTTTAAAATACGTTTGGAAGTCTGGTTGCAGTCTGGGATGGAAGTGCCACAGTGCCCAGAAGTTGCAGCTTTGTCTCCTGTGCCTTCCACATCGCCGTCTTTCCTGGCAGCAGGAGGGGCCTGGGCAAGAAGCAGGGAGAGGGTGTTTGCAGCTGCTGTTCAGTGGATTTCAGGCAAGCAATCGTGCATCTTATGTTGCTGTTCTGTTGGTCAGACCCAAGTCCAGGCCGACAGGGAATAATGCAGTCTTGGCTGACACATGTCAGGGGAAGTCAGGGACATTTTGAGAAGGGAGAGAGTGAGAGGCTGGACATGGTGGCCTTTAGTCTCAGCTTTCTGGAGGTAAAGGCAGGCAGATCTTCTTTAGGGCAGAGCCAGCCTGGTCTTTGTAATGAGTTCTAGGCCAGTCAGAGCCTAGGAACCTTTTTATTTGGATAGTGACTGTTGACTGGTTCTGTAGTATTCCAGAATTCCAGATGGTAGGAACCCTGCAGCTGACTGCCACTGGCCTTACTAGGTCTAGGGCTCTGGAGGGCAGGGAAAGGACATTCTTGAAGGTTCTATAGCATTGCTGAATCTACAGTCTGTGAGTTATGACTTGGTCTGTCTGTCTTTCAATGTACCCTGTTAGGGTCTTCTATAAGAATGTTCCACCTTAAGACAGATTTTACAGAGGGTTTTTCTCTGTCTTTGCTAATCAGCAACAGCTCACACAGATTTGCTAGCATCTTTGTGTGCTAGTCACTGAAACTTTGAAGATTTGACCCCATGATGGTCTGTGTAGTGTTGTCGCAGGCTTGCTGTGGCCACGGGAGATTTAACAGTCTGTGAGTCACTTTTCCCACAGGACACCTTAAAGAGGAGAGTGTAGGAGCTTGTATTTGAGCCAGGCTTAGCTCCTCCTCACCCAGTACAATAACTTAAAAATTACATAGATAGTTTGCACAGGCAGGAGACTCGAGTGAGGGGATTTTAGTGCCCTGGGACCTAGGAGCGCCTTTTGTCTCAGGATTTTGTTAGTGTTTTGCAAAACCACTTAGAATGTTTCAGGCTGTGAGGACACTGCCCTTTTGAGCTGGTTAGTTTTAAAGCATTGCAAGGCAGCCTGTGCAGGGCACGCGACATGTCAACAGGTGATCGTGTGGGAAAGCCGTGCAGAGCTATCACACTGGAAAGTCTTCTATGCGCATTCACATTGTACGTGTTGTTAGGGCTTCTGTTTGAGCCACTGTGCCTTCCTTGTGGAGTGGAGCACACCTGTTCTGGGCACCTATTTTCTCATGAGTAGGCCTTCATGAGCCGTCACCAGCAGCACATACAGAATTTAGCATAAAAGCTTTCTGCTTCAAGCTGAGGTTTTTGACCCCACTGCTAATATAGATGTTCTCGTAATTCCCTCTCTTCAGCCTCCTGTGTAAACAAAAAAGAGTCGAAAAGGGAAAATTGTATGAGTGATTGCAGCATTAAATGACTAGAGGAAGCCATTTGAATTCTTTAAAATCCTCTTTCAACTTTAGTTTCAGATTGCCGTGTTCTTACATTGTGAGTTTCTTATGTGGGCAGGACCCGGGTTTGGATACAGCCTACTTATCAGTTGATAGTGTGGCTCCTTCATCAAAAACATTGTAGGCCGTGAGTGGCTTGATGATTGCGTGCTGAGCTCTGCAGATGTGCAGCCTGGCCTGTGGTAGCTTCGCTCCCTGGGCCCAAGCGGTCACAAAACCAAGCCATCATTCTGTCCTAAGTGTTGACTCTCATTGACTTGTAGGGCGATTTGACAAGACTGTTATTGAGGAGAGACGCCAGTGTGCCGAAGACTTGCTCCAGTTCTCCGCCAACATTCCTGCCTTGTACAACAGCAAGCAGCTCGAGGACTTCTTCAAGGTTCGTAGTTTTTCTGGGAAGTGTGTGCTGTGACACGCTTTTGCCCTTGGTGTGTGGAGATTCAGGGGGAAAGCTCCCTTGCTCTGAAGTTCTGTTCTTTACTGGGAAGCAGAGGTTCCAGAGCAGCCTCTGTTGTCTTCGGCGGGGCTTCCTCCATCACCCTGTGACCCAGAGAGCATCCCTAGTCTTCTGTCAGGTGGGAGGAGAGAAGGTCTGTGTTCCCCTGCCATTTGATGGATCGATTGGAGTGTTGGCACAAAAGACAGCAAGCTGGATGTTAAAGCACAAAGGAGTTAGTATTTCAGTGACGCAATTGCTTAAGTATTATCCGCCTTCTTGTCTGTGATTAGATGTTCAGTCCATAAAGTCCTGTCACGGCGTCCCTGCTGTACCAGTGTGGTGACTGCCATCTGAGTGTGAACAGAGAAGCAATAGCTCCATGGCCTGAATTTGTAAACTTAGGTACATGATTAAAGGAGTGATCGCGTGGAGATTGAGTTTTAGTTAATTCTGAAACAGGTTCCGCACCGTAGCCCAGTAGCTCCCGTGATCCTCCAGTGCTAGGTTTGGTGGCAGGAATGCCACGCCTTGTTCAGCAGTCAGGAGCTCTCGCTGTTCCTGCAGAGGACCTGGGTTTGGCTCTTAGCACTCATATGAGGTGTGCACAGCTGCCTGTAACTCCAGTTCCAGGGGATCTTACACCCACTTCAGACACACAAATCTACCCATAAAATAAAATAAAGTAAGTCTCTTTACTAAAGATAACCTTAATTTCTTTATGGTGTGTGCATTGGTAGCTTTCCATACAAGTATCTTCTCAGACATCTGAGGTGCTGTGGATATAGCATTTGTGATTTGATAAAATCCAGTCACTTTCTCATGAGCCCCATACTGGTTAGATGATCAGGCCCTAAGAACACTGTGAGTTGACCAGCTGCTGGGTTTGTGGGTTCTCTCTCTCTCTCTCTCTCTCTCTCTCTCTCTCATTTTTTTTGTATTGGTACATTTTCTTAAAATCGGGGGCAGATTTTAAACAATGTGCTCTCACAATATAGTTGGGTGTGGAAGTACATATCTTTGATTCCAGCATTCAAGAAGCACAGGCAGGCTTCTGGATTCTAGGCCAACCTGGCCTACATAGTGGGTTTCAGGCCAGCAAGGGCTAGACAGTGAGACCCTGTCTAAAAATAGTTACATTAAGCATGGCAGTATTATTAAAAATATGAATTAAAAAAGGAACAGATTATCTTTAGAGGAGCTTAGGTTTGCAGAGAGCCTGTGGAAGTCATTTGCCCCTGTGTCCTTAGCTCCCCCCGAGTGTGGCTGGGCCGCATCTTTACAGGGGAGCAAGACCGGTGTGCTCTCCTGACGCTCTGCAAAGGGTAAACCCATGGGTAGCTACCACAGCCTTGTGAGTGCTTCTTTGTTCATTGCCCATCTTTCTGTGCTCTGGTTGACAAGGATGCATGACTGCTCTGCTCTTCCAGGGTGGGGTGATTAATGACGGCTCTGCACTAATTGGTCCTGTTGACGAGCACCCAGACTCCCTGCCTGACACCTTTCCTGAGTGTGGTGCGGAAGGTAAGACACTTTACTCTTGTGTTGACTCAGAGGCTTTGGTTGCAGAGGATGTGGGTCACATTGCGTTGGAACAACAGCTGTCTCTGAGAGTTGGAGGGCCTTCCTTTAGCCGACGTCCACACAGCAGTCCTGGGCTGGCTTGGTGACTTCTCACACTTGCCTGGCAGCTTTGCTCTGATGACATAATGAGGGAGTCAGACCTCAGGAAGACATTCCATGCACAGACAGTGGGCCTTGCTGTGTGAGTGCCTACCTGACACTTAGCCCATTGCAAGGCCAACTTTAAATGAGGCTTGTCACCCCGGGAAGAATTAAGCCCCAAAGGCGATGGGTGCTTCCCTTCTCTAGCTTTAGCTTTGACTTGAGAGTCACAGGGGTGAGGGTAGTATAGAGTCGGAGGTGTCCACAGTAATTCTTCATTGCCTGTGGGGATCCAGGGGAGGCTGAAAGGCTACCCAGAGCCCATTTCACATGGACGTTGTCCTGGGTGGGAGTGGCTTGGAGACCTGTCTGATTTTGGTGATGGACCAGGACAGAAGCAGAGGAGTCTTGTGTTTGGAAATGATTTTTTTGGGGGTGGTGTTTAAATATTGAAGGGTGTTGAAGGTGCGTAGATGGTGGCATCCTCTCCCTCCAGAGGAGTCGAAGCCTGTCTGATCATTTCTGTTGACACCACCGACAGGGAACTAGTTCGGACACATGAGCCCCTGGGGACATGTCACTCTCAAGACCCAACACTTGCCAAGATAGGAATCCAGACTGAGGAGAACCAGTCTTGTTCATCAGGTCCCACGAGAACTACATTTATGTCCTCTGAAGGTGATGTCCTCATGGTATCTCCTACTGGGTCCCGGCTCTGTTGGTTCCACTTGGTCACAGTTCCACCAAGGAGCGAGCATACAAGCCTCTGGGGAAGTTCACGTCCCAGACAGACATGCTAAGTGATTATTATGATAGTTGTTGTTTGCATTTTAAATGCGTGATTGATGAATTCTAGTTCAGTTCAAAAGGGCAGTACTGATGGAAACACAAATATATGGACGTTCTCTTCGTTTTATGATTACTGCAGTACAGTGGACGAAAGAGTCCTCTTTCAGATTGTGTAAAACGGAACTGGATGGCAGTGTGAAACAAGAACATCCAATGAGTTGGTTTCATACAAAATGTACATTTTTCTTAATTTTTAAAAAAGATTTTCTCCTATTTTATGTGTGTGTTTTAAGTGCATATGTGTCTGTGCACCCACGTGTGTGTTTGATGCCTTCAGAGACCAGAGGGGGTGTCAGGTCCCCTGGAGCTGGAGTCCTGGACAGTCGTGAGCTAGGACCTGAGCCGTGAGAGCATGCTCTCTCCCCTTTCCTGCCCACGTGACACTGGCTCCTCTCCCCTGCAGAGCAGTGTGACCCCACCCCTGATGATAAGAGGAGGGCTCACTGTTCACGAACACCTCTTTTCTATTTGAAACTTGTGTGCTTTATTAGAATTACTGAGACGGTGGTGGGCACGGGAGCACAGGCTCTGGGAGGGAGCGCTTCTCTCCTCTGCTGGCCTGCTTGAGGGATGCAGGTGGCCTTGCTATTAACCTGCTACATTTTGGATAGTGTTTTTTTTTTTTTTTTTTTAACATTGGAGGATTACTGGGAAGGTGCATAGTTTTTTTTTAAGTTGGATTTAAAAAGTCTCTTTTATAAGGCTGGCTAAGGCCTCTGTGGTGGGTTGCTTGCTGAGTGTGAGGAGCTGAATTCAGATCCTGAAAGCTCAGAGTCAGGCGCTGCTGGATGCGTGTGCAGTCCACCGCTCGTGGTAGGTGGAGCCAGTAGATTCCCCGGAAGCGTGTGGGACAGCCAGCCTGGGGTGTGCTGAGCCAGCTAGCCTGTATGCTGTGTCATCTGTGTCCATGCTCACACACACAAACATGCATGATACACATACATGAAAATACACAGAGCATTAAAATACCCTTTGTTTTTTAATTTTTTGTGTTTATTTCTATTTAGTGAATTTAATGTCTGCGCTTCAAGGCAGTCACTTTAAATATGAATATCCTTGAGTTGGCCAGTTAACTAATAGCAAAAATCTGTCTTAGGATTGACCTAAAGTCTGTCCAACTAAAAGCAGTTTGCACTGAAATAGATTTTTTTATTCTACAAATGTCCACAAGGTGGCACCATGGGAATTCAAATCTTAGGGCTGGGCTTCCTCTCCTCCATCCTGTGTTCTAGAGTGAGAACCCTCAGCTTGAAGGAGTTACGCTTTTGTTCTCAAGTGTTGTTCACTCACCCTCGCTCACTTCCCACGGCTAATTAAATTTGCTTCAGCGGGAAATCTTAAAACAAATAGGGACTTTTCCTTAAAATAAGCACAGTCGAGTAAGGGCTGGGGTGCACACCTGTGGTCCCAGCACTTCAGAGATGGAGGCAGGAGAATCAGGGATTGAGTCAGACTCACCTACACAGTGAGTTTAAGGTTGTTAGCAGAGTTCCTTTCTCAAGAAACCAAACCAACCAAAACCCAACAAATAAACAAAGGTAAACACACACGTGAGTGTCATTGTGTGCATGTTGCTTGAAGACTAGAGCGCCCTCCAGGGCTGTTGAGGGTAATGCTGGGTATATGGAACTTCGTGGCAGGGTGGGTCACCAGGGTTGTGGATTAGAAGGGACAACAGATGTTATACAAATGTCTTCCTTTTCAGTTAGACATCAGAAGGGCAGCAGTCAGGCCGTATCTGCCAGGTGTTTCTAGTTCCCAGGACGCTGATGAGCACATTTGTCCGTCCACAGTGGAGCAAGCTCAGGGCGTGTCTGGGGAGGTGGCGCCACTGAGTCCAGTTCCCGGAATCTGCTTTGGATAGTGCTAGGGGATTTCACGCCCTATTCTGGCCTTGGAGGGAGCTGATGGCTGTAACATAAATGTACACTCACACACATGCGTGTGTAGGATGATTGAGTTGGAACCTGGAATCCACAGAAGGATGGGTGGTGGAACAACAGGCCCTTGAGCCAAAAGGGAGCTGGGCAGAGAGCTTAGCCGTGTTTCCGCTGGGCTGTACTGGGGTCAGCACCGGCTTTTGAGGCCTGTTCTATTCCCAAGATATCCACAGCAGTGTCTTTGGGAAGGTAAAGCGCAGGCTTGATATTGACCTTGGGACTGTCAACGACTTGCTGCTCCCTGGTTCTAGCTGTTGAGTACCAGAATCGTGACTAGCACAAGGCTCTGGATTTAGGGATTTTCTCATAGGCATATTTAGAAGAGCCAGTTTCTTTTCTTTCTTTTAAAAAAATGTATTCATCAACAATTTCATATATGCATATAATACACCCCTACACCGTCTCATACTTCCCCACTCTTTGTGGACCCCTTTTTCTCCCTAACTAATCTCCCTCCTGCTTTTCCCTATTTAATTTGAGTGACCCCCTGAGTGTAGTTAGGGTTGCTGATGAGAGTGGGTGTTGACTGTTAACTGGAGCATGGGTGTCTTTCCATGGCTACTGAAGAAAATGGCTGCTCTCCCTGCGGTCATTAGCTGCCATCAGCTCCCCAGCTGGGGGTGGGGCCTCACGAGGCTCTCCTCTAAGAAGGGCTTGCTTCTCAGGGAATCAGATCCGGTACTGTCAGGTTCCTGTGTCCTCTGCTTCCTGGCAATCTAGGTTCTGGGCTGGGTGCTTTTTTCATGCATGTAGCAGTAGTGATTGCTGCTGGGACAAGTAGAGACTCCCTTTGGTTGACTGTGGCAATGTTTGAACCACAGAGTTGAGTAGAGGTGATGAGCTAATAGTAACGAGGCCACGTGTTTTATAGATAGTCACCCATGAGAGGCCACCTGTTGTCAAAGGAGGCCGCTCTCTTTGTGCAGATGGTCTTCAAATGCAGGGTTCTGATGGCTCGTAGTATAAAGCTCCTGTGTGTGGCAGCTCAACCTTTCCCCCAGGCCCGTCTTTTAGAGATGGTGTCCTAGGCAGATTTCGCTACACTGCCTGACTCTGAGCAGTTCAAAGCCCAGAGGTGAGGGCAGGCAGGTGGACTGGGATGCTAAGCACACCCCTCGTGTCTGTAGCTGCTTTTTTAACAAGTCACCCGGGGCCCTCTAATAGCACCGAGACTGGAATCTCTGTGATCCACACCCGGAGGCAGGAGACTTTCATGGAACCTTTGACTTCCCCTTGTATCACTTCCAAAAGAGGAGTAGGGGCCCGTGGAAGGGTGCTCCTCTGGGGATGTCCTGAGGGTCCCTGTGAGGGCGGGTTGGCTTTAGGCTGGTTTAACTCTGTGTCAAGTACCCGCGCTGCCTGCCCCACCCACTGCTCCTCCTTCTCAGCAAGACTCACAGCCTGTAATGTGCTTGTCACTCCCTGTGGCACACTTATTCACTTCTTTTCTGGGCTGTAGTCTCCATTTCATGTGATGCTCAGATGTAGTTTTATCTAAAACAGACTGAGTTGTAGGGCCATATTGAGTTGCTGAGCAAGACTATATCAGCAGATGTACTCAGGTAAATAAAGTAGGTATTGACTTTTACATGTCATGTCTTTATATCTGTATGTGTACACATATACAGATGTGTATTTACATGTCATGTCTGTACATCTATATGTGTGCACATGTATGCATTATTTGGATTATATTTGCTGGAGAGTGAAGTTGTAAAAAGCAGGAGGAAGTGAAACTATGTTCTTAGATTTTTGTTGTCAAAAGCCAAGAAACTGAGCATACCGGCTTGCCTTCTGGTCCTGTTGGGAAAGGGAAATCAGGTGCAGCATGAAACAGCCGTGAGGTAGAGGAAGTGGAGGTTCCATGAGGAGGCTGTGAGGGATGATGGGGCACTGCTCAAGTCGAGAGGTGCTGGAGAACACACAGGAACTCCCAGTCCTTCTCTCCTTCATTGTCTGGATACATAGACTCTTCCTCAGTTGAATTTCTAGTAGTTTCAATACAGTAGTTAGACAATGACAACATTTAAGGAAATAAGTTTGCGTTAATACACATGAAGTATTTTAAAAATTACTCATAAAATTAATATAATTTTAAGAATAGTGGGTGAATAATTTTGGGTGCTGTAGGAAGATTTTGACTATGAAATGCTGTTCAAGAACTGACCTGATGTTATGGTCCAGTGACATCCATTTGAAGCTGTGGGTTTAATGGAATCTGTTCCCTTTTGGGAACAAGTCCTTTATAGGGACCCTAAGAATTTGAAAGAAAAAACAAAAACAGATGAAAGCAGTGCTATGTTGACACGGCGCCAGAGCCGCGTGTAAGGCTGATCTGAACGTGGAGCTCAGCCTCTCCTCACCTGTGCTTGCTTTTACTTTGTTTGTAGGAAGTGAGCCATCGAGGCCACCACAGGCGACAAACTGGCCCCCAGCTGTTTTCCTTTGGCCTGTGAACTAAGAATTTTTTTTAAATGTTATTAAATGATTGAAAAATCACAAAGAATATATTAGTTTTTTATGTGACATTCCACTCAATTGAAGTTTCAGTGTCCACAACTGAAGTCTTCTGTCTACGCTCCTCTGTCCAGGGTGGCCAGCGTAGAGTCACAACTGCAGCAGATCGTGGAGCTGCAGGGCTTGAGGCTCTTCCTAGACAGGTGTTTGCAGTCTGATCCACCTGCAGCTCTCGCTCTTAGCACTGCCTCCAGTGGTGACAGCTTCCTTCTAAAATGCTGTTTTATGAATTTGGACATCTCATGGTCAGTAGTAGTGCTGATCTGGAGATGTAGTTCAGTGGTCAGAGGCCTGTGATACAGGTTTGGTCCCCAGAATCATCAAGAAGCCAAACCAAACCAAGCCCTGCCAAATCAAAGCCAGCAGCCAGCAGTGCAGCTCTCTGGCTGTGTTGAAACTGCTTCAGGCCATGTGTTCATGAGCCTTGTCTCAGAATCAGCAGCTCGATGGGTGGTTGAGCCCTGTATGTGTTCCTGAGGTCTCTAAGGACCCGTAAAGCTAAAACCTTGTTAATAATACAGTCACCTGAGACATTTTTACTGCACTGACCTTTGCACTGAATGTCACGCACAAAAGCAATGAGGACCAAACTGTTGGAGATGGTGACGGAGGACTAAGACTTGCTGCCACACATACTCATGGTTAGGGTGCTCTGGAGACAACCGCGAGAGGTGTGCCCACTGTCACATCCCAGTCTAGCATCCTGGGAAGCACACACAGCGCTCCGCTAAGTCACCAGGCCTGTGACAGGGAAGGCAGCCGTGAGCGGTGGAGCTGAGCTCGGGAGCCATTTTCCCTAAGCCGGTAGCGGATAAGCAGATGTCATTGCCCGTGTGCCTTTGGTACAGTTTTTTTTTTTCTTGAAATGAGCTGACTTTTCAAGGAGAGCAGCCCATAGTATTTGTTGTTGACGAAACAGAGTTTTCCTCTGCGAGTTAGGACTTCTGTGTCACTTTGCCACTTTGAATCTGACCGTCTCCCAGAGTGATTTTATACCCCAGTAATGAAATGAGAGGCTGATGTCTGGAAAGTCTGTGATACCCAGAGAACTGACATTTTTAAAATAATTGATTTGTTAGGCTATGAACAGCATAGATAATAGATTATTCAAGACAGACCAATGGATTTAAATGTAGTGAACCCTACAAATGTCACTGTTCAGATTTTATGTATTGCACATTGCTACCATCCTGAAGGCAGCAGCACTGTAGAGTTTAGTGTTATATAGGAAAAGGGGTACAACGCAATGGCTCAGCAGTCAGAGTGCTGCCAAGCCTGGTGACCCGAGTCTGGTCCCTGGGTCAGACGTGGTGGAAGGAAAGACCTGACTCCACAGATGTGTCCTCCGTCCTCCACATACGCCCCTCTACGTAATAACAAAAGGGAAAACAGTAGACACTTTCCCTTCATCTCCGTCCTCCAGCCACAACCTTGTGATGACCGACAGGAGCCAAGGGTCAGGAAGCCCTCATATTCTCTTCTCAGACCCTGAGACTTTAAAAATAGGAAAGATTGCCACTTCTCCCAATACGTACTTTTGTTTTGACAAACGTAGTTATTTTTCATAAGATACAACAATGTGTAATCATTTTAGTGTTTTGTTTTAAGAGATTTATTTTATCTTATGTGTATGGGTGTTTGCCTGCATGTATTAATGTGTACCATGTGTGTGTGTGGTGCCTTCAGAGGCCAGGAGAACATGGATGGCGCTGAGTTACGGTGTAGCATCAGATGACCCAAGCTGAGCCACACTGCTCTGGCTGAGCTGGTTATGGGAGGATGGGCAGTCCCTGTGATCTGTGCCCCTGTGGCTACTGCTAGAACCTCCTAGCTACCAGTAGGCCACACTGCTCCGGCTGAGCTGGTTATGGAGGGTGGGCACTCCCTGTGATCTGTGCTCTTGTGGCTACTGCTAGTCTCATATTGACTCCTGTGTTCCTCATTCCAGGCTTCTCCAGTGACAGTGACCTCCTGTCCCTTACTGTTGATGTGGACTCTCTTGCAGAGGTAGATGATGGAATGGCTTCCCGTCAGGGCTCTCCCAGTAAAGCTTTTGGTCTGAGTCTGTCTGCGGATTCTTCGGCAGCAGGAGCTGTTGCTTCTGACAGTGAACCGAGCAAAGCGGAAGACCGGGAAAGCCGCAGCCTCTTCCCCAGCAGCTTAAAGCCGAGGCTCGGCCGGAGAGATTATCTGGAGAAGGCAGGGGAGCTTATCAAGCTGGCCGTGAAGAAGGAGGAGGAAGACGACTATGAAGCTGCTTCTGACTTTTACAGGAAGGGCGTTGACCTGCTCCTGGAAGGTGTCCAAGGTACGGTTTGCCCATAGTCAGGTCCTGGGACAGCTTATGTGCAGAGGAAGTGAGAAATGTCTGTACTGTGCTCCAGCACCCTGTGTCTCTCGTGTTCAAGGCTGGAAACGAGAAACCCCCGTCAGTGACGTCACTGCAGGTGCTCCACACAGCAGTCTATGAAAATGGGTGATTGCAAAGAGCGGCACCCACGTGTGCTGTGTGAGTGGCAGTCATCCTCCTGCCTGGGCCTTCCTGGGGACTGTCCGTGAGTTCACTCTCACTGCACCATGACAGTGGAGCAGCGGAGGCTTTTGGTTTGCCCCCCACTCTGCCCTTGTTAGTGCAGTGACAGGAATATGTGGAGCTGAGCATAGTTTACTTGTTTTTGTTTAAAGAACCACCCTTTATTTTTGTGCTTTTTTTCCATCCCAGACACAGAAGGAAGTGCCCCGTAGTTAGTGAGGTGACCTTTTGGATAGGATGCGTCATCGAAGGCTGACACGACTGTCTTCAGTGTCTAGAAAGCCATTCCTGCTGCTGGTCTGTGCTTATTTTCAGTGCACCTGGGTCGTGTTATCTAGAACCTTCTGCCCTCTTCTGGAGTGTGTGTATGTGTTTTCACACTGCTTCTTAGCAAGCATTTTGACTGAATTTCTTCTTAAAAATCTTATTTAGATTTTATTTTATGAGTACGAGTGCTTGCCTGTCTGCCTGTCTGTGTATGTACCACATGGGAGCTTGATGCCCTGGGAAGAGGGCATCAGGTCCCCTGGAATGGAATTACAGACAGTTGTGAGCTGCCCTGTGGGTGCTGGGAACTGAATCAGGACCTCTGGAAGAGCAGTCAGTGCTCTTATCCACCGAGCCATCTCTCCAGCCCGATTCTCTGCTTTAACCCTCATTTCTACCCTGCTGGTTACCTCATTCCTCAGTACCCTAACGTCTGGAGATTGTTTTTTTTTTTAAGTTTTATTTTTTTCTCTCCAGTTGTCCCTTATGACTCTGCACAGTGACGAAGATCGCTTTTTAGCTTTGTTTGTAGTTGTGTGGGGGGTCAGGCATGTGCACCTGAATGTATTTTGGCCACAGAAGCAAGTGATCCTCTGGAGCTGAAGTTACAGTTGTCTCCTCTGGAAGAGCAACATGTGCTGTTTGCTGGGGCGTCAATCCCTCCAACCTCATCTGGAGACTTTTTACCGGGCCGTGGAATATGTGTGTGTTTGCTAACTTCATTTTGACTGATTCTCTTCTTTCATAGGGGGTCATGAGCTACGTGTTGCCAGTTTCTAAGATGGGGTTGCTCTTCCTGTTTCCCTCAGCTGCCTGCTCTCTGGCAGGGCTTTGCCTGAGTTCATTCTTCTGCTGTTGTGCTAGCGGAGTCTCAGGAACGTAGAGACAGGCGCCTGTGTCCCAATGCCATCTTTACCTGGAGGTTCAGGCTGTACAGTTGGGCTCACGAAGCTGCCAGACATCTGTGTGTGTGGAAACGAAAGGAGTGAACTCTGCTTCTTTTGGCTAGTAGTGGCCGCTGTGCTGATGTTCTGGCCGCATTTGTCTGACTGTGACGGGTTTCGGTGGCTGACTACCTGTGGAACTTCAGCTCTTATAATTTGATTTTAGCTGTCAGTTTTGACATTTCAGATTGAGAAACCAACTCTGAAGTAATTTGTTTTCATTTTTTGATTAGAGAATGATTTTGGACCTAATTTTTTTTAAGGCTTTACATAGTCTCGTTAGAGTTTATGTGTGCAGTATTTTGTCTAAAGGGTCCTTCATTTCTGTTCTTTTCCCTAAGTGCCATCTTGAATTGTGGTTCACAGAGGGATGAGTTGCACAATATCTATCTGCTCGGATGTTTCTCCTTTTTTCAGATGTAATATACCACTTGCTGGAGCATTGTGGGTATTTAATTAGCATAGGTGAGCCACAGCACTGTGACATCTTTCTGTCTAAAAGATATTTGTCTTAATAGGGACACTTCATAATGTTGCCACTTGATGGTACCAGAAAAATAAAAATTGTTGCCTCACAATGTATAAATGCAGATCAGCAAGCGACAAAGACACATTCAGTTGGTTATTTGCTCAGTCAATTAGAGTGGGGTTGTATATCAGACTCACTGCAAAGCGCACTGAGCGTCTGTGTAAAGTCCAGTTAGCTGTCTAAGCTGTTTCTGTCTTTCTGTGCACGTGCGTCCAAAACCACAGTGTCCCGTCTGCTCCTGATAAGGTTTCATTGTTAACGCGCCATCCTGAAAGAGAGCAATTGACCCACTGCTCGTAGCATCACAGAGTTTTCTCACCGTGGATGACTTTATTCAGACAAACTGCAGGAACCTCAGCTACTGCGTTCTAGTTTTTTGTTTTCTTTTCTCACTCAGCTTCTGTCTCTGGAATTCTGATTGTTTATAAGGAATATGTGCTTCAGACCATGCAGTTTTGCACGTGGCAATGTGTAAAGTGTGACGTCAGAGCAGTGAGCGCAGTCCCAGGACTCTGCAGAGGTGCAGTGCTCAATCGCCACAGGGCCTTGTCCTTGGGGCTCTAGCCTGTACTTGGTTTGACATTCATGCTCAGGAAAGACCCCTCCTTAGGGAAGGTTTATTCTGGTGTGACAGAATGTTACTAGATGTTTCCAGAGTCAGTGAATCTACAAATAAAGAACTACTGCCTAGCTCTTTCTAGGCAGTTGTTCTCATGACTGGTTTGGGTCTACATGCTTTGTGGTGGTTGTTTCTGGAGTTACTGGTGTGCACCACAATACCTGGATTTGGAAAGAATGTTTTGAGATAGTGCGATGTCTTCTAATTCAATGCTGTCTCTCCTTTTTATTTACAAACCTTTTTTAAAAAGATTTATTTATTATGTATACAACATTCTGCCTGCATGTATGCCCACACGCCAGAAGAGGGCGCCAGATCTCATTACAGATGGTTGTGAGCCACCATATGAACTCAGGACCCCTGGAAGAGCAGTCAGTGCTCTTAACCACTGAGCCATCTCTCCAGCCCCTTACAAACCTTCTTTTCCAGTATAATTTTGACTCTGGGTCACCTTGTAACCCCTTATAAGCGTAGGTATTTTGCATTTCTATAACAGACAGTTTTGGTTTTGATAGGAATTACTTAGGGTTCTGTAAGTGATTCTGGGCTGTCCTCTCTTGACAGTATTGGTCAGCTTCATTCTGGACTGGGAGGTCTTCCACTGTCTCAGTTCCTCTGCTTTCTGCAGGCAGGGTTTTACTGTTTTTAGTGAGGAGGCTTTTATTTCTGCGTGGAGTGCCTTCCTGGAAACTTCTTGCTTTGGGATTCGCTTTGGGATGCTCTTCTTATGAATGGGATCATGTGTGTGTGTGTGTGTGTGTGTGTGTGTGTGTGTATTCATTGTTGGTGAGTGCAGGTTCAGTTGGCTCTCTGTGTTGATCTATCCAGCATCTTGTTGAACTGGCTTGCTCCCTCGGTTGTTTTGCCTTGGACTGTTGGGCGTCAGCACACACACACACGTGTGACTATAGACTGTTGGGTGTCAGCACACACACATGTGTGACTATGGACTGTTGGGCGTCAGCACACACACATGTGTGACTGTGGACTGTTGGGTATAAGCACACGCACATGTGTGACTATGGACTGTTGGGCATAAGCACACGCACATGTTGACTATGGACTTTTGGGCATAAGCACACGCACACGTGTGAAAATGGTGCTCTATTTGTGACAAAGCAGCTCTTCCTGTTACTCAGGTGTGTCACGCTCTGGCTCAACCTTGTGAGCTGGCAGTGTTGACTCTTTTTCTCTTTTGTTTTTTGCTCTTTTGGGGGGCCCACCATCTAGCTCCCAAATAAAACAAAGGTGTATTCTTTTTTATAAATGCCTGGCCTTAGCTTGGCTTGTTTCTTGCCAACTTTTCTTAAATTATCCAGGCTCCCTTTTGCCTCAGGGCTTTTATCTTTCTCTTCTTTAATCTTACTTTCTCTCTTTGTGTCTTGCTGTGTGGCTGGGTGGCTGCCCTGACACCCTCTTCTCCTGTTCTCCCCCTCCTTCTTTCTCCTTCTGTTTATTCTCTCTGCCTATCAGCCTCACCTGTCCTTGCTCCTGCCTTGCTCTTGATCATTCAGCTCTTTATTAGACAATGGTGTTTAACACAGGCAAAAAATCACAGCTTCACAGAGTTAAACAAAAGCCACACACCTTAAGCTAATACCCTTGACAGGGAGTTTTTAGAAGGCAGTTGACCTTGGGCCCCCTGGCCTTGGGGAGCATCTCACCTTCCCATGGGTAAGGTTCATCTGTGCAGATGCTGCAGAGCCTCCTGGGTTTCACTGTTTTCCATCATGCCTTGGAAACCAATAGCTGTCACTCCCACTCAGTTGCTCCACTAACACGCTCCTCGCGCTCATTCCCTTCTGTTGGCTGTGCTAAGCCTAAATCCTCCTTGCCACAGAGATTCGTGCTGTGATGTCAGTCACGCCGTGGTTTTTCTTTTTTCTTTTGTTCATCTTTTAATATGATTGGGAAAGAGATATTTTCAGGAAATAGTATTATTAAACAAATTTAGGTATTTTTTAATGTGAAATTCTGTAGTTTCTTTTAAACTCTAAAGATTGTACTCTTCCCTATAATTCAGTAAATTGCCTTAATTGAGTTTTTCAGGTCTTAGCTGCTTGCAGCTGCCTAGAAGAATTTGAAAGCGCAGAATTAAGACTGAAATCGCAAAGATCTGAAGCAGGTGGATGCCGCTTGCTCTCTGCCTTCGCGCTACCAGCATGCTATTTTCTCTCTGCTCAGGCAGGGTAGCTCAGAGGACTTTGTGTAGGTTTGTAGAATACCTGATCCTGCTCTCCGTGCTCCCACGTGGAGCCTCGCCTCTCAGGGGCCCTCTGTGCTCCAGCTACTGCTCTCAGACCTTGTGTTAGACAGGACTTTTCAGTTATGGGTGACGCCACCCTTAGCAACCCAAGCCGTTCCCATAGAAAGGAGTGTTAGTCCGGAGGTGTGCCTGGCTGTGTGGCGTCTGAGGAAAGATGAGCTGGCTGCATCCTTTGCATTGCCTTCTCTGCATACACTGCACTCACCGTGTTTCTTGCTCAGGGTGGATCCTGGTGACCATGGGGGAAGAAGAGGGTATCTTCCTTCATAGTTTAAATAAATGCCCAGATTTACTGGCCTGGTATGGTCCTGTGCCCTCACTTGTTTTCCTAACTTGGTAAGGGACAGTCATCCTGGTGTGCTGGGGTAGACTTGTCCTTGGTTGTTGGACACCTCCTGCTGGATAATAGAACTATCCAATGTGGGAAGAGTAGGCTAGCAGCAGGGGAAGAAAAACCAACTGTCATGGCACTCTCTCTCATCCTCCGGAAGACACACACCCTCTGCTCACACTCCAGGGGGACACACACCCTCTCTCACACTCCAGGGGGACACATACCCTCTGC
>NW_026067942.1:6005888-6019549 GCF_014885135.2 Alexandromys fortis | reverse complement strand
CTCCAGGGGGACACACACCCTCTCTCACCCCCGGGGGCACACGCACCCTCTCTCACCCTCCCGGGGCACACGCACCCTGTGTGTACCCTCCTGGTAGTTGTTGTTATGTGTTATTTCTTCGGCTGCCTGTGTTAAGAGGTTGTTTCTTTTATTTTTAGTTACCTGTGTGAGAGTTGGTTCTCTCCTACCATGTGGGTTTTGGGATCAAACTCAGGGTGTCAGGATTGGGAGCAAGCACCTTTACTCTCTGAGCCTGTATTAGTTGTTTATTTGTTTTCTCTTATGAGTTCTTAGACTATAATTACCTAGAGAATAGGTAACTCTTTTGAAAAATTTGAAGTGTGATTATATGTTCAGAAAAGTATGTAAGGCCATGGCTCTGTATTTCTGCACACAGAAAAGTCCCTTAGAACTGATAACTGTACTGTGCAGCACTTGACAGCATCCTCAAGTTTCCCCAGGCCCCCTCCCAGCTGCTCCTGGGACACTTGCTGTTCAGCTCTCTTCATGCGAGGGTAGTGTCTGCTCTTTCCTTACGGGTCCTTGAAGGGATGGGGCTTGTGGTGGAGGTCTGCTTCCCCTGGCTTTGCCCTAGGGGCCAGCATCTTGTTTCTCTGTGATTAGTTAGCTTCTGCAGAATCCTTGATGGCGTCCTTCTTTCCCTCACCTCTTCCCGAGCTCATCGCGCACTGGTTAGTTTCTGTCAGGTTGACAGAAGCTGGAGTTGTTGGCAGAGAGAGCCTCAGCTGAGGAACTGCCTCCGTCAGGTTGACAGAAGCTGGAGTTGTTGGCAGAGAGAGCCTTAGCTGAGGAACTGCCTCCGTCAGGTTGGCATTTTCCTGTTTGAGGATTTGTATGAGAGGGGCTGCTACCTCTGGGCCAGTGGTCCTGGGTAGTGTACGGAAGTGGGCTGCGGAGAGCAAGCCAGCAAGCAGTGCTCCTCAGGGTCTCTGCTTTGGTTCCTGCTTCCAGTTCCTGCCCTGGCTTTACCTGATAATGGGCCCTGACTCTGAAGTATAAGCTGAATAAACTCTTTCCTCTCTGAGGTGCTCTTGGTCATGGCGTTCACTGCAGCCACAGGACATAGACTAAGATACCCCTTTTCAGCACGGTTGCTGCTTCCCAGGTTTTTTTTTTTGTTGTTGTTGTTGTTTTGTTTTGTTTGTTTTGTTTTTGAGACAAGGTTTCTCTGTGTAGCACTGGCTGTCCTGGAACTTGCTCTGTGGACCAGGCTGATCTTGAACTCACACATACCTGCCTGCCTCTGCCTCTCAAGTTCTGGGATTAAAGACATGCGCCATCACTGCCTGGGAGAACCCCATTTGAGGTTCTGTTCACCTTGAAGCCTTCTCTGTAGACTTCTCTAGCTCCCAAGTCCCGCTTCATGTGGAGCCATGTTGGCATTGGTAGGACAGCCTCTCTGGGGTTTTCTGGTGGCTCAGTGCCCTTCATGTATTTTTCTTCAAGGGATCACATAGGGTTTTCTCCTGTGTGGCTCCACTCCATAGGACTGTGGCAGGGGTCCCGGAAGTTCCATTGACCTTGGCTTATTTCACTATTTGCAGATATTCTGAGCATCTGGGTCGTATATGGATCTATGTTTTATGTTTTGAGAGGTTTTGTGGTGAGAGGAGTTGGGTATCTGCATGTGTTCTCCAAGTCTGAGTGTTCAGCGTTATCAGTTGGGATTCATGTTGTATATTTGATGCTACTATTTACCTGTGATTTGTCTGTGCATATTTTTATTTTTGTATGTATATATGCAATGCATTCCAAGGTAAAATTTCAACATGATGGCCTTTATCCTGTGACTTACATGACCAGAACAGGGGGTCTCTCTACATGTGATGGATCTGAGAAGAGCTGTGGAGGGAAGGTTTACCAGTGGCTCCACTCAACAGTGGTAAAGAGGACGCACTGCTCCTTCTGCCGACCTTGTTGTTTTTGTCAAGCAATTTGCTGTTTCACATGATTGCTAAAATTAAATATATCTTCGTGCTCTCTAAGGTTGAATCCCTAGCGTTACATGTAAGGTAGGCGGGGTGTCTGCCACTGAGCTGCAACCGAACGGGATGTGATAGAACTATTCGGTGACAAACCATTATTTTTATTGTCCCTTAGGTGGGGAAGATCACACGGTCAGTAAAATGTTGGTGTAAAAGTTGTCTTGAATGAGTTTAGAGCAGCGACAGCTCTTCCCCTGGAAGAGGAAACGCTCTGTGGGGGACAGCGAAGGACAAGACCAAGGAGAGAGAGTGGAGAACAGAGATAAAGAACCCTAAGTTGGGTTTCCTTGAATCCCTACTTGAGGGAGAGTAGTGGATAAAGGTTCTTCTTACCATGTCAGGAAGCGTGACTGGAGCCAGGCCAGGCTGTGGTGATGTCCTTTTGAATGGCGTGATCTCGTCATGAAGGGACCGAGTGTAGTGCAGCCCAGCAGTGAAGGCAGCCACTTCCCCGTCCTGGCGGCCTCTGCAGCAGACATGGGGGAAATCTCATTCTGGACTGGAGGACTGGCTCAAGAATTCAGTGCTCCTGATTTGAACTGGGCCCTCGGTCTCCAGCTTCAGTTTGTTACCTCATGTCCTGCTCTGCCAGCTCCCGCTTCACTTTAAGGTAATGGGACTTCATCTACAGGCTTCTTGGACTCGCTAATCTCAGGATTACGTACGTGACTTGAGTATCGAGCTACAATAGCATTAGACAATAGTAACCCAACCTAAGTCACATGCAGTCTTGGAGTTTCTTTCAGTAGTCACATTAAGTATAGTGCACACCTGTGTGTGTGTGTGTACACCTGCAGTATGTGTGTGGGTGGAGTGTGTGTGCTTCCCTCTCCCCAGTTTCTACTGCTGGCTAACATGGGTAACAGGGACTCTCTCTCTCTGCCTGCCTATCTATCTATCTATCTATCTATCTATCTATCTATCTATCTTCCTGAAGCAAAATATCGCACATCAGTGGAAGAGGCTGGCACAGGGCTAGAATTCTGAGCTGAAGAGGCACAGTTGAACCACTGGGAAAACCAATGCTGAGTCCTGTGTGCCTTGTTTGGAGAGGCGGTCACTGCAGTGATGGCAGACTGTACCCTGGGGTACTCAACACTCTGAGCAATGCATACTTATGGCGAAGTCACCACTGAGGGAGCAGGGAGCCTCTCTCATGGATGGTTGTACAGAGCTGAGAGCATCTGCTGCAGAGAGGCAGGCAGCCTGACTAATTCAACCATGGGCATGGGGCGGGAAGCTGAGAAGGAGTGAAGGTGTATAGGTGTGTAACGGGTTGTAAAGGCACAACCTCAAAGAACCAGATGTCTTAAAATAGGCTGAAGAATTAAAAATATATCCAAAACCCAACAAGGAAAAGTTCACAGTGGCTAAGTGCCGGTAAAACAGCATTCATTCAGAGAAGCAGGAAATGGACTTAAATAAGAAGAAAGTGAAGTCCCCCGGGCAGGGACATAGGTGGGGATCATCATAGAGGGGTTTATTATAGATGGTCACTGTGTGAGGAGAGCTAGGTCCAAAGGGAATCAGAGATGAGAGCCACACTATCAGAACGGAAAGTGCTCTGTGTGTGCACGCGCGCATGTGTGTGTGCTTGCGTGTGTGTATGTGTGTGCTTGCACGTGCATGTGTGTGTGCTTGTGAAGGACTAACCATTTGTGAGGATGAGTAGACCCTGGGCTCTCTGTGGCCAGGGACCAGTGTGCAGCTTTTAAGATCCCAGGGATATTGAGGTGTGTGTGGGGAGCGTACCATGGTTGTCTTGCTCCTCCATTTTGGTTTCAGCGTCCTCACGACCTTGAAGTTTCACTGGAGACACAAGGTGGCTGTGTCCTCACAGCTACTGTCCATTGCGTTAGGGAGCAGGTGGAAGTGGCTCTGTGTTGGACACCGCAGACCTTCTCTCTTACTGCAGCCGCGCACACACCTTAGTTCTCGTGTGTCCCGTCAGTGTCTAGAGATGATGCTTTAGGTCATTCTGTATTGTTTTCTCTGGGGAGAGCTTCTGTCAAGTTGACCCCACCCCCGATATTCTGGAAGCCTGTCCTCTGTCCTCTCTTCAATAACAACTTCAGAATTATTTTTTAACAATTTCTGTTCTTATAGATTGTAACCCATTCTCCTCTTCTTACAACCTGGGCGATCTGTGTGAATGCTTGCGCATGTTTCCATGTGTGTGTGTGTGTGTGTGTGTGTGTGCAGACCAGACGCTGATGTCCTCAGTCTCCTTCCATTTTATGTGCAGAGGCAGGGTCTCCTCTGGAACCCAGAGTGTATAGGCAGGCTTGTCTAGCGGGCCCTCTTGCCCCAGGATCCTCTGGCTTGGCTCTTCAGTGCTGAGATTATAGGTGATCGACCACACACACTCGAAGTTTATGTGGGGATTTGTATTCTGTCTCTGTGTTTGTCCAGCAAGTGGTTTATCTACTGAGCCTTATACCAGGCCTTCTGAGTGAGCTATTAAAGATGGACTTATTGATTTTAGGACACATCCGGTTGCTGTAGCCAAGGCTGTGGCTTCTAGCTCCCTCCCCAGACTTATCTGGAGTCAGGCCCTGTCACTTGCTCAGCTTCAGCCACAGAGACTTGCATTTCCTGGGAAGCACTGAGGTCTTTGCGGGCTGGGCTTCCATGTGGCTGTGCTTGGGCTATGCCATTGTGCCCCTCAGCTGGTTGACTCCTGCTCAGCTCTAGTGGCCTTCCTGCAGCAAGGCTTGCTCAGTTCTGCTCAGATGAGAACCCCTCTCCTGAACTCTCTTTGAGGTCTGCACCCTTTGGTTGTATTCATGGTGGATTCCTGTGCTGTCAGTCCTGAGGGGGTCTGTTTGTCTTGTCTGCAGGGCCCTTAAGGCAAGTGGTCTGTTTGTCCATCCTTGTCTTCTAAGGCGTGCCTAGTACATAAGACATTCTCTGAACGTATGTCTGCGTACGAGAATCGTTCTGTCTTCTGTGTGAGTAGGCAGGCGTCTGGCGAGAGGAGCTGACACGCGAGGAAGGCAGCAGTGAGCCGAATCCTCAAGACTGTGCCAGCAGCCAGCAGGCAGGACTGAGTTTGAGAGTACCAGAGGAGTTTAAATGTCTCCCGGATGTCATTGGCCCCCCATCATTTGATGGGGTGAGAGTCCAGCTGTTGAAGTGCATTAGTTACATGTGTTATTACATTTATATTCTAGCTTGTTAAGTCGCAGAGGTCTAGCCTTCCCATACTGCCTTGCTCCCTTTTGCACCTTGATCATGTGCCTCCTGCAACCCTGGAATTGGACTCTGCCTTATTTCTTCAGATTCCCCCAGTAAGTCTCTCTAACAGACCTGGCAGCTGGGCAGCTGTCGTTTGCTTGGCTGTGACATTTCTGATCTTTGTGGAAACAGCATGTTGATGGATTCCTGTGGCCCAGCGTGGTTTCTCATGTTCAGGAGAAGCAATGTTGTAGAAATAATCCACTCGCGGGCATAGGAGCAAAGGTTCATATCAGACATTGATTCTTTATGTCTCTAACAGACAGAGCCTTGTTTGCGAGCGTTCCTGATCACCACGGCACTGAGCCGCTGTGCTGTGCTCCTGATCGCCATGGCACCAAGCCGCTGTGCTGTGCTCCTGCCTTGTTTGTCCCCTTTGGGTTTTTATTTCTTTTGAAAATGTATACATATTAATTTATTTTGTGTTTTTGTGTGAACACAACATGCACACACGTGCGTACATACATATGCATGCACACACACACACACACACTTGTATGCCATGTACACCATATGCCATGTACACCATATGCCATGGTGTAAACATGGAGATTAGAGGGCAAACTTGAGGAGTAAGTTCTCTGCTCCTGTGGGTCCCAGGGATTGAACTCAGGTCATCAGGTTTGGCAGCGAGTGCCTTTATCTACTGAATCATCTCACTGGCCCGCCCTTGTTTTTAGACAGGGTCTTTATAGCTTAGGCTGGCCTGGGATTTGCAGTGTAGTCCAGGCTGGTGGTGAACTCCCAGGGGTGAGCCCCCACACCCAGCTGTTTTTATTGTTGTCATTTTGTTTCTCTGGGGAGAAGGGGCTGGGAATATTTGTAGAGAATTGTGTTTCTTTTGTAATTTTAGATTTTGTCGCCTGTGGAAACAGCTTCACATGCTCCGGGCCATCGGGATCAGTTATGGCGACAGCAGTGAGGAGCGTGGTGTGGTCCCTGTGGATCCACTCAGCGTCAGCTGGCACGGGCACAGCGGGTTTGGGAAGCACTTGGCTCTTTGGTCAGCTCAAGTGCACGGGGTGGGCCCAACGGCCACTGTGTCACTCAGAAGAGGACAACCTCCAAACTGTTGGCCATAGGGTGGCTTTGCTGGCTGTCTCCTGTGGGCTCCAGTGGTGGAGTTTCTACAGGGTCACAGCCAGAGGAGGAAAGTCAAGATGTTTACCAGTGTATGCTCCTTGAATCTTTCACTATTTTCATGTCAACTTTTATTCTGAGAGTTTCACGTTCTAATGACAAAAATATTTGCTGAAAATTATAGCTTGGAAAAAGAGCAGAGCTTTCGTACTCGAGCAAAAAGCAAGGTAAAGCGCTGATGTGCACAGTAGCTGTGGAGTTTTATATTCAGACTGTATGAGCAGTACGCAGCGCATCTGAAATCACCACTTGCACATTGCAACAAACACATCATCATCTGCTTAAAAAAGAGTTATAATTACAGTTGACGAAGCATGGACACCATAAAAAATGCATTAGTGTGGCTTGACACATTAATTACCTGTTTTTGCAGATGTTTTTATGTATTGTTGTGTGAACAGTTTACAAAATAATTACAGGAAAGTCATATGGAAAATAAACTAAGTGGGTGGCTTCCCATCTAAATATTTTCATTCATGTGAGTCTGTGTGCGGCACAGCTGCTGTGCAGCGCCAGCCAGGGACAGAGAAGTCCCCAGGGCTGAGCAGGCGACCTCTGTCATCAGCCCAGCACGCTTTCCTGTCTTCAGCCATACAGTTTACAGACGGTCACTTCAGAGAACTGGGTTAATCCCTGTGACTACTAAAGAAATCCTTGATTCAGACTGGGAAAAGTATAAATATCCAGGAATAATGTAAGTCAAATTAAATAAAAAATAAGCACAAAACCCCAAGTGGAAAACTACTGTCGTTTTAGCGGTGACAGGCTATTAGGCTCTGTGAGAAAGTCTTAAACGTTAGTCTGTGATTTCTTGCATTAGGAACTGTGATCTGTAACTCGCAGCCTGTTGTGTTTTCATCATTAGACGTTGCTGTGTTCAGTCTCCCCGGTCTCGTTGAAGTGTGAACCTGCCTTTTCTCAACAGTTAGCGTGCTGCAGTGAGCAATCAGAAGTGAGTGTCAATGGACAAATTGTCAGGTCACAGGGCATGCCTCCTGTGCTTTTACAGGCCATTAAGAAAGGTGTCTTGTACCACTGTGGCTGTCGAGGAGGAGAGGAGTTGGTAGACTTTATCCTACCCACTCGTGGTATGTAATTACTTAGAGTGCCTGTGTTTCTTGTTGATTTGTTTTGACAATTTCAAACAAAATTATGTCAAAATGTCATTTCCCTTTTTAGCGTAATCCTGTTGCTTGGGGACCGTGTTCGTCTAGGTTCCTCTGGGTACATTTCAGCTACTTAAACTGAAGGGACTGTGGTTACACCAGCCCCCAGCTTACTCGTTTGTGGTTTTTGAGGAGAAAGGCATGCAGGCATAGCAGACAACTTAATTCTCTGTGTGTGGGGGTCAGTGGGCACTCCTGTGGAGGTCAGAGAGCTCCTTGCTGGAGTTGGTTTTCTCTTTCCACCTTGTGGGTCTTGGGGTCAAATTCAGGTCATCAGACTTGTTGGCAGGTTGTCTTACCAGCTGCTTCCTTCCTTTTGAGTATTTTTTCTCTCTCTCTTGTCAGAGTCACCTGTTAGCTACCTGTCTTACTTGGTCTGTCTCTGTCTCTGGTCTCTCGTTGTGCTGTAGATATTAAACTCCTAATTCTCCTGCCTCAGCCTCCTGAGTGCTAGGACCAGAGGTGTGTGCCTCGTGCTTGGCTAGTTAATTCTTTTTGTTTCTCCCGGTCCTTTAAAAAGCCCCGTTTGACTTGAGAATATAAGAACATTAGAAATTTAGGAGTCCTATCAAATTTCTTATCAGTGGTTGATTGCGTTGGATGGGTTACTCAGTCTAGGGGTTTGTAACCCACCCTGCAATCAGTTATTCCAGGGTCTTGGAGGGGCGCTATCTGGAAGGGAATGAGCTAGGACAGAAGAAGGAGGCCAAGCAGATTTGTCAAAGCCCCCGTTTATTAGGATCATGGTTGCCCTGCATGAGGACTTGGTGGGCAGGGCACGGGATCTCGCCGCGTGGTCCCGGTCACGTAGGCCAGGTTCGTCACGTAGGCCAAGAGGTTACATTCGGACAGGTAGGCCAAGAAGTCACAAGTTGCCACACCTGGTTCCCTGGATAGCTGGAATGTGAGGCGTGTTCCGCTAACAGATAAGTTAATTGGGTGTGGGGCAGGTTCTCTCAATAGAACATAATTATGGGTGTGGGGTTCTCTGCAGACTCCCCAGGGTGATGGTTCCTGTAATGATTTTTAGGGGGGAAATGGCTCGTGACAAGTGGTGGGGATATAGCTCAGTGCTGGGGCCTTGTGTAGCATGTGTGTGACACACTCAGGGTCCTGCTTAGTGCTGGGGCCTTGTGTAGCATGTGTGTGACACACTCAGGGTCCTGCTTAGTGCTGGGGCCTTGTGTAGCATGTGTGTGACACACTCAGGGTCCTGCTCAGTGCTGGGGACTTGCGTAGTATGTGTGTGACACACTCAGAGTCTTGCTCAGTGCTGGGGCCTTGTGTAGCATGTGTGGGACACACTCAGGGTCCTGGGTTCAGTCTTAGCACTGAAACAAATGCATATAGCAGACCCAGCTGAAGAGCCAGCCTTTAGTCAGATCTGTGACACATGCCTGTAGTGTTAGCACTCAGAAGGCTTATGCAGGAAGATTCCAGTACTCAGGAGGCTGAGGCATGAGGCCAGACTGGCTCACAAGACTCACTCTGTTTTAAAAACAAAACAAGTCAAGAGCTGGGTGTGGTGATGCACACTTAGGAGGAAGATCTTAGGCCGCCATGGTTTTTGAGATGTGTTCCAAAACTAAACCAAACTGGCCTCTTGAACTCTGGGACACCCACCTAGTTTCTGGGGTGCTGGGATTAAGGGTGTCGCTACCACACATGGCCAGTAATGATGTTTTGAAAGAAAGAGATGAAAATCCTTTGGTTATTGCCTTTTAAAATTAAAAAAAAAAAAAAAAAGACACAGAGCAGAAGGAAATAGCTGAGTTGGAGTGTCTCCACAGGTGGCCGTCAGCTCGGCACCTGGGTGCTGGCTTCCAGTGCAGCAGCAGCCTGGAAAACTGTGACTACCGTGGAAGCATTGTTAGGACTTTCGCTTTATCTGTTCTTGGTGACTTTTTACTTCTAGGGTTACCTCACAACTGGTTTTGAGAACAATATTGACAGGGGTTGGCTCCATACAAACACAAAGCAGATTCCCCAATTGACCGGCTCTCTTTACACACTAAGTGCTGATGGCTTCACCTCCTGCAAGACGTGCAGATGCGTAAATTACTCCTTCTCTCAAGGTTGCCTTTTGTTTCCAGAGCACTTAACACAGGGCGGAAGTGGTAGGCTCTACCTGAGAAGAGCAAAGCATCATTAAATATAGCCAATCATCACTTAGAAGCCGCAGCCACCAAGGCCGTCTCAAACAGGAGCGTTCTTTTATGTGACCCAATTGTAAAACAAAAACAAAAGAAAAAGTAAAGAAAAAGCAATAAACAAAACTCATTGCGTGTGCAGAGATTGGCCTGATGTCCTTGCCAAAGTGATGAAGCCCAGGGAAGCTTGAGGCCTCTGTTGTGGGCCCCGTTGGGGCAGAGGAGAACTCAACTCTAGGGTGTGCTTAGGAAAGTCTCGAGTGACGATGCTGGCAAGGTACACATTCCCGACACCTGTCTTCCGAGAAGCCCGAGCTGGCCAGTTCTGCAGTCAGCAGATTATGGAGAGGGGCGAGGAAGAGCTGCTTATGACCCGGGTTGCAAAACTGGGTTTTGTTTCCTGCCTGACTTAGAACATGCTATTTGCTCTTTGGTAGATAAATGAGAAAAGATTTTGATTTCCAAGTAAATTCTGGGGTAACCAAGATGCGTGAAAGATGTTTTCTCTTCTCTCCTGCAAGAACCTTTTTTCTCATATTGGTGTGATTATGACATTTTTTTTCCAGAATTGCATCAAAATGTAGATTTTCTTTTTTTCCTTTTGGTTTTTGTTTTTGCCTAATTATGTAGCTTTTGAACTAGATCCTTCTATATTCTTCTGTGTTCTTTTCACTGTGAGGTTGGGGGTTTGTGTGTGAGCCTGGGTGTTCTCTGACTCTACCCTACTGTGGTCCCGTGCACCTTCTCAGGCTTATTTTTCTCCTTCTTTGTTGCCTACTCTCTGTGCATGTCCATGTCTCCTTATTTCTTGCCTTTTGTTTTCTTCTTGTTCTGCTTAAACAGGAAAATCAATTTCACGTTCTCTTCCTTTTCCTCCTTCTGTGCCACATACTGTAGAGGGACCATTTGGCTTGGAGTTTCAGAGGTTACAGTCCAAGGTCAACCAGACTCATTGCTTTGTGCCTGAGGCTGGAAGAACAGTGACTTGGGAGCATTGGCTGAGCTGCTCACCTTAGTCAGCTAGGGAGCAGAAGGAGCCGAGGGACCAGGACAAGAAGAGCTCTCAAGAACACCAGCCCATTGACCTGCTTCCTCCAATGAGACCCTATTTCTGAGAGTTTTGTCACCTCTACCCTCACAGTGCAGTCACATGGTGAATCCCTCCAGCGCTCTGTGCACTGGTGAGGTTAGAGCTTCAGGAGTGAGCTGTCGCAGTGGCTGCGCCCAGCAGCTGAGGCCAAGCGTCAACAGTAGGCATTTGGAGAATACCTTACCCCCAGATTGGAACAGGATTGGCTTAGGTGCAGAATCTCACATTATAACTGAGAACAAGGTTTCTCACCCTGAGCTTTTGTTTTTCCTCATAAAAGAGAAGAAATACCTTTCTTATAAGTGGAGTGTGGTTCAGTGACAGGCCCAGTGGTCATGGCTTTTTAACATAACTTATTCCCATAATCTAGCATACAGAGAGCATGTCGTATGTAAAAGGTCAGAGTTGGTGTTCAGAGAAATGCAAGCTTTAAGTTTTCCTTTTGTATTTGACTTTTATGCAACACTAGAGGTTTTTGGCAGGACAGTGATTGTATTTATATGACCCCTGGAAGCTTTCGAAAGCCAGTGGTTGCTGATGAGATTGTGAGAAGGGTTTGTTGATGGCTTATGGCGGTAGAGTCTGAGTAGACACAATGATTGTCTTCAGGCTGGAGACTCAGCCCAGTGAGCTGGGTGACTTGGGACAAGAGGGATCAGTGACCTTGCCTGAAAGCTCCCTGACAAGTTGCTGGGAGTTCACACTGAGGCTGGGGGTCAAGAGGCTGGTGTTCATGGGTAGGGGAAGTGGGAACACCCCTGCTTAGGAAGGCTGGGGCTGCACAAACAAGCTCCCTCACCCCAAGCCTGTTCTGGGTGCTCTTCCCCGCCTCAGCTCCCCGCCCCACGTCAGTCATCTCTGGGAATACCTTCACAGACATCCAGGAATCTGCTTATCAATTTCCTGAGTATTTAAAAAGTCAACCCAGTCCGTTTTTCAGCTAGGATTAGCCATCAGTCTTGAATAGTGGGAGTCTTTCTTCTTATTATGCCAAAGCCCAGTGAAAATTTTTGCTCCATCAGAGCCATTATATTTTACTCAATTAAAATCTGTCTAAAGTCACATTTGTGAGCAGCGTGATGACTGAGAGCTGTGCAGGAGATCCGCAGCTTTGTCTTTGTGTTCTGTTCCATAGGCGCTGGGCGGCCGCTCGCTGCAAGAGCCAGTCTTCATCTGTGGCTGCCGTGTGTCAGTCACCGGTGGCCCTAGAAGGGCCTGTGTAGAGGGTACATTCTGAAGCCTGTATCTCTCCTGTGCTTCAGTTTCCATGGAAGTGGCCCACCATCAGCAGCAGGGGTCCATTTCAGCGCGGCTTTCAGTCCTTGTTTCTCTGTTACTATGGAGACTGCCTCGAAAGTGACAGAAAAGCCAAAAGTTAAAAAACAACAGCAACAAAAAGCCAGTGATTCAGTAACAAAATATGATCGGAACTGTATGTGTCCATAGCCATGTATTCCATAACTCAGCGTGACTCTTAAGCGAGTGTGCGAGACACGCTTCAAACTTCGCATAGAAGCCAAGTTTGCAGCTTAACAAATGGGGTGGAGCCCCGGGCGAAGCAAAATGCTAAACAGAGGTTTAAGTGAGCGCTTGCTGAACGTTACCTAGAATGTAAGGGACAAATGGGTGGTGGGCATCACAGTCCAAAGCAGTGAACCCAGCTGCGGCCTGGTGCGCAGAACTAGAGAGCAGCGTCGTTGTGGGCAGCACCATGTCTAAAGCACGTGGGTTATTACGTGTGTTTTTTTTTTTTTTGGTGTATATGATGTGTGTGTGCGCACGTGCGTGTGCGTGTACCTGGCATTGAAGGAACATTGTGGAAAAGGGGCACAACGATTGAGCCAGAGGACCAGGAATTCTACTGTGAGGAAATGTCTTCTATATCTGACAGGGATGTTAGCTACACCTATGAAATCTCATTGATATGGTCACCTAAACAAGATCTGCACAGTGACTGCGTGGCTGACATTCCAGCGTGGGTGAGGGGACACACCACCACGATGACTGCTGAGAGAGGGAGACCCCAGGGATGTCCCCAGTTATGGTTCTCTAGTCCCAAACAGTCAGCCTGAAACACACGCACATACAAGCGTTAGGTCTCACTTGTCCGTCTCTGAATGTCACATGTCAGCCCGCTCTGGAGAAGAAGCAGCCCATGCCCGCTCTCCTGTGGAAGAAGAGCAGCAACTCATTGCTAGTGAAACAGCTGTGCAGCCTACACAGCTCCGTGTAGTTTAGTTTAGAATTACCCGGAGTGGTTTTATTCTTGGATGAGGCTGGATGTTTGTGTGTTTTGCGGTTTGTCAGTCCCACGTCAATGCTCACTGACCAGGCATTATGTTCGCTCCTAGTTTTGAGTTGGAAATTCAGTGCTGCCTGAACTGGGGCTCCTCTCACCCTCAGAACTTTTTACACAGTTCCATGTATACCTGGCTCTCCCTAACGTACTGAGTTTCAGCGCACATTCAGATAGTAGCCTGTCAGCTCAGGGCAAATGAGATCCTTGAGGCGTAAGGTTGAAACCAGTTCCAAGTTTGACTCCCAACAGTTACAGATGTGAAGGAAGAAGCAGTGGTTTGGGTAAAAAGAAGTAAATTGCTAGATGGGGGAAAAAAAAAAAAAAGCCTGTTTCCCTCTTCCAAGGCCAGACCTGTGCTTTGTCCATTCAGGAGAGTCGAGTCCCACGCGCCGGGAGGCTGTGAAGAGAAGGACAGCAGAGTACCTCATGCGTGCAGAGAGCATCTCCAGCCTCCGCGCCACACCTCAGCTGGATGCTGGACTGCAGGTATGCCAGGCTTCTCTTCTCTTTATGTTCCTTAGCCTCCCTCCCCCCCCCCCCCCCCCCCCCCCCCCCCCCCCCCCCCCCCCCCCC
>NW_026067942.1:5993887-6005173 GCF_014885135.2 Alexandromys fortis | reverse complement strand
CACACTCAGGGCAGACCTTCCTTCCTCAGTCACAGAGATGCCCAGAGGTGCGTCACCTAGGTGATTCCACGTAAGATTGACAGTGCGGATGAAACCATCACACTTCTCTCGTCCTGATATCTCACCATCATGAGACGCCATGGCTTACTGTCCACCGCCCTGCTCTGGAGCCTCTGAAGCCACAGTTCTCTGCACGCCTGTGCAGCTTAGCAGTCATGTTGAAACTGTTCTGGGGAGAGTCGTGTAAGGATTTGCTGGAGGCACAAATGATGCTGCTGAGGCACAATGATGTAGGGAGGTTGTAGTCTGTTTAGGGCCACCTCAGCCCTGTCTGCATGGTGTAAGGCTCTAGAATCATTGTTGCTCATTGCCTTTATGTCAGGTCTGTCTGCCTTTGACCAGTTTCCAGAAGTAACTTTTTTTGTTTTAAATTTTTACTAAGATTTTCTGTAAATGAGTGTTTATTTCCTTAATTGATCCAAAAAGCAGGTAGTCTTGGTATGTTCTGTGACTTGAAGTCATGAAAGAGACAACAAAATTTTTTAAAAATTGTGGTTTTTAGTATGTATGTGTGCGTGTGTGTATGTGTGTGTGTGAGTGTGAACCCATATAGTGGGACTAGGTTTTCCCTTTGTTGGTCCTAGGGATTAAATCCAGGTTGTAAACTTGGTAGCATGTCCTTCACCCGCTGAGCCATCTCGCTGGTCCTGCACATGGTTGGCATAGACACTTCCCTGTGTCTGCTTCTGAATCTGGAAATGGGTGTTGCTCATGCTCCTTTGCTGGGCAGTTGCTGTGGCTGTTCCTGATTGTGGATGCAGAGCTTTTGTTCCCCCCAGAGCAAATGTCTTCCTTCTTCATTTTGTGTTGGGGACACTGATGAAAGCATCCGTCCTCTGGCTTCTGTCCTTCCTGTGCATCCCTGATCAGTATCCTACCGACTATCCATGGAGTCTTTTTGTAAGATTTATTACCAAAATTATTACTTTATTAGCCCATACTGACTCTAATGGTTTATAACATTCTGTACATGCATATAACACATGTGGAGTCATAACAAATAAACATAAGGCCTCCTGTGTAGCTCTTGATTTGGAGAATCAACCACTCTGTAGATGAGTCAGAATCTCACTTTTAGCATAACTTATATTGGAAATAAGCTGAGGTCTAAGGAGGAGAGCCGACTACACCAGGCTGCTCATTCATTCAGCATCTTTTAAGACTTAATGTGTAGCATCCCTGCAGATACACATGGGAGCGTCACAGAGCACGACACAGCTGCTCTTTGTGCAAACCTTACAGCTGGACTGAAGCCAGCTGTGCAGCTCAGGAGGCAAAGCTCTGAGAGTGTCCAGAGCTGACAGTGGTGGGAATTGTCCCGAGGGGTGAAAGGTTTGACTGCTGGCTCTGATCTGATGGGGAGTTACTGTTTGTTTCTGCATGAGGGCAACTGGAGGGGAGCGCAGACATGCTATCTTTCTTCATGGTAAATATTTGCTTTTCATTTCCCGCTTGTGTGTTTTCTGTGAATCCTGTATGCACACTGCTCAGGAGTAGGCTTGAGATTTTCTTGAGATTAGCTTGCTGAACCCATTGTTTCTCTCCTTTGACTGTCTTTGGGTCTGAATTTTAGTCAGCATGATGGGGATTGGTGTGAGCAACTCGGCCCTTTTCCTTAGGTGCTGTACAGAGCAGATGTGACTTCTGGTGAATCCTTGTGCAAACATCTCTTTGTAGCTGTCTCAGTAGATAACTGGCTTTAACATTGTTGGTCTCTACCTTCCCCTCTGGGGCAGTGGCTGTCCCCTCCCTCTTAGGTGGAAAATGTGGAAATCATATCATATTGTAATCATATTCTTTGCAAACAAATGTAGGAAAAGAGACCAATAGAACACTTTCCCAGCCTTGTCTCGTTCATTATACCTAAAAGGCTCCAAGAAAACTGGAGAGGTGGGTTTCTGGTAGAATCTTGACTGCAGAGACAGATTGCTTTTATTTTTATTTTTCCAAATTGCGAAAGATTTAAGATAACATTTTTGCCTAAAGAAAATTTAAAATCAATTAAGTTTAGTGAATGGTCAGTAAGTCATCTAAACAGAGGACCTAAAGCATGTAAATACCATTTTATCCTGCAGTTACTAGGAGCGAGTAAATGTGCCCCAGATGCCTGGGCCTTGGCCAGTGAGCAGTGCGATCTTGCCATCTCTGTTGGGTCATCAAACCTTCTTGTCTGTGTTTAGCCCGGGTATAGATGGCCCTAACCATTCCATCATGACATCATCTGCTATAGTACCCCTTACATATAAGAGAAACATTTACTTTTTACATGACAGGCATCAGCTTTGTTGCCTAGGAAATTGTTCCCTGCTCCTTTGACACAGTGTGCTACTATTACCACTGTTGTTAATAGAGTTTATTATTTCATTCATTTTGGGACAGGGTTGTAGATGGAAGTTTCTGTCTTGCCTGGTCCAACAGCTGTTCAGTCCCAAAGAAATACACAGGGGCTTTTTATTTGTTTGGCCTATTAGCTCAGGCTTTTTACTAACTAGCTCTTAAAACTTAAATTAACCCATAATTCCTGTCTATATTTTGCTATGTGACTTGGTACCTTTTCTCAGTGAGGCATTCTCATCTTGTTTCCTCTGTGTCTGGCTGGTGACTGGGTCTCTGCCTTTCCTCCTCCCCAAATTCTCCTAGTCTGGTTGCCCTGCCTATACTTCCTGCCTGGCTACTGGCCAATCAGAGTTTCATTAAACCAATATAAGTGACAAATCTTTACAGTGTACTTGTGGGTGTGGGGTGTGCTGCCCATGTACTCATGGGTGTGGGGTATGCTGCCCATGTATTTGTGGGTGTGGGGTGTACTGCCCAGGTACTCATGGGTGTGGGGTAGACCTACCAGGGGCTACACCCTCAAAACTGACTCTCCTGCTCACAGAAGCTAACAATACAAGGTTGTTTTTTTAAAAATGATCCTTTATTTCATAATTTTTGTGTTCTGTCTCTGATCATAATCTTGCAAAGTGATTTAAAGAATAGATTTTTTATGCCTATTGCCTTTGCTGTTCCCATCAGCACCCAGCTCTATCTTATGGCTCCTTTTGCACACAGAACACCTGCTCTCTCAGCTTCGAAAAGGAGAGTCACGTGTTTCTTCTTGCCATTCCAGGGCTGTGGATGCTGACCCTAAGTCTGGACTTTTTTTTTTTTTTTTTAGTTTTTCGAGACAGGGTTTCTATGTAGCTTTGGAACCTGTCCTGGCACTAGCTCTTGTAGACCAGGCTGGCCTCGAACTCACAGAGATCTGCCTGCCTCTGCCTCCCAAGTGCTGGGATTAAAGGCGAGCACCACTACCGCCCGGCTAGTAAGTCTGGACTTTTATTTCCCTGTCCTCCACTTCGAATGATTCTCTCACTGGAGCAGACTACTTATGCCTCTTACTGATTTGTACAGTCTTAGTTTTAACTGCTGGAATGAGATGGAAGGGTTTATTTTGGCTCATGGTTTTGGAGGTTTTAGTTTATGGTCACTTGGCTCTGTTGTTGCTGGCCTATGGCAAAGTCCTGTCCTGATTGAGGGCCTCTGGTAGACATATGTGTGGGAGGCAGGTCTCCAGTGACGCAACTCCCTTTCTCCACTTAGGTCTATTCCCTAGATCCCTTTAACACAGCACCCTTGTTTGTTTGTTTGTTTGTTTTTTTCTAGACAGAGTTTCTCTGTGTAACAGTTCTAACAGTTCTGGCTGTTCTGGAACTCCCTCTGTAGACCAGGCTGGCCTTGAACTCACAGAGATTCACCTGCCTCTGCCTCTCAAGTGCTGGGATTAAAGGTGTGGGCCACCATCACCTATACCAACCAGCACCCTTTTAAAACTACGAATCCATAGGTGGATTTATTTGTGACGTCAGAGCCCTCAGAACCCAGCCGCCTCCCCTCACTTCTGAACACTGCTGAACTGGGACTGAGCCATCAGCCTAAGGACGTTAGGTATCATCCACAGTTCAAACCACAGCATGGAGTGGTGTAGTAGAGGTTTCTGGAGTTTGTTCTTTGCTGTTGTAAGAGGTGAAGTAAACTGTGTTCTTTGGAAACTGAGAGACCAGTGAGCAGTGAGTGAGACGTGAACTGAGACAGGCTGCCATGTTGGGCCATGCAATGGATGATATATCACTTTCCTTTGGGATCTCGTTTGCTACAATTACAAGCAAAATTACTTTTTCTTGGTAATGCAGCATGGTGTGTGTGTGTGTGTGAGAGAGAGAGAGGGGGGGGAGGGAGAGAGAGAGAGAAAGAGAGAGAGAGAGAGAGAGAGAGAGAGAGAGAGAGAGAGAGAGAGAGAGGAGAGACTGTGTGTGTGTTTTTGTCTATGTGCTGTATGGTAGGAGGATTGTTAGCATCAGGGCAGGGAGCTGAGGTCTCTCTAGGATCCCACTGTCTCTCTCTCTCTGATGGAAACAATTCACTATTGCACGTTTGCCCTTATGCAGGAACAAAATAGCTATTACTAGAGCAACGTTCCCTGTGAGCACCTCAGTCTGTGGGGATGGGAGGATAAAGATGAGGTGATACGCTGTAAACCACAAAGAAGAGACTAATAGTTCCACGTTTAACACTACCATCATGATACACATTTGTATGCGCAAACATTCTCCTTAGATTTTCAGAAGGCAGCATGCATTTATTTTCTGACATCTACTTTAGTTCCTAATGAAATGGGATATCAAATAATGTTTGTTGAGATATTTAAGAAATTTAGATCATATCATCTAAAAAGATTATTGTTATCTAGCTCAGTGGAGATACTTTCTCAAGTTAAAGTATCTCTAAAACATAAAAGTTGAGGCTGAGGAGGGCTCAGTTGATAGAACGTGAGGATGTTGGATCCCAACACCCATGTAAAAAGTTGAGCATGGCACTGCATGCCCATAATCCCAGCACAGGGGAGGTGGGCACAGGACAGCAGATCCATGGAGTGTGTGCCTCCAGCAGTAAGATGGATTCCAGTGTTGACCTCTGACCTCCACATGCAAGTGCACACACATGTACACCCACGTGTACACACACACAGCCTTAGCCAAATGTAGTACTCACCTGTAATCCCAGCGTGTGAGAGGTAGAGGCACGAGAGTCCACAGTTAGAAATAATCATGGCTACAAAGCAAACTCAAGGCCAGCCTGTCTACAAAATCCAATCCAAACCAAACACCCCTCCCATATTCCAGCATCTCCATTCCAGGTGATCTAGGTTCAGCCTTTGCTTGCTAGACCCAGAGGTAAGGAAAGAAGCTGAAGGCAGTAAAAACGCTTTCCTTAGACGGTTTCCCCATTATAACTGATGCCTGGTCCCCCAGGCGTTTTCTCCCCTCTCTCTCCTGCTGCTGCAGCCCCTCCCCCACAAAAGGTGACTAGGGTGCAGTTCTTCTTAGGTGCTCTGTCTGGCCACGCCAGTCTTCCCAGGGCCCTCAGTGTCCAGAGCGGTTGTCTTGGTAATTGCCTCTTCATGCTTGAGTATTTCGCTGTCCCTTCTCTATGCCTCTGTTCTTATCTAGTTTGTCCATAAGGCCTCCGCCCCGTGTGACAAGCCCTACTTCCCCTGACGTCCTTGGGAAATCACAGTTTTACTGTGAGAAGTAATTACAGGGTTCTTCTGGACGTAAGTGCCCACTGGAGGTGTCCTGAGTCTTTCTCTTCTAATGGCTTTTCTTACTGCCGGCGGAAAGCTGACTGGAGTTTGGAAGTTAATACTGTTTTTAACCTTACACTCAAACAGCCTTTTCTCATGTTCATTGATCTTTTTTGTAGCTAATAGACTGTTTCCCACATCATAGATATTCAAATATTTGAAGAAAAGTTTTTTCCCTCATAAACCACCCCAACCTTTGTTCTAATAATTGCTGGTTATATTGATGGAGCATTTATTTTTTTTCCACCATTGTTTGGCGATTTTTTTTGGTTGAACGTGAATATGCTGATTCTTCTTAAAACATATGGTATCTATTTAAAGATCTAAGCACTTACTTCATTTTATAAAGAAGCACTACAGGACTAAAGTTTTTAGGTAAAATAACACCTTATGCCTCTTCTGTTCCAAGTGAATCTGTTAATTTTTTTCTTTGTTGTCTTCTTCTAAATTACTTCTGGTCTGTCTGGGGCAAATGCAAGGTTGTCGTTGACTCTGGCCCACTTACTCAATTGTTAGACATTTTCATGATATCTCTAAAAACAGTAGCAGCTCATTAATATTTCTTTTTGAAAACCTGTTTTCAATGTTATGGCTTATTTACTTGTGCTTTTGTCTTGCTTTTTCTTTTTGATTTTCTTTATTTTGATTTTTTATTTTATATTACAGACAAACAGTAACTTTCTCCTTTTATCTTCCCTTCTCTGATTTATGATAAATTTAGTTTCTTTGGCCTGACGTTTGCTTCAGTAGGCAGTCTTCCTTCAAGTACCTCCCTGATTGATGTGTAATCTTTGATATCTCCCATTAGCCTCCAGGATCACTAAGTTCAAGGCCCCCTTGGAACCTAAGGAGCCCTGCCGAGGAGCTGAAGGCCTTCAGAGTCCTTGGGGTGATTGACAAGGTAATTCTTCAGTGTCTCTTCAAGAGTTCAGTCATAAATCGGCTGCATGCTGACATTCTGTCTTTGAAGCTTTGGATCTTAAAGGATATGAAACAAAAGGAAAATGACTCAAATGCATCTGCACTTTAAAATGCCCGAGCAGCAGGGGAGCTTTGCTTCAGCATTCACGTAAGGTCATGCAGAGTACACTGTGCCAAGGAGATGGTGTGCATTTGCTGGCGTTCCATTGAGTAAGAGGTTTTAATTTCTGAAGTGTGGTGCTAGAATGGTGCGCTTTGTGCCTTTAGATTTGTGAATTTGCAGCTGTTAAACATTAAGCAGTACAGTATCCTAATGGTCAGAAGGAAGCATGGACTTCCTGGTGGCTGTCCTTTATGAGCACCACTGTGTGCCCACCCCCATAGTAGGAATTTATATAAAGTGGTGTATGGAATCCCTCTTACAATCCCATTATCTGCATCTGGATGGGAAAGTGATACAAAGACTTGGAGGAACTTGCCCGGAAGTCCCATAGCTAACTTGGAGGAACTTGGTTGACTCCAGAAACTGCTTTCCCAGTATATTGAGCCCCTTCACACACACACACACACACACACACACACACACACACACACACAGGCACACACGTATGCACACATGCGCACACAAAGCTTGGTGACATATCAATATTGCCAAATGTTTATCAACACTAAGCCTGCCAATTTTCATGCTTTGGAAATACTAGATTATTCTGTCATTATAACTTTAAGGAAAATGCTACTTAATGTTGACCTCTTGACCACTCGACATTGTTCCAAAAACACCTTAGTGTTGTTCGTTTTGGGTCACCCAATGCCACTTGTCTTCTGAAGCTTTCTTGTGAGTCCATGGTGCCTTTGAGCAATCCACAGTGCAGCTCGAGGAACTTGGGCAAGCGCTCACAGTTTGAAGCATCCCAGAAAGAACATCGAGTCAGAACTTTCATGAAGTAAACATCATTGTCCCAGATAAACCAGTGCCAATGAATCTGAGCTTAAAGAGCTCTATGCAGTAGGACTTTTTGTGTTGTTACAGAGCCTGTGATACTCTGTGGCTGTTTCTGTGGCCTTTGCATCATGGAGAACATTCTGTTTGAGAGTAGACTGAATCAGACAGTAATTTAGTAGATTTAGGTGTTGTGGTTTGGCGCGAACATGCCTCTTCCTGTGCTGTCTCAATGCCTCTTAGAGTTGTATCTTATGACTGTGGCGAGCCTCAAGTCACACTAAGTTCTGGTAATTGCTAGGAGCCCCATAGATGAAAGGAAGCAGACCGTTGGCAGTGGAGGAATCCCTCTGCCGTAGTTGAGGCATCGCTGTCTGTCTGTCAGCCAGTGTCTCTCAGGAGCTGTTTTCTAAGTGGTGAGAAGGAGCTCTGTGTCTGGGGACCAGTCAGCTTCGCAGGCAGTTGTAGCTCACAACAGTATCTCTGCTGCTAAAATATGAGCAGGTGGATTTTCTGTTGTACTAAGGAATACCTTAAATATGGGTCTTAGAAACTTGGGGTTTGGGAGAAAGATGTTGAATAAATTCGGATCTAGGAAACACCTACAAGGTATGACAGTGCTGGTCGGGACATCAGTTTCTCTAATTCTGTTTCATTTTAGTGTTTGCTTTTTGTGAATTATCTTGTGTTGTTTATTAACTTAGCAAGTTCAGTTTTGTATTGAACTTCATTAGGAAATAAATTTCATTAACCTCCATCTGGAAAGTAAATGAAGTGTTATTATTATTGCCGACAGCGTGGACTTCACAAGATCAGTGTCATGCTGTTTCACTTCTTACCACGTTCTTTGTGCCTAGAATCGTGCCCAGCACACCCAGCATGCCCTCTGTGCACCTGTTGAGTGAGTGAATTGAAAAGAATTTAAAATACATCGTAGAGCGACACCTACTGGTGTAACGTGGGGCTGCTCCCTAGAACCTTTTCACAGTGAGTGTCTACTGAGAGGGATGGACAGTCATGCAGTGGCTGTTTGCTGCCTTAGTGTTCAGACAGAAGGAAGTAATCATCTAGTGATCTTCTGTTTCTTAGTTGGGATAATAAAATCCTTTATGCAACAAGGAATTGAAGCACCAGGACTCTTAGAGCATAGATAAACAGGCCTCCATTCTGTTGCAGAAATGGTCAGGCTGAGGAAGGCCTTCAGAGTTCTATTAAAGGAAGGCCAGATGTGGAGAGAGGACATTTTCACCTGACCAAATCATGTGTAGACTTCAGGTCTTTGAGGACTGAAGCTCTGCCATGCTTATTTAAACCTCCTCGTCCTCCTTGTCCTCCTCCTCCTCCTCCTCCTCCTCGTCCTCCTCCTTGTCCTCCTCGTCCTCCTTGGCCTTCTTGTCCTCGTCCTCCTCGTCCTCCTTGTCCTCTTCCTCCTCCTCGTTGTCCTTATTCTCCTCCTTGTCCTCCTCATCTTCCTCCCTCCCTCCTCCTCCTCCTCCTCCCTTCCTCCTCCTCGTCCTCCTCGTCCTCCTCGTCCTCCTCGTCCTCGTCCTCCTCCTCCTCCTCCTCCTCCTCCTCCTCCTCCTCCTCCTCCTCCTCCTCCTCCTCCTCCTTCATCACAGGGTTTCTTTGTGTAGCCCTGGCTGTCCTGGAAGTTGCTCTGTAGACCAGGATATCTTGGAACCAGGAAGTCTGCTCTGCTTCCTGAGTGCTGGGATTAAATGTGTGCACCACCAGTGCCCAGATAGAGATACCTTTCAGGGACTGGTATCTTAACCAAAGATGGACTAGATCTGAGACCTTATGAGCTTCTTGTCAGTAGAGGTATCCAGGCAACGGTGGGTGTGTCAGGGGAGATATGCTGTGGTCGGAGCCAATCATTTAGTGGACTTCGTACTAGAGAGTTTGAAGATTTCCTTCTGCTCCCAGATGCGCTTATTGATGTTTTTCTTGTGTGGTGGCAGAAGAAAAACGAGAGAACTGGTGGGTGCCGAGGGTGGGCTCCCTTCATCTCTGTGTAGGTGCCGCGCCTTGTGCTGTAAGCGTGGGAGGTGTAAGCATGCTCTGTGTGTCCCAGCGCACAGCGCACATACAGTTCACTGGAGGCCTGGCTTGGCTGTTTGGCTGAGATCAAGAGCTGAGAGTTTCTGGAGAAGTTCATTGCTGCACGGCTTGCCTGCAGGGTCATAGCCTCGTCAGCGGTTAAGACCTTTGTCAAATTCCTGACCTTGCAGTCGTGTAGATGCTCTCTAGGTTCTCCTCGTAGAAGGTAGGCGAAGAGTAAACAGGACACTTCGAGATGTACTGCAACTTCCTGTGAGCTAACAAAATTCAAAACCAAAAAAAGCTAGAATCAATGGAATTGAAAACAAGAGATCACTAAGAAAATTAACCAAACTAAAGGCCAGTTCTCCGGCCATCAGTGAGATTACTAAGCCTGTAGAGAGGATAATTAAGGAAGAAATAGCTTGGTGTGAGAAGCCAGGGAGGCTCAGCACTCCACTTTGTGCAGCAGAGAGCTCGGATATGATGAATTTAATCACCGTACAATTTTACCACTACCTTCCTAAGAGACAAAGCCGTTAACTCGCAGAGAAGGAACAGACCATCCGGGGAAGTGCACATCTGTCTGCTAAGGAGATTGAGTCCCTACTTACTAACCACCCAAATAACAAGCAGTAGGCCCAACTGGAGCGGAATTCAGTATAACGTTTACAGAATTCACTGAGACAGTCCTCTATAAAACCTTTCAAATATATAAAAGGGCACTAGTGGTGTGCAGATTGGGAAGGAAGGTTCCCGTGTAATCTGAAAGAATTGACAAACTCTTAGGACTAATGGTTGCATCAAGGCTGGAGGACACAAACCTAATACAACATAATCAGTTGCTTTCTCCTATGTGATCAACTAGAATCTGAAATAAAAAATAGTCTCAAGTGGTGAGGACATAACTCAATGGTAGAGGGCTTGTCCAGTAGGCACAAGGCCCTGGGTTTGATCACCAAGCCTCAGCCAGACGTGGTGGTGCATACCTGTGATTTTAACACCTAGGATTCTGAGTTTGAGGATAGCTTGGGTTACATAATGAGATCCTGTTTGACCCCACCCTCCCTCTAATCACCAAACATTCACTATAATTTCCATTAGTGCCCCAAATTAAATTCTGATGTATAGATTTAAGAAAGTATGCACACTGTCTATATAAGGAAGACTATTTAATCATGATGAAAAAAATCAAAGAATTGAAAAATTGAGAGTCTCAGGCATGGGTAAGAAGACCCTTGTCGTCCAAATCAGGAGCAGAAGGAGAGAGAGCACAAGCAAGGAACTCAGGACCGCGAGGGGTGCACCCATACACTGAGACAATGGGGATGTTCTATCAGGAACTCACCAAGGCCAGCTGGCCTGGGTCTGAAAAAGCCTGGATCAAAATCGGTCTTGCTGAACATAGCAGACAAGGAGGACTACTGAGACCTCAAGAACAATGACAATGGGTTTTTGATTCTACTGGACCTATTGGTTTCGTGGGAGCCTAGGCAGTTTCGTGGATGCTCACCTTACTAGACCTGGATGGAGGTGGGTGGTCCTTGGACTTCCCACAGGGCAGAGAACCCTGATTGCTTTTTGGGCTGACGAGGGAGGGGGACTTGATTGGGAAGTTTCGTGGATGCTCACCTTACTAGACCTGGATGGAGGTGGGTGGTCCTTGGACTTCCCACAGGGCAGAGAACCCTGATTG
>NW_026067942.1:5990403-5992695 GCF_014885135.2 Alexandromys fortis | reverse complement strand
GTTACAATCCAGAACATACAAAGACTGTTATCTAGAACATACAAAGACTGTTACAATCCAGAACATACAAAGACTGTTATCTAGAACATACAAAGACTGTTACAATCCAGATTATACAAAGACTGTTACAATCCAGATTATACAAAGACAGTTACAATCCAGAGCATACAAGACATTTATCTAGAAAATACAAAGATTGTTACAATTCAGAGCATACAAGACTGTTATACAGAACTTACAAAGACTGTTACAGTCCAGAGCATACAAAGACTGTTGTCTAGAACATACAAAGACGGTTATAGTTCAGAACATGCAAAGAGTGTTACAATCCAGAACATACAAAGACTGTTATCTAGAGCATACAAATACTGTTACAATCCAAAACATACAAAGATTGTTATCCAGAGCATACAAAGACTGTTATAGTCCAGAACATACAAAGACTGTTATCTAGAGCACACAAAGACTGTTATCCAGAGCATACAAAGAGCTTCTAAAACTCAGTGACGGCAAAAGAGCAGGCCTCAGTGTAAGCAATGGCCTGTGGCGAGATGCTGTGTCACGGAATGTTTGTATGTTGCATCAAGGACTGCTGTGGAGGAGGCTGCTCACAGTGGCCCAGTTGTGTGTCTGGGCCAGCGTGGTTGGAAACTGCATTTTTGTATAGTTTGGTCAAATTGTTCTAAAGTATATGAAATGGAGACAAAACAAAACAAAAATCCAAAAACCTACCATATTGGATGATGTTCATATTTTCTATCAACCTTTTTTATTCCATTCTTAGTAAAATTTTATACAAGTAGTTGTGCCTAATGAATATAAGTCAGTTTGTGAGTAACATCATTTTTAAAGCCACAGAAGTAGAAAATCCCCATAGTGATGAAAAGGATTTAGTTATTATTAACTGAACAGTTCAGTCATGATCTCGTTTATCCTTAATACCTACTGCACCTGAGAATTTTAGAGATTCTCGATGCCTCCAAACTATACCATTTTAAAGGCAAAATTATTGTGATTGTGTTTATTGCTTCACAAATGGAAATTTTCAATGTACATGTCTATCATCCTTAATGTATAAACATGAAATTTTTATGCAATTCAGTCAGGAAGTGTTGTTCTCAATTATCCTGATATTTTCAGACTATTTTGCATATACTATAAGTCACTTAATCATCTGTTTGCCTCCTGTGCCGAATATGTCAGGAGGCAAATTATCTCCTGCCATGACTTGTTTCTAAAAAACTGTCTTACAGTTGGGGGCAGCAGGTCAAAACAGGTCACCTGTGTGTCCTTCCTTCCTCCCAACTTGTCCCCGCGTGTCCCTGTCAGTGACCTGGGGGATCCTGCTGTCTGGCAGCTTATGTTAGCCCCGTTAGTGGCCTGGGGGTGCTGGCCTCCTCATGTCTCCTCCAGCAGCACCTGTCATTGGGGATCAGAATGTAGACATCAGCTTGCAGGTGAGGCCCGGCATGCCATGGTCCTTGTGGTCTGGGTCCCTTCTGTTTCTGAGGTGCTGATCCATATTTTTTGAAAAAATAAACTTATTTATTTTACTTTTATGTGTATGAATGTTTTGCCTGTATATATGTCTGTGTACTTTGTATGTGCCTGATGCTTACAGAGGTCAGAAATAGGCATCAAATTCCCTGGAACTGGAGTTACAGATGCTTCTGAGCTGCTGTGTGTGTGTGTGTGTGTGTGTGTGTGTGTGTGTATGTGTGCGCGTGCGCACTGACGCCATGTCTTCTGCAACAGCCAGTGCTCTCAATTTCTCCAGCCCATTTGTTGCTTTTCTTCTGTCTGGTCCTGTGGTGTTCAGCAAATGTCTGATAATATGCTAATGTATCAGCTGTTGTTTCAGGGTGATATCCGATGGGGGATCTGGTGCCCACGTATCAGCTGCTGTTTCAGGGTGATGCTCTTTCCCCTCTGTGTCTCCATGATTTGCTTCAGTGTTGAGTGATTAGGTTCTTGTTAATCACCAGGAGCTTTCCCTCTGCACTCCTTTGTAGATTTACAGCATAGCAAAGCATTGTTTTCTGTGTTGATGTTGATAATTCTGAGTTATTTCACTGTAGGCTTGTTACAATATGCTAAAGTAGATCATACACACACCACACATACAGCCTTCACATGCCACTCACCACACACACACCACATAGACACCACACACACCACACACACATGCACCACACACCACACACACACACACACCACACATAGACACCACACACACCACACATAGACACCACACACACATGCACCACACACCACACACACACACACCACACA
>NW_026067942.1:5825465-5990254 GCF_014885135.2 Alexandromys fortis | reverse complement strand
CACACACACACACACACACACCACACATAGACACCACACACACATGCACCACACCACACACACACACCACACTTAACACACATTCCACACACACACACAAATGAATTGTTCTGACACTCTTTGCAGATGTGAAGAAAACAGCTTTTCATAATTTGCTGCTCAATAGTTATTCTGTCAGCTGTTCCTTTAAAATTCTGATTGTGGGCTGGAGAGAAGGGTCAGTGGTTAAGAGCTCTTACTGCTCTTGCAGAGTCCTTGGGTTTGTTTCCCAGCACCCACACGGTGGTCGTAACTTACTGTAACACTAGCTCTAGGGAGCCGATTCCTTCCTCTGACCTCCGTGGCATCCTGAGCACACATGGTGCACAGACATACATCCTTCTATCCCACTGTAAAATATAAGTGTAGGTGTGTACATGTGAGGGATAGTGCCCTGGCCCTAGAGTTCCAGGCAGTAGTGAGATGCCCAACATCAGGTTCAGTGCTGGGAACTAAACCTGGGTCCTCTTCGAGAGCAGTGCGTGATCTCCAGCCCCAGAATGATGTCGCTGTTAACCAAGTCCAGATCCTTTTGGGCAGAATGAACACTTCACCAATCCTGGGTTGCCTGTGTTCTGAGCTACAGAATCACACACCTGGCTTTAGATTCTTGCCTTACAAACACTAGTATTGTGTACTTTGCCCACTGTATTGTGGACTTTGTGTCCATTATGTTGATGGTTTTTGGCTTGAGGATGGCATAGAGTTCTATCAGAGTTTGTTTTCTGGCGTTTGGTTCCCTCTGAGCTGATGCACTAGTGTCTAGCCACAAGAGACTTTGTGTAGGAAGGGCAGCATGCTAGGAAGTCTTGGTAGACAGGGTGTTCCTCCAAACGTCTGTTGTGGTGAGTGGTGGTGGGGAGGATTGGTCATGGCATGAAGCAATCTGAGGTTCAGTGACTGGACTGGGGATGTTCCTTGAGATGAGAGCTTTGAGCATGTCTGTAAGAGGCTGGGGAAGTGTTTTTTCAGAGTGCCAGGCTGTGTTGAGTTGTTGGTAACTTCGGAGGAGTGGAAGAGTGTTGTAGAGAGGCTTGAGCTAGCCCACAGGCTGCTGTGTGGACCCGCAGCACAGGGTCTATCTCAGTGTTGTGGAGAGGTGTGAGCTAGCCCACAGGCTGCTGTGTGGACCCGCAGCACAGGGTCTATCATCTCAGAGTGCCGCCTCTAAGAAACTACCTGTAACTGGATGTTTGAGAGGCACACATTTTAGTTACATTAATATTACTTAGTGCTCTGTGCTTTGGTATGTTATTCCAGTGCTTACACATTGATAATTAAATCTACTTTTAATTACATGCAAGACATGCCTATCTATCTAGCATGCTATTACAAAATTCTTGATACATTGGCTTTATAGATTTTTTTTTTTTTGTTGTTCCAAAGGACTTAATTTCTTGAGATACTTTTAGAAATAAGGCTGTAAGAGCAGTTTTATATAGGACCCTAAACAGCAATGAAGTCCTGGAGATAGTCTCATGTTGCCTTCTGTGGTCCAGGTTATGTCACCACAGGCGAGACCTTAAGGAGACCCTCAAGGCCTTTGTCTTACCAGCATAGGAAGCATCTGTTGAATGCTGCCAGGTGGCAGGCGCCTGTTAGGCAGTGGTGCAAGTATGCCATCTGGCACATGGTTCTTCTTCTTTGTCTAGCTGGAAGGACCCAGGTAGGAGCAGAGATACTAGGGCAGTTGGAGGGACCCAGGTAGGTGTGTGGATACTAGAGCAGCTGGAGGGACGCAGGAGGTGTGTGGATGCTAGGGCAGTTGGAGGGACCCAGGTAGGTGTGTGGATACTAGAGCAGCTGGAGGGACGCAGGAGGTGTGTGGATGCTAGGGCAGCTGGAGGGACGCAGGAGGTGTGTGGATGCTAGGGCAGTTGGAGGGACGCAGGAGGTGTGTGGATGCTGGGGCAGCTGGAGGGACGCAGGAGGCGTGTGGATGCTAGGGCAGCTGGAGGCGTCTATGGACACGGAGATGTAGTGCCCTGGGTAGTGTGTGTGGCCCTTTAACAGTTTGCCAATCCCAGTCCCGTATGTGTCTCCCAGCAGATCTGGTTATCCCCAGCACCACTTTCCAGCGGCTGCAGTTGCTTCTTTAAGCAGGTTAGATCGTCTTTGGATCAGCCTCTTTTGTATGTGTGCCTCTTTCAGTGTTTATCTTGACTACAGTTAAGCAGGCCTGACTTTGAGCCTGTTCCAGTACCTTTGGCTCTTTCTTGTGTAATTTCCCCACATCTTTCTATGTTCCTGTTGCTGTAAATTCCCAGCCCCCCTGACAGACTGCACACAGCCTGAAGTGTAGACACCCAGGTCTTCCTGCAGCCCCATGGTCCTCAGCCCCTTCTGGCATCCTCTCTTTTGCTGTGACTGTTGGTGTCCTGGCTTCTGCTCTGTCACCCTTACCTACAAGAGTTTAGGGGTTTCTTGTCCAGCCACCAAGTCTTTGAGTAGAACTAACTTTCTCTTGCTTTTTTTTTTTCCCTGTTGTGGTATATATATTTTCTTTTGGTTCCCAGATTTGTAAATTCACAGTGATGTGTTTTGCCGTGAGACCTTTCATCTGTGGCTTTTTGTCAGTGTGGGAGCCATGTGGATACTCCGTTAGACTTCCTGTGGGCCAGTCTCTGTAGGGAGTTTTTCTTGGCTCAAGGGGTCTCCTTGGAAATTACACTCCAGAGATTCATGCGGGGGACGTCTGGATCTCCCTGGGAAGGGGAAATAGAAGAGACTTCATGAGTGGACTGGTGGTGAGTGGGGTTGGGAACATGAGCTGATTAAGTTGTGGGGGTGTGGAGGGGGAGAGTATTGAAAGAGATTACTGGAAGGGGACACATTTTGGGGTCAGGTAAAAACGTGGTGCAAGGGAATCTTCCAGAAATCTACAAGAATGACCCCAGCTAAGACTCCTAGCAACAGCAGATGTGTAGACTGCAATTGCCATCTCCTGTGACCAGATTGGTGGCTAGTCCAGCTGTCTTCAGAGAGGCTTCATCCAGCAACTGATGGAAACAGATACAGACCCACAGCCTAACACCAGGCAGAGTGTGGGGAATCCTGCAGAAGAGGGGGGAAAGGACTGGAGGATCAAGAGGGGTCAAGGGCACAAAAACTCACAAAATCAATTCACCTGGGCTGGTAGGGACTCAGAGAGATTGAACCGGGACTGACCCAGGCATTCTGTATATGTTACAGCTGTGTAGCTTGGTCCTCTTGTGGGACTCCTAATGGTGAGAACAGGGCTGCTCTTTTATTGCCTTTTGGGACCCTACTCCTCACACTGGTTGGCCTTGCCCAGCCTTAATAATACATGGGAGGTGCTTAGTCTTTACTGCAACTTGATATGCCATGTTTTGTTGATGCTCCTGGGAGACCTGCCCTTTACTAAACAGAAACAGAGGAGGAGTGGATTGGGGGGTGGGAAGAGAGAGGGGTTGGGAGAGAGGAACTGTAAGAAGAGGAGGGAAGAGAAACTGACCAGGATGTAAAACAAACAAACAAATATATTTAAAAATATGAACACTGGGGCTGGAGAGATGGCTCAGAGGTTAAGAGCATTGCCTGTTCTTCCAAAGGTCCTGAGTTCAATTCCCAGCAACCACATGGTGGCTCACAACCATCTGTAATGAGGTCTGGTGCCCTCTTCTGGCCTGTAGGCATACACACAGACAGAATATTGTATACATAATAAATAAATATTAAAAAAAATATGAACACTGCTGGCTCTTGTGTAGGGGGTTGGTGTAAGAACAGCAGTATTCTAGGGGTCCCCGGGGGAAAGGAGTCCCCAGTGTCCTGGCCACAGTGTTTCCGCACTGCCATGTTCTGGGCCTGTCTTGTGTCCTGCTTCAGGTGATCTCAACACCCATCTCAGTAGCCATCGGCAGAGCACGAACCTTAGTTTCCTGCCTTGTGTCGGAAGGCAGCAGCTGCCTGGCGGGGAGTGTGCAGACTTTCTTACACCTTCCTGTTGTGGGCTCCTGTTATTTCTGGGGTGTTTGTTGGCGTTTCTGCCCGCAGACACTCAGCGTTCCTTTCTGCCTCTAAGTGTTGCCAGCCTTTTCCTGTCCTTTCCTGTTGTCCCGCAGTCACTGCTGCAGATCTTTAAAGGAGTGGATCCCAAAGGGTCCGTGTGCTGCAGCCCTTTAATATAGCTCCTTACGTTGTGTTGACCCAACCTTGAGGTGATTTTTGTTGCTACTTCATAACCATAATTTTGATACTGTTATTAATCGTAATGTAAATATCTGTTACACAGGATATCTGCATAACACCCCCCCACCCCCAGGTTTTGTGTGACCCACAGGTTGAGAACCACTGTCTTAAACTGTTTTTCAAGTTAGTTGGTGGTAAAGTGATGTCAGCCTGTTCCTCCAGATACTAGCAATCACATCTAGCCTTTCCTTTATCTGTGTTTCAGATTGAAATTCAGATAGACAGAATCATGTCCAGTTTTGATGTACCCATTTTTTAATCCCATCTTAAAATGTGCTGTCATTTGTGTGCCTTTCCTCCCTCCCTCACGGATTCTGCAATCACATATGAAGCTGATGCTTTGGAAAAGCAAGCTCCTAAAACCTTCACACAGATGGCAGACATCCTGGTTGAGCCTCCTCAGCCCCTCATGGCATAGCCTCTCTCTCCTCTCTCCCTTCTCATGGTTCTTCTCCTGCCGAACCATCACCACCTCAGCGTGCTGTGTTCTGGTCCTGCTGCCTGACAGTCTGAATGCAGAGTGTGCAGTGCATGTGTGCAGCGCGTGTGTGCAGTGTGTGTGTGCAGCGCGTGTGTGCAGTGCGTGCCCATTGCTCCACCCCCCACCCCCCATCTTCTCACCTCTCCAGTTTTCTCTAGTTCTCTTGCTTGTGCTCTTTTAGGCCTTAATTTATGCTGTAAAACTGGCCCACCCTATCCACTAGTTTTATTTATTTATTTATTTATTTATTTATTTATTTATTTATTTATTTATTTCCTTCCTTTTCTTTTAAAACAGTAGCCTTGGTTGTCCTAGAACTCTCTACATAGACCAGGCCAGCCTTGAGCTCAGACATCCATCTGTTTCTGCCTCCCCAGTGCTGGGATGATAGGCGTGCACCACATACCTGGGTCACTCTTAGATCAGGCTGGCCGTGAGCTCAAGGCACCTCCTCCTCTTATGTGTGGGTTATAGGCAAGAGCCACTCTGCCCAGCTCTGCACAGTAGATTTTGATGTTTCCTGTGCCTCCTCCAACAAGCTTTAGACTCCTCAAATGACCAAGCATACTCATTGAGTAAGTCTGTAGGCAACAGGAAGAGACAGTCAATGTGCTAGATGACTTCTAGTGATGTTGAGGCTGTGTACACCTGCAGCCTCCGTCAGCGCACCCCCACCCCCACCATTGTCACAGCTCCCACAGAGCACACCTGTGGATTCTTGGCAGCTGTTAGGTTGCCGTCAACGAAATTGCCAATTTGACAATGAGTGCCATACCTTTGTGTTTTGTAAGGGTTTTACTGTTGGGAGGACAATGAACACATTGCATTCTTATACTAAGTACATTTTCTCGATTATATATCAAAATGCTACATTTTAGTCAGTACCAAACTTTGGCCTCATCTTCCATAAAAGTATAAACTCATTAAAAAATTTAAAATAGTTTTTAAAACTTCCTTGCTTTTGAGGCATTTTGCTTTGGAAAGGGAGTCAGGCTTCCCAGGCAGCCTACTTCCCAGGCATGTATCGACAGGCAGGGAGTTGCTGCCATGTCCTCGTGAGCAAGCATCTGACTGGCCCGCACTTGCCGTTTCCCACCCGTGTGTGGCAGACCACTGCTTTCTGGAGCTCATTCTAGCTTCTAGGAGTCTCACCTAGGTTCAGGCGTGTCTGTGGAGGGCACGGGCAGGGAGAGTTAGACTTGCTCAACGGATGCAAACAAGACCCTAAAGTGAAATGTAATAGCAGACTGTGATTTGAAAGGGGTTGATTTAATCTGAGCTTAACTGCGTAACTATGAGGAGACTTCAGAATTCAACCAGAGAAACGGGATAAATAACTCAGTATGGAATTGAATGGCCTGGCCTGAACCTGGGCCTGTAAACCCAGGTCGTTAGTGTTCACCCTCTCTTTATCCATCTCCTTAGGAGCCTGATGTCACACCACAGCCCGTGGGAGCGGGTGTGCAGAAGGAGGGATGTAGGCCTAGGATTTGAAGAACTGCATAAAGCCGGCTCAGGGATGGCAGTATTGTTCATAGAGGCTCACCCCCACACTAGAGGTGCCTCTGAGGGCCAGCCATTGATGTCTGGGAGTGGAGAGACTTTAAGTGGGTTTTTGTGCTTGAAATAGTTACCGCTTGGGTTATATACTGCAGAACAACCTACATTTGTCTTGTTTTAGAGTGGGAGACATTTAGTTATTTGCTTCAGACTTGGGGATTTGGTCAAATGACTTATAAACAAAGAAAACACATATAAATACCATTTTTTAGAGTAGTTTTAGGATTGCAGCAAAAGTGAGAGGAATTAGAGAGATTCCTGTCATCATGGCTTCTGCTGGTATTGATCTTGGGAGAGGAAACAGAGATTCCCGTCATCATGGCTTCCGCTGGTAACAGTCTGATCTGGGAAGCAGAGAGATTCCCATCATCATGGCTTCTGCTGGTGCCGATCTGATGGAAGGTGTGTTACTTGGTGTGGCCCCTGCGAGTGACAACCTGCGAGCATAAATTAACCGAAAGACTAGCTGTATAGTGTATGTAGCCTCCTGGGATTTGATAGAATTCCTGAGGTAATCAGTTTTAAAAGAGGAATGACTGATTTTGGCTCAGGGTTTCGGAGGTCTCTGCCTATGAGCTCTTGGCTTTGCTGCTTGACTTGTGGAGATGGAAGTGGCCTGCGCTGCCCTTCAGGCAGACAGAAACCAGAACTCAAATGTCCAAAGAGCTGGCAGTCCGAGAAGACAGCAGGTTAGCATCCTAAAGAGCTGCCTGCCATCCCACTTCAGCCAGAAGATTCAGAGCTTATGCCTCTGGTAGGGGCATGTCATAGTCTATGTCGTAAGAATACTGTAGGAAGGGCACATGCATACATTCATGAGCACACACACATCTGTTCTGAGTTGATTGCTCTGGGTATCATCCAAAGAACTAGCTCAGTGCAATGCAAGACTTGATGGCCTTGGCATCAGTCTCCACCCCACCCTGACTCACAGTCTAGAGAGGAGCTGAGAAGAAAAGCCCAGGCTGAATCTAAGACATGAGGTGGACTGCCTACCAGGATGGGCTGCCTGCCTGCCTTTGTGCCTCCTTAGCTAAGGGACTAAGGCCCGGTATCCAAGGATGGAGACTCATGCCCTCATGTCCTTACCTTGGGTCCTGTCCCCTATACTGAAAGTTCCACTACTTCCAACAGCACTTTGAGTGCTGCGCTTCTAACACATGGGCCTTTGGGAGGTGTTCAAAGTCCAAACTATCACATACATTTCTATCTCAAGTTACTGAGTCTCAGCTGGTCACAGCAGCCTAGCTCCAGTCAGCTGTAGGCGGCCAGCTGATGAGACCATGTTCCCAACAGGCAAATACTGTGCTGTAACCGTCTGAGCTGCTCCGCTTTGCTCACCTGTCATGTGTGCTGCCTGGTGGCATTATCCGGGCCTGGTCTGCCTCTGAGGCTGCTTGATCACAGATCTGTGCTAATGGAGTGAAATTTTAATTTTACTTTTAAAAAGTAAAACCACTGTGTTTTAAAAAATGATGTATACATCTGAGTGTCTGTGTGGGGCCGTGTGTGAGTGCAGGGCCTGCAGAGGCTAAAAGAAGGTGGAGGACCCTCTGGAGCTGGAGTTGCAGGCAGTTATGAGCTGCCTAATGAAGGTTCTGGGAACCCAGTTCCGGTCTTCCAGAAGGATAGCAAGTGCTTTTAACTACCGAGCCATGTCTCCAGCCCCTAAAAAATGTAATTTTAAATATCTTCATTCATATTAAGGTCCGTTTTTGCTATTACCTACAGTGTATCTCTGTACAGACGTATAATGTCTTGTGCTCACACCACTGTGGTGTCCCACAGGTGTCGTGTTACCCCGCTCCGCTGGCCACCCCTCCACCCTCTCCCTGCTCTGTGGTACTGCTTGTCCTTTTCCTGTCTCCATGGTATTGCCTTTCCAGAGTGTCTCGGCTGGACTCACAGTGTGCACCTCTGGCAGTTTGCCTTCCTTTACTTTTTTACGTGTATGGAGGTTTTCTCATCTCTTTGCGACCTGCTCTCGTCAGTCTTATGGGAATGTACTGTAGTTTGTTTACTCTCTAGGCTGCGAAGGACATCTTGGTTGTTTCTACGTTCCGGAGGTTATGAAGAAAGCTGCTGTCCCTTTCTTGAGCATTTTCTATGTGGGTGTATTTTCAGTTCCTTTGGCAGAAAGCAGGAACATAATGGCTGAATTATACATTGCTGTGGGACAGTGGTCTGGTACCCTGTAAAGATTTGTTATTTGTATTTTAATAAAGTGCTGATTGGCTAGTAGCTAGGCAGGAAGTGTAGGTAGGGTGACCAGGCAGGAAGTAGAGGTGGGTTGACGAGAACAGGAGAATTCTGGGAAGAGGAAAGAGTGATTCTGTAGTGGTCACCAGCTGCAGAGGAAGCAAGATGAGAATGCCTCGCTGATAAAAGGTACCAAGCCATGTGGCTAACACAGACAAGAATAGTGGGCTAATTGAAGATATAAGAATTAGTTAATAAGAAAGCCTGAGCTACTAGGCCAACCAGTTTATAATTAACGTAAGCCTCTGTGTGTTTCTTTGGGACTGAATGGCTGCAGGACCAGGCGGGACAGAAACCTTTGTCAATAACATGGAGAAGGAAGACTTAATTTTGTAAGAAACTGCCTAGCTGTCTTCCAGAGGAGGTTCTCATTTCCACCAGTTGTGCAGGAGAGTCACATGCTCTGTGTTTCCTCAGCCTTTGGTGTTGAACCCAGGCCTTCTTCCATGCTCTGCAGATGCCTTACCACCCAGCTCCATCCCAGGAAAATTTTAACGGACATACAATGATTGTACATGTATTTATGGGACACAGTGTAGTATTTCAGTACATGGGTGCTGTGTGCAGTGAGCAGGGTACACCCACCTGAAGTGTATAGTTCACAACTCAGCAACAGCTGAGCATACCCCAAATCTTCTTTATCAGTTGTTCTGAATTATATAATTACTTGTTGTCAGCCCTATACACCGCCATCTCCAGCCTCTGAGCCCTGCTCTGCAGGTGACCTTTGTTAGGTCATTTTTCTAGCTCTGGACGTGAGTGAGAAGACAGTTCCTGTCTGTGTTTGTCTGGCTTCACGGTGGCAGGCCCCAGCTTCACTCCTGTTTGGCCTACTTTAAAGTCAGGCTTCTGCTTCTTAGTTCTGAGTTTGCAGAGTCTGTCTGAGTTTGGCTCTCGGGCAGTGGTTTGTGCTCACATGGTCTTTGCAGAGCAGAGCTTTCTGCTTTCGTGACGTCCACTTAATATCTTTTCATGACTGTATGTGCTGGCTGGCTTTGTGTCACCTTGACACAAACTAGAGTCACTGGAGAGGAGGGAGCCGCAGTTGAAAAAATACCTCCTTAACACCAGCTTCTAGGAGCTGGAAGATGGCTCAGGAGTTAAGAGCACTGACTGCTCTTCCAGAGGACCTAGGTTCAGTTCCCAGCACCCACATGGCAGCTCACAGCTGTCTGTAACTCCAGTTACAGGGGACCTGATGCTCATGGCAAAACACCAAACAGATCAGCTTCTAGGCAAGCCTGCAGTGCATTTTTCTGGCCTCCATACAGGCAAAACACCCATGCACAAAAAATAAATACAAATTAAAAAAATTAGCATTAACACAAACTGAGTCACCAATTATCATTTTGAGACTCTGTTTAGAAGATGCTATTGATGTCATTTTACATTAATATCATCATCATCATCATCATCATCATCATCATCATCTTTTATTTGGTGACAGAGTCTCACTATGTAGCTCTCATTGTCCTGGAAGTCACTCTATAAATGAGGCTGGCCTCAAACTCACAGAGACCCTCCTGCCTCTGCCTCCTGAGGGCTAGGATTAAAGGCGTGCTCTACACCTGGCTTCATTTTATTTTTAATTGTTTTGCTTTTGATAATTTTTTTCTAAAAATTATATTGTATATTTTTTAACTATAGTTAAAAATGAAAACCAAGAAAATATTATATTGATAAATTTCTGTTAAGGTGAATACATTTTTGAGAGATTCAGTGTTAAACAGTTGAGCAAACACCGTTATCTATGACAGCTAAATGTGATTATCCCCCTAAGTAATAATGTCTGTTTGCCTCTTTCTTCCTCCCTTCCTCTCTCCCTCCCTTTCTTTATCTCTTTTCTTCTCTCTCTCTCTTGAATCTAGATTGGCCTTGATTTTGCAATCCACCGGCCTTAGTTTCCTAAGTGTTTGCAAGTGTGTTTTCCAAACACCAAGATTCTTTCCTTCCAATATTGTAACATTATGATTCCTCACGAGTGTCAGCATTTCTTGGAAGATAAGTTACTCTGGAAGCATTTGCTTTATTTTTAGCTATTTATTACAGTTAATAATAAAAAAATCATGGTGATGATCAGGTACCTAAACATTCACAAGTAAGAATGGTTTCGCTGGGGTGGTCACATCCAGTACGACGTTGTCAGGCATGTGCCACCATGTGCCACTGTGCCTAAAGGGGTGCTTTCAGTTGTCACACGTTAGGGTTTGTATTTGGTACTTTGTATCTTCCTTGAGACACGTTTGGACTTGCAGTGCCTGGGAGAGAAGCCCTTGCTAGCATGCACTATTTGTGTCTGTGTAAACTGCTTGCTTTTACTGTCCTTATTCATAGGCTGAGCAAACAACTTAACCCTTAGATTTCGGCCTACTCAGAGCAGGCTTATTTTGAATAAGGTTGATTTTCAGTATGATCAGCCTTCTGTTGAAAAGAAAAGCCATCCCTCCCCTCGCAGTGGTGTTTCTCTTGCCCTTGGTTTTGGCTGGTGGAATGCCTGTGACCTTGGATGCTGTTCTGTGTGTGACTGCTTCCTCCCAGTGTTCAGTGTTTTCTGGTAACTTGCCCGTTGCCTGCCTCTGGCTTCATCATCTCCCTTATGCTGACTTAGGCAGTATTTCTTCAGTCTCTTATCTCTGGGCTTTGATGCATATGTTCTGAAGGTGGCCACCGTGACTTTGGGGAGCAGCAGATGGTAAACCTTCAGGCCGCCACCAGCTATACTGATGCTAAGTTGGGGAGCTCACGTTTGATGAAGAAACAGAAGTGCATATGAAAGCTTCCACTGCCTAAATACCTTCTAATTAAAAAATTAGCATACGAAAACCTTTGCAGCTGCCTGGGCATTTGAAGAAAATGAAATTAGTTGTTTTCTTAGAAATGCAGTTGTTTACCAGCTTAATTTCCCACTGCTTGTGCTTCCTAACAGCTCCTTCCCTTTTGTCCCAGTTTGACTTTGGCAGGAGTCGAGGCAGTAGCTAGGTGATTAGGTAGACTGAAATAGAGCTCACAGATGTTTGTACACTTTAAATTAAGGGACTTGGAATTTTACTTGCTAAAATATGTAGTTCTTGAATGCTAACTTCACACAGTTCTGGTAGATTTGATCAGCTGTTCTCTACTTTGGAAGACATTTCTGGATTAAATACAGTATTGAAGAATTCAACCTGCCTCAAGACCACTCTGCTTTGTCTGAAGGAGCAGGTGACTTGTGACTCCTGTTCACAGGGGCTCTGTGGGTTATATGTTCACTTCATACTGACATGTCAGGTCGGAAGGAAGACAAGCCCAAAGAAAACTTTGGTTCCATCTAAAGATACTTAAAAATATTGTGAGTAAATTCCAGAAGTCTGATGCTGATGCATTTGCGCTGAAACAGCTTCTTGAGAGTAGGAGGCAGGAATGTCTTGGAGTTGAGGACCCAGGTCACATTTACTTTTCAGACTTCCATCCTCATCAGAGAACTTCTGGGAAGCCAAAGGCAGATGGCGGCTGATCCAACCGGAGAAGCATCTTTCCGGCGTGCTCTCCTGGAGAAGCATCTTTCCGGCGTGCTCTCCTGGAGAAGCATCTTTCCGGCGTGCTCTCCTGGAGAAGCATCTTTCCGTTGTGCTCTCCTGGAGAAGCATCTTTCCGTTGTGCTCTCCTGGAGAAGCATCTTTCCGGCGTGCTCTCCTGGAGAAGCATCTTTCTGGCTTGCTCTCCCGGTTGTAACTTCTGGACGAGTGCAGTGGCTCAGCTCTCGCTGTCAGCGTTGTGGGCAGTGTACTAGAAACATCATGGCTTGGCTCTGTGGTGCTTGTGAGAGAGGGTTGGTGTCAGAGGAGTCTGATACCTGCCCTTTTCTCTGGGGTTAACAGTCAGTGTGGGAACATGCAATTGTAAGAATGCAAACTGAGGTGTGTTTAGGTCAGAATATGGAGAGCATGCAAACACCGTCATGTTACTGAGGACAGCCAAGTTTCAGTTCTGGAGGTTTGCTGTGCCCAGCCGATTCTGCAGGGGTTGACCTTTTAATGTGGCCAACACAAATTACCTAAAAAGTTGCCTAATTGTAGTTCAGTCCAGTGTGATCTGTTTTTAAGAGTGTAGCATGTAGTGACGTCTTTCTCACCTGAACTATGAGATAAGTGGTGTGTATGTTTTCTGTAGGTTCTTTATTGTTCTCTCTTCCTTTCCGAGGGGGTGGGGTGGGGAGAAGAGGGAGAGAGAAGGGTGTCCCAGTGGTGTAGCTTGCTAAATGCTTACTCGGCTCTCATCCAGCCAACAGTGTAAGTGCTGCGGTGACACAGTTCAGGGCCAGGCTGTGTTTGTCCAGTGTGTCCCTCCCGAGGGTATCGTAAACATGGAATCCTACACATTACCACCAATATGGAGGCAAGAATTTCCTTCCAGATTATTTGGTTAATTTTTCAGACTTGCAGAATCTGATGTTAACTTTTAAATTAAATAAAAAAATTCAGGCAATAGGCAACAGTCCCACCCTGAGAGCTTGTATTACCCTTTCACTGAAATTGGTGTGCGTATATGTGTGTGTGTGTGTATAGATCTCTTTTCTTCTCTTCAGACTTAGTCTTCTTCATATCATTAAAATAGAATCATCCCTTGATACCGTGGGCTCCACCCTGTCTTTGCAGAGGTGCGGTGTGGGTAGCTGGCATGTCTCCCTACTCTGGTTAGAGGTGCGGTGTGGGTAGCTGGCATGTCTCCCTAATCTGGCTTGCAGAGCTGCAGACCTGTAACCACTTGGGACTTTCCCTTCTGCTATGAAGGAAGAGTGGATGAGGGTCATGGTCCTGGTGGCATTGAAGCACAGATGAGGTTAGTCAGGAACCTAAGTTGCCTCCCCCCCAAGTCATGGTTTGTATTACTGTGGGCAAAGATGGAGCAATCCTTTCTGTTAGGCCATATGTTAACATAGTGCCGATATATAAGTGTGAAAAATGAAAGAGAGAAATATGTTAACTGTGTTCTTTCAATAAGATATGCCGTCCAAGGTAATTATTTCATGACAATGTTAGTAATAGTAGTTGTTTTATCATGAAATAAAAGATGGTTTTAGGAGCCTTTTATTGGAAAGACAATTGTATCAAATTAGTACAAATTAGATTTTTGTCTTTATGAAGGTGAGCAAACCCATGCGCAGTTTTTAAATTGCGTTTGAGTCTACAAATGAATGAATTCAGTTTGAGGGTTAAAGACGCTGTTATTTTGTCCTTTATGCTGACAGCTTCGTTACAGATTGGCCTACTGTTGGCATTAAAAACATGTCTGGCTCCTTATGATCTTGTGTGCGCGGCTATGATATTGATGCCGTACCACTGTTCATTAGGACTCGACTTGAGTGAGGCTGCAGCGTGTAAACGTGGTGAGATGCAGATGTTAAATGAAGCCGTTTCTCTTTGAGTACAGGCGTATGGCTAATAATTTCCAAGTGGCTAAAGCTCTTGTTAGCGGGAGTGCTGGAGTGTTAAGAATGGTGCTATAAATAACTTTAAGAATGGAAGTTGAAGGTGCTTCTTTTAAAGACTGTTGTTAACTAAACATTATCGCCAAACAGATGGAGAGCACTCACCAGCCTGATGTTTTCAGGTCTAATTGTATTATCACCAGCCCTGTATGGCTCGGTTAAGAGGTGTACCCAGAGGCCAATTTATAATCATTTAGGCAACACCTGTTTGGGAGAACTTGACAGTCAAAGGGCACATTTAAAAAAAACCACATATGTTCTTGTGTTTATTACCTCAATGTGAACGCTGTTGAGTCACAGGCAAACTCGAGAGGAGAAGAAAGGCTGTCTCCCCCTGCCGCGTTCCCGCCACGTGTGTCCATCTTCATTTGTCCTTTGTGGGATGATGGCAATGGGCCTAGCAAAGAGAGGAGCCCCACCCCCAACCCTGCAGGTGTAGTCTCTCTGCCTGCCAGGGGCTTCCAGTGAGAAAATGACGTTCTCTGGTCTCACCTTTCCCCCAGAGAGTGTTCTCCATCTCATGCAAACACGACTGGCTCTCCGGGGAGTGACGTAGAGTTGTGAGTAGATGTAAACCCAGATGAGATGCTAGGAGCACAGACGCCTCCCCAGAGCCCACAAGTGTCCGCCAGCCTCCCAGAGGGAGGGGCCACTGCGTTCTCACCTTCAGGACTCAAGGGCTCTGAGTTTATTTCCATTCCTTGGAGGGTCATTTTTTTTTCCTGGAGACTGTGTCAGCAGCCCTGCTGGCAGTGAAGAAAGGATAGGTCTCTCCCTGTGTAAGTAACAAAAGACAAACCTTTGTCTGAACTGAGGGTCCAGCATCCCCTTCTTTCAATGTTTTCTCCTGGCATCTTTACCTCAGAAAGGTCCAGTTCTGTCAACCCCATTTCCCTTTCATCTGATTGACGTGGCGCCAGCTGGCTTCTGTCTTGAGTAGTTCGTGACAGTGACCGATGGCTTCCTGATGCCTTCTCCAGGACTTTTTTCCTCAGTCTTTTATGGTGGTTCCTGTTTAGTGGATGGATGGCCACCTACCCCTTGTTGTTCTGTCTCACATCTGAGCTGCTCTTTCCTTCTAATGTCCTTTTTTCTTGCTGCCTTCATGCCTACCTATAGTATTCCAAGTGTGTACAGATGTACAGACTTGGAAGATGTACAGGTTCTAAATTCAGATGTAAACAGCAGATTGTCTGCACAAATGCAGAGTAGTTCAGGAGAGAGAGAGAGAGAGAGAGAGAGAGAGAGAGAGAGAGAGAGAGAGCGCGCGCTCATTTGGAGCTCACTGTTCCAGTACAGATTTTCCCTTCTTTCTTTGGTAGATTTTTGGAGCAGGGTCAGTTAACATGGTACAGTCGTTTTCTCAGCTTCAACATCTGTTGATGAGAAATGCACACTTGTTTTGGATGTTGAGAGTGTCCCATGATTGAGCTCTCTGAGGCCCAGTGTTGTGTGTGACGTGAAGGAAAATTCCAACGGAGTTGTTCTCCTGCGTTGAGGTTGGGTCTTTGTGGGGAGTCCCTGCTCCTGGCTGCTTTTTGAAGTTCCATTCCCACCTTGCTGTCTGCCTTCTATGATCTTAGACTTGAACCTGCTAGCTGTGTGCTTACGGGGAAACATCATTTCTACCTATGGCCACTATGACCAGTCATGGCAGATTCAGCTGTCTGGAGACAGTAAACATAAACATATTAAAGTTGTGTAAGTCAGAGGCCTGGCCCAGGCCTCACGTGGCTGGTGACACTGCTCTCCTTCTGCAGTCTGTGGAGGACCTGCCCCATGTGCACTCGGCTAACAGGCTGCTGCCCCTGCACTTGTCGGAATGAGCTGTTCCCTTGCTGCTCGTCAGCTGAGGGCTGCTCTTTCTCCTAAACCTTGCCTGCTCCTCTCAGACTGTCTCTGAGCCACTAGATGTGCCCCTTTGGTTCTTGCCTTTGTGGGTGGGCCTACATCTTAGCCGGGCCGCCCCTCTCTACCACATCTCTGTCCTTCCCATTCTTCTTGTCAGGATGTAGTGATTAGATAGAACCCACCCAGACGACCCTGGTGATCTGTGAAGTCCTTTCTACCACAGCACAGAGTGTGGCGTGGGTGTGAGCATTTCTGGGGATGCACCCCACTGTGACACACTCATAAAGAGATGACAAATAGACAAACTGAAGAGTTTGAGATGTTATAATTGAAGTTGGTATCACATGAAATGGGAGGACAAAGGAAGAGCCATTAGTATTAGAGAGAGAGAGAGAGAGAGAGAGAGAGAGAGAGAGAGAGAGAGACATTTGAGCCGAATGTGGAAAGATGAGTAGTTGTTTGATAAGTGGCTGGGAGATCATTCCAGAGAGAAGCTGAAATAATAATGATAGCAACCATGACCCCGGATGCACTTTTGTAAGATCGTCTCTGAGATGCTCACATATGGTGGCCGCCATTATCATCTTTCATCATAGCCTCACACCCAGAGCCGTAATGTTGGCGGTGTGTGGAGTGGTTGTTGAGGGGATTAACACTGATTACCCATGGCCAACACAGTAAATGCTTGAAATGAGGTAGGTGAAGGAGCAGGAGGTGGTTCAAAGAACTCAGGAGGTGCAGTTGGCTTGTTGACTTGGCTGCTGATTCTGTAGTTGGAGAATTGAGAGACTTGAAGCTTGAGTTTGGGAACTCTGCTGGACATCTGGAGGTGTCTGTGTGGAAAACATTGTTGTTACACAGGTTGACTTAAATAGTGCGGTTCAGGCACTCAGGGGACACTGTGGTCGCAGAAGATGTCACAGCCTTCTGTAATGCCTGTGTCTAAGATGGAGCTTGCCACCTCGACCTCACCCCCTCACCTGCAGCTCTGTCTCCTCACCACTCTTGTTTCCAAGCTGAAGAGGCAACTTTTGCCTGCTGTGCCTCTTCCAGTGGGGGCTGCTGGGGAAAAGTCCCATTTGCAGTGTTCGCTGATTTCTATAGTGTTAGTTCTCCCCAATTTGAGGCTGTGGTTGTTGGCTGGCGGAAATGGTGCTTTCCACGGTGGTAGTGGACTCTCGTGGACCTGCAAAGGTGGCAGTGGACTCTCGTGGACCTGCAAAGGTGGCAGTGGACTCTCGTGGACCTGCAAAGGTGGCAGTGGACTCTCATGGACCTGCAAAGCCTCGGATATTTGCTAATTGGCCTTTGTGGCCTATCTCTGCTGTAGTATTTAGCAGAAATAAACCACGATTGTGGTAGGATTTGTCCCTGTTTTCTTGTCCCAGGGTGGCAGGGATGGCCATTCGAGGGGGCAGTGTGTGAGATGGTCCTGAGGTCTTTATGGAGTTGGGTCTCTTCTTTCAGATTGCTGACCGGATACAGCTGAACTGCATTTACAAAGAAAGTGTTTTGAGAATTGACCACAGCTGTGCAGAGGGGAGCAGGGGGTTTGCTGCCAGCTGGGCAGAGCTGGTTCTGGTTCCGTTGGGGGCTTTAGTGGAAGGAGACAGGGCAGGGCAAAGGTTGAGGATAGAGTCAGCAGGATGCAGGACTTGCGGCTGACTTGGACTGGGGAGCTAAGCTCCTCTCCAGAGTGTAGAAGCAGTACCCAAAGGACGCCTGAGATGACGCTCAAGTCTCAGTTATTGAGATCATGTTACAGTGGGTTGCTAAGAGATTTTAGAAGTTGAACTTCCTCAGTTTTAATAAATTACATCCTATTTACCATGTGAGAAAACCGTTGACTGTCTTCTCCCTAACCTACTACTCCACCTTGGTTTGGGGTTTCTCCTGCTTTCAAGGCTGACCTAGAACTGCCAGCTAGCCTTGTTCTGGCCTTCTATCTGCCGCCAGTTTCCAGACGCACCAGCTGTGTGTGCACCGTGCCTAGTGATGTCCTGTACTTTCAAGGAGTATATTCTAAAGATAAATACAGGAAACAGTGATGTTTCTGTGCTATAGCATTTTTAGAAAAGGAAATTGTAATAAAATTTATTTTGGACATGGCTGTTCGGGTCCTATGAGTTAAGATTTTTAAAAAGTCTATTCAGAAATTAGAATTTTGGGGGAACTCTTAGCTTCTCAAAGAGTCGATGCTTTATTATGTTTTGTTACAACCGCTGCTGTGCTCTGTGCAGGTTTTACTTGTAATGGACACAAGGACAGAACAGACGTTCATTTTAAAAGTAAGTACAACGCACACATTTAGTGAATTTAAAAAATGACTTTCAGCTGGGTGGTGGTGTCACGCGCCTTTAATCCCAGCACTCGGGAAGCAGAGGCAGGCAGAGTTCTGTGAGTTCGAGGCCAGCCTGGTCTACAGAGAGAGTTCCAGGACAGCCAGGGCTTGTTCCTTGGCTAGAAGTCAGTCTGTAGTTAAATGAGTAACTTTCGAAATTGTTTTTGGAATGGGTTGTGATAGTATGTATTCGAAATATGTCCTGACTGAACATTCCCCTAGCACCCAAAAGGGAGGCTGCTTGTCTTGGGCATCCCCCTTTTTTGCTGGTCAGGCATGACAGATGGTCACATTGACATGTGTGAAGCCTGCCTCTTTTTGTGAACATTCCATGCCACCACACCCAATAGTGTTTACCCAGGTTTTAAAACCAGGGTATAACACCAGAAAAATCTCCCATCCTTGTGGACATTAGTCACTCGTGTTTGGAATAGAATTTAAAAGTTGCTGCTTCATCCAGGACGCATCTGGCGTATGGAGAATGTAACTAGAACTGGTTGCTGCCTTAAAGACGTACGTAAGGAAAATCAAACTTAGAGGTCGCAGAGAAATAACTGTATGTCATCCTGATGACTTAGTTTGAGAGCATCGCTAATAAAAACACTGACCCACGTAATTGATTTTAATGGCAGCTTTGTGGCATCTTCTGTTGTCTGGATTCACGCCAGATGCCATCAGCAGAGCCTCCGGGGACTGAAGGGGCACAGAGCAGCAGATGAGTGGTTTCTCTGAAGCCCGAGTAACTCGGATAGATTAGCCTGGTTGATAAACACTGAGCACAGCAGGCTCCAAAGGCAACCGCGGGTACAACTGACCTTTTTGTTCTCTGTCAGGGTCTGAGGAAGAGCAGCGAGTGCAGCAGGCACAGGAAGACCATCATCCCCCGCTGCGTGCCCAACATGGTGTGTCTGCACAGGTACATCATCTCGGAGGAGTCCGTGTTCCTTGTGCTGCAGCACGCCCAAGGTGGGTTGGCCGGTCCCTCTGTGGCCAGGGTGGAGCGGCACCTGCCCTGTGCTCTGGTGTGGGTTCATAAGCCTGGAGATGGGGGACCTGTCTCCCCACTCCTGCTCAACCTCCTTGCTGTGAGTTTTGAGCGAAGAGGAAGACCCAGGTGACCAGCCAGCTCCACCTGAACGTGGGACAGTCCTAACGCGTGCCCTTTGCTCTGGAATTCCCCGACACGATGGGAACTTTGATGTGAACGCCTGCAGAGAGAGCTGGGTTTATTTAGAGACCGAGTTCTGTTCCCTTGTCTGCACTAAAAAGCTGCACTTACGTTAGAGGACTAAAAAGCATCCCCTGCAGAATTAATTAATTGCTTCCTTTACAGGGATGGCAAGGGTGTTTGCTTAACATTCGACATTGCCTCGCTTTTCTGATCTGAGCCCCGTGAACACAGCCATTGGCACCTCATGCGAGTACAAAGCCGAGCGCGGGCTCTGCCCTCAGCCACCTCCTAGGGAACCGGTGGTAGAAGGCTCTATGTTGATTTGGTTTTTACTGTTAATACTTGAATTTAAATAAATATTCATTTATTTAGGTGACTACAGCATGCAAATATAAAATCACATAACGTATAATGCCTTTTGGTATGTAAACAACTGTTCTTAAAATAATGAAGAAAATTTAAATTATTTTCCATATTTCATGAAGGCATCCTTACTTTTATATTGGGAATACAAAACTTTATTTTACTAATAGGTATAACATTTGAATTTAATACCCTTTTCTCAGAAAAAAAAGGTACTGCTTTCTGGAATGAGGTCTCTCATGATAACTAATGCAAGATTTTTGATGGGGGCAATAAAGTACTAATATTGTTATCATGAAGTCCACACAAGAGAACTACAGATGGAGGGGAGACCTCCATATGCAGTGTTTAATAGGAAATTCAGAGGGGCTCCACGGTCTCACAGGTATTAAGAGAGTTAATTGCGTGTGTGAATTGGATAACTAATTCACCTTTGTTCAGACATTATAGACAGCTTTTATCTGAGGATACCAGTGCATTACAGACATTATTGAATTAGAGGTCGTGTCATCTGATAGCAGAATACAGCCACCTCTGGTGTGGAACAAAATAACTCGCGTAGTAATAATCCATAATAATTTAGAACAAGGTCAGTAGGATGAATGTAATTATGGCCAATATTCTATTACCCGGTGTGGATTATTCATGTTGGAGATTATCTGCGGCGAAGCTCCGACCCTCGCTTACCGCCACTGTGCGTAGCTGAGCCTCCCTCCTCTTGGTTCCCATGCTACACTTGTTTTGCTTCTGCCATCTTCCCTCCTGCCTTTCAGAACTGAGACTGTAGCTGATGTTGGTTTAATGTGGTGTGCCAGCGTTACAGCGTGCTGATGTCAGGTCTCCTGCCCTTGGAAGGTGTCTTGACCAAGTCTTTGGTGGTGACCAGATGGAAACATGACTGAAGACTGTCATGGACGTGTAAACCTAGAAGGAACGTCTCTCTTTTTCCAGTGTCTGTGACTTAACTTTGTAGACGTCTGTCAGTGCAGTAGTCACCCTCAGTCCATCTGTCCCAACAGACTGATTGCGTGTGTGCTGCACAGGGAGCTGGGTTACCAGCGAAGAAGAAATCAGGGCAAGAGCCTGCCCTCTCAGAACCCGAACTGCTGCCGCTGTGGAGTCAGACAGGAGCAAGCAAAAAGCAACGAAGTTCTAGATACAAGTGGGCCCTCCACTCTGATCCTTAACACAGGGTGACCTAATGGGTCCCAGTGAAGGGACTGCTCATGGACTCAAGGAGCCCGCTCTGAAATGGGGACATTTGGGAGAGTTCCGAGTCACGAAACCCTTATCATTTGCACGTGGGCAGCGTGACAACAGAGTGTTTGATGAACGAGAAAGGAGACCGTGGTTGGGTTGTGGTTGTAGGTGAAGAAGAGCAGTGATGCTGAGGGCTCTGGAGAAGTGGGCAGAGTCTGATCCTGCAGGGTAAGGCCTGACTCATACTCCATGAGGTCACTCACTAGCTGTCATCCCAGAAGTAGGAGAAGGTCACTCCTGACGCAGCCCAGGTGTCATGAGACCCAATTTCAAATAAACAAACTAAAAAGGTCGCTTCTTGTTGTGTGGAGGTGGTGTCATAGTTTGCTCTCTGTTGCTTTAGCAGAAGAAACTAGAGGCAGAAAGGGTTTGTTCATTCACATGCTGTGATTACATGCATCATGTCAGGGCAGAAACTCAGGGCAGCACGGAAGTCACAGAGGAGTGCTGCTTACTGACTTGCTCTTCATGGCTTGCTCAGCCTGCTTTCTTATAGAGCCCAGGACCACTAGCCCAGGGATGTACCGCCCACAATGGGCTGGGCTCTCCCAAATTAATAATTAATCAAATAAATGCCCCCACAGACTTACCTACAGCTCAATCTGATGTAGGCAGTTACTTATTTGACCCCACCCCCCCACCCCATATGTTTAGGTTGATGTCAGTTGACACAAACTGGTCTGCACAGCTGGGCTGTAGTGAGCTAAGAACAGAGCAAGGGCTGATGTAGAGTCCTGGCTAGAGATGACGGTGTGGTCTTCCCAGGTTTGGATCAAGCAGTAGAGTGAACTGGTTGCTAGCTGTGTGTGTTCTTTTACCCACTGTGGTCATTTTTGTAGTACTCCATGGATGAAGATGTTGTGCACAGTTCCACACGGTAGGAGAGACCCAGCTCCTGCAGGTTGTCCTCCCCTTCCATATGCATCGTGGCAACCCCCACCCCAAAGAAGTAATTATAAAATGTCACGTTGTCAGTTTAAATAGTTCTGCTGAACTTTTATTTATGATATACAGATTTGTCTGCCCAGACCTTACAGAACTATCTGGAATGTGTGGATTCTCCCACTCTCTGTTTTTACTGCAGCTAGAAGCTTCTTGAGAGCTTTCTGGGGGCACAGATGTAGTTCTAACACAGCACTGAACAGCACAGAAGAGTCTGCCTGCATGGAGCCCACCCGGTGTTTGACAAGGGGCAGACGGCAAACACACAGGAGAAGACAGGCAGATGGAAGAAACTGGGAGAGCAGAACGCCAAGGGATGGGGGAGTTGTTCTCACTGGCGGTCACCATGCTGAGAAAGGGGCATTTGATGAGAGAGACGAACAGTGTGTGTTTGTGGGGAAGAATGCCTTGGCAAGAGAAAACCACATAAGCCTGGAGCCAGGAGTGTGCTTGGTGGCTGAGCAGCAGCCAGACGAGGGTGGCTGAGCAGAGTAGGAGGAAGCTGAAAAGCAGGGCCCATGGTGTCTCACAGGCCACTTTCCCTGTTTGTGAGAACCTGACTGAGCAACAGGAGCCATAGTTGGGGATGCTAAGCAGAGGAGTCAGCATAAGGGCCACTGTAGCTGCTTTGTGGAAAATGGTACTTGGTGACCAAACAGAAGAAAGGTACAAGAACAACTTGAAGGGTTTGCAGCAAACTATACCGAATTATGGTGCTTGGTGCTCACATTAGCCCATTCTGTTGCCCTAAGCAGACGCCTTAGGCACCTTAGCAAGAAGTTGTGTTCGGGACCATGGGGCTAGAGTCTGTTTGGTCCTTGTGACCTCCCAGGGAAAGGCAGCACAGCGCTGGCTCCTTTACAAGACAAGGTGGGAATGTGAGCCTAGGGTCCCTTGAGTACTGCAGTCATTCCTTCCTCAAAGGTGAGCTCCTGCCGGCAGCACTCTCAAAGGTCTCCATCTCTTAGCAGCCCCACACTGGGACCTAAGTTATAGCCTATGATCTGTGGGAGGCCCGCTTCAGCCATGTCCAGACCACTGCAGTGCTGGTGTGTGCTGGTGTGTGCTGGTGTGTGCTGGTGTGTGCTGGTGTGTGCTGCTGTGTGCTGCTGTGTGCTGCTGTGTGCTGCTGTGTGCTGGTGTTAGGATGTTTGTTAGCATCTGAAAGTCTGTGCCCATACTCACTTTCTGTTGTTTGCATTTCAAAGGTAGAACTGACTGACAAGATTCCCGGAGTCATTGGCTCAAAACATTGAAAAGGGGCCTTTAGCAAGTTGTAGGGAAGGTAGATGGAGTCAGAAAAACCAGAGCTTCAGTTTTGGACATAGGAGTTGGAGATAGTGTGTGTGCATGTATGTTAACTGTAGAGAGCTGTCCACATTGTGCTGTTGAGCCAGGGTCTCTTACTTGGAGTTTGCCAGGGAGGCTGGTCTGGCTAGCCCGCAAGCCCCAGGGATCCTCCAATTACTGGGGATGCAAGCATACCGCCACCACCCCCAGCTTCTATGAGGGCTCCCGAGATTGCCCGGCAAGCACTTTTCTGACTGAGCCAGTTCCCAATTCTGGGGATACTTATTAATACCAAGACAGAAGTGGCTACAACGGAAGTGTTGTCAGGAGGGCCACAGGAGACACAGGTGTCTTAGTGGTAGAGACTTGCCTAGCTTACTTACAGTCCTGTGTCCAAGAGCAAGCTTAGAAGACAGGCTTCAAACATTCACTTCTTTTTAATGCTCTCCTTAACTCTACTTGAGGGAGCAAGGCGGGGAAACAGTTCAGTCAAGGCTGTAAGTGTTAGCGTCCCTGAGATGGAAGCCTGGTGACCAGAGGAATGCTCAGTGTGTGGAAGGGTCTCAGGGAAAAAGGGATGAGCAGGTTAGAAGCCCAGGCTATGAGAGCAGAGCAGACCGTGAAGGAACTTCTCCACCAGACCTCTTTCTATTATCTGAGTTTCAAATTATTAGCACACGGACTCTAGCTCTGTAGACGTGAAGAGAGCCTTCCTGTTTGCGCTGATGCTCAGTCATGGCCCTAGAAGCAGATGCTTCTTTTCTACTATGGGCACAGTCTCCTTCTGTGCCCCAGCTCCATTGTGCTGAGATAACAGGCCTGAGCCACCGTGCCCGGTATTTCTGTTTTTGTGTTTTAATGTAAACAGGTCTTAATGTTGCCTCTGGTCTGCTTGTCATCTTAGCAATGTACACGAGACACCTTTCTGAGTGTAAACAGAGCTGTGTTATAAAAGGTCATGTACACTGTGTGGTGGCATGCACTTGGCATCCCAGACTCAAGAGGCAGAGTCAGGCACATACCTGTGAGTCCAAGGCAGACTGGTCTACACAGTTCCAGGCCAGGGCTAGGTAGAGTGCATAGTGAGATGGATGGACTGACTTGACTCTGTCTCTGTCTCTCTCTTTCGAAGAAAGAGTTCTCTGGGTGTAGTGGTACCCATAATCCCAGAGTGAGGCGGGAGGATTATAAATTCAAAGCCAGACTGAAATACAGAGCAAGGACTAGTCAATGAGTGTGAGTTTTGTCTCCGTCACCAGTTCTGTGACCTTGGGCACACTGCTTAGCCTCTGTGCCTCAGTTTCTTTGTTTGCAAAATAGAGACAAGGTGACTATGCACTTAGTAGGACCTACAGAAGATTAAATTGCTACATATGTACAGCACTTGGGTGGCAGATGCATGGCTAGCATGCATGTCTCAGGGTAGAGGCGTGTGGCGAGCATGCATGTCTCTCAGGGTGGAGGCGTGTGGCGAGCATGCATGTCTCTCAGGGTGGAGGCATGTGGTGAGCATGCATGTCTCTCAGGGTGGAGGCGTGTGGCGAGCATGCATGGCTGCAGATTGGTACTTCACATTTCCCGCGATGCAACTCTTTCTCTCCTACTTGCATTGTGAACTGTTCAGTTACTTGCATGTATGTATCTTTGTGTATTTTTATTTTGTTTTGTTTTTAATAATTATTTGTAGGGCAGATGTCTTGAAGTGGGAATTTCTAGGTCAAAGTTGACTTTTCCCATTGCTCTAGGAATATCATCTGTGCTAAATCCAAGTTCTAATTCCACTCAGGCAAGTTCACATATTTACTGTGCAGTCTTGTAGAAAACCAAAATTAAAATGAAAGACAGAGGGGTTTAATTAAATGTTATGAGTTACTATTTTATAGCTTAAGATGGTTCAATAATTGCAATTTCCTATGCTTCAAAGGGGTCTAGAAAATATCACTTATGCTTGATGTGCTAGAATGATCAATATTTCGGGTATTCTCTACTTATGTTAGAGATTTAATGACCTACAATTTTTAGGTAATGTTGTTGTCATGATGATGTTGATATTTAGGGATGTACATTTGTTAGGGTGGGTCTTGATTCTGAAGAAAGCAGGACCATGCACAGTGTTGCAGGAATGATTTGTCCTGGTTGTGTGATTTACGGTTAGCGGTGCGGGAGAGCATGTGATCTGTGTCGAACTCTGCTCCATGCCGGCTGCCGAGAGTGAAGCTGGAGGTGCCAGGACAGCCCCTTTCCTGCCTGGAAACCCGGTTTTTATAATTCATATTAGGGAACTTGTGTGAGCCCAGAAGGTTCCAAAAACACCAACAGTCACATTTAAGATTGTTACCCAATGGTGGAAACAGTGGAAATTAAACAGGATGGTATGATGATTAATAAAATGACTAATTGCTAATGTCTAGTACAGGCAGCTTGCTGACAGAGCTGCTGTGTTGTTCCTTGCCTGCAGAGGGCATTCTGGTAGGGCAATGCAGCAGCCAGCACGTGAACCTTAGAGATACTCACGGTCCTCAGCCCACTGTCACATACATGGTGGTGATCTCAGGACCTGTGCCCCAGCTAGAGGCAGGGGATTGAGATCCAGGGCCTCTCATCTACATGCCAGTCCCAGGCCAGCCTGGCTATAGAGGACCTGTCTCTTTCTTGATGACTCTCACTTCTGGGGGCCTGGCTTGATGACGTGTCTAGAGATGGCCAGTGGTTTACTATTTTAAATAATTCTTATAGTAAAAGACTGGAGACTATACTGGAGAATATTCAGTAGCAAAGGAGTGTTTAGCTCTTTTATAAACCTGCCATGTGGCCGTGCTGTGCCATTTAAACTCATTTTCCCACGAAAATGTTTGTACGACGCCATGTTAGTCATGAGTGAAAGCTTGAGAATAAAGGAGTGGGCAGTAGTATCTGTTTCTGGTGGGAGCAGAGATGGCGCTGGGTTTTGTGCCTTCTGCTTTTCTTACTCTTGGGCATCTGCTAAGAATTTTGCAGTAAAGCCATTTGTTGTATCATAGGAAGAGTGCGTGAGTCCTTATACATAATACAATTTGTATTTACAGACATTTTCAACAAAAGCTTCTTAAAAACCTTATAAAGATGTCATATATTTATAGCTCAGTTTAATAACTACTTATTAAATGTGTTTTACATGCTAGGTAGAATTCTTTCCTGCAGCTGTGAAGGTCTTGCTGTCCATGAGAGGAGACAGCGGCAAAATGACAGAGTGCTGCAGTGTGAGAGGGAAGGAGTGGCACATGGCTTAGGGCACGCGCGGCTTGTGCCTGCTGAAGCCGTACGCAGAGGCTGGTAAAACATATTAAATTCTTAGTGTCTTAGTCACTGCTCTGTTGCTGTCAACAGACACCATGACTATGGGCGCTCTTATAAAAGAAAGCAGTTACAGTTTCAGGTTAGTCATTGTCATCATGGTTTAGAGCATGATGTCATGCGTGGTGCTGTAGCTGCAACTGAGAGTTACATCCTGATCCAGCTGGGAGGGGAGGGAGGGAGAGAGGCTGACCGCTGGCCTGCTGGCCTAGTGCGACTTATGATACTTCAAAGCCACCCCCAGTGACACACTTTTTCCAAAAAGGCCATACCTCTTGATCCTTCTAATCCTTTTAAACAGTTCCATTCCCCGATGACTAAGCTTTCAAATTCATACACCTATGAGGGCCATTCTTATTCAAACCACCACATTCCAATTTCTGCTCCCCATAGGCTTGTAGCCATATCATCATGCAAACACGCATTTGGTCTAACTTCAAAAGTCCTGATAGTCTTTCAGGATCTCAACATTGTTTGAAAGTCCCAAGTCTCTTTTGGAATTCATGCAATCTCTTAACTGTAATCCCCTGTAAAGTCAAAATAAAAAAGCAAATCACATACTTCCAAAATAAAATGGTGGTGAATTTATGTCACCATTCCGAAAGGGAGGAAAGGAGGCCCAGTGAGGAAGCCCCATACTAAGACTGAAAACCAGCTGGGCAAACTCCAAACTTGACGTTTCCATAGCTGATGTCAAAGGGCTCTTCAGATCTCCAACTCCTTTCAGCTTTGTTGACTGCAGCACACTTCTGTCTGAGCTGGTTCCACACCTGGTCTGCAGCTCTCCTTGGCAGGTAGTCCACAGCTCTGGCATCTCCAACATCTTAGCCTTTCCAGTAAAATCCAGGCTCCACCTTTACAGCCTCACACAGTGGTTACTGTTGACAAAAGATTGCGGCAGTCAGTTGAAAGTCAGGGTGGACCCTTAAATGTTAGGTGTGTATACAGGGAGCTCGGAAGTCCTGAATGCACTCTACCGAGGACAGGAGACGTGCAGGAGACTGCCCGTGCTGTCCTCAAAGTGGGGGTAGAGAGAAAGAGAGGTGAGGCTTTGGGATTGACACCGGCAGTCACAGCCTGCACTGCTCTCCTTGTGGGGCGCAAGGCAGGGTGGTTTGCAGCTTTCTGAAGTCCTTGAAGGGAACCCTAAGGTAGAAGCTTCCTGAACGGGCTTAATGACTTTATACCTGTGGTCAGTTGCTCATGATTATTTTGATTTAGCTGCCTTGGTATATGATACCCAACTGCAGATGAAAACTGATCTGAAAGTTCACCCTGTTCGTCTAAGTAGGGAGGCTCATTTTAACTCCTTCTTTTTAAGAATTGATGTATGTATTTGTTGTGCGTGTGGACATGCACATTGTGGTGTGCTTGCAGGGAGGGCGGTTGCAGAAGCTGTTCTCTGACTTGGCAGCAGCTGAGCCCACCTGCTTGTCCTGACCCCTTTACTTCCCAGTTTTGGGAGCTGTCTCTGTCCTTACTGAGGGCGCATTTGTAACTCCACCCGTTGAGATGTTGGCTCCAGGGTTAGTGAACTTTTCTTTTGGTATGCTTTTTAAGTATTAAACGTTTAATCCATTTTTGTTTCTGTGATTTTTTTTAAATGTAGATTCTAGTTAGGCAACCTCTCTAATTTTGAGTTTTTAATGCTTAAAATAAGAAGAAATCTATAGTAAGCAACTACCTAGTCAGCATTGTTGGGACATACTGGGTTATTTCATGTCCATTTGATGTCAGTGGGCTCTGGGTCCAGAGCTGTATATGGGAACACACTGCCAGGGTATTCTTTTCTCAGGGGCTCACCTTATGAAGAGTTGCCCAGCTAATTTTCCCCAGTTGTATTTGTTCATACAAAACACATGACATGTACCAGGGGCAGAAGATGGTAAAATAAACATGTCACTTATGAAGGCATAATTATATACCAGCTGTCAGATCCCCTCCAGTTCTGGACTGGGCATCCTCAGAATGGAGTGATGCTGTTGATCGCTATCTACTATAGTGGACAATTCTAAGTAGCAAATTGTCTTTAAAAAAAAGTCTTTAATTGACAAGTTTTTACCTAAGCAGAAGACTAAATAATGTTTAACTTCAAGATTTTAACTTTGTGGGGATTATAACTAATTCCCTTTATAGGAAGAAATAGGTTGTAATTTTTAAAAAGTAATTGGCACCAGGAGATGCACTTGTATTGTACTTGCAGTAGTACTTAGCAGTAGTACTCACAGCAGTACTCGTAGTAGAACTTAGCAGCAGTACTTAGCAGCAGTGAGCTCTAGAGAAGAGTGTCACATTTTATTGCACTAACTTCTCTGACAACACGTTGGATCTTTGATATTAATGAACTTATTTTTGGTTAATTATTAATACTTATCTTTTTTCCTGTGGCTTAAGTATGGACCAGTGTGGATCTTAATTCTTGCTGTTGCACTTGTTCACAGGTGGCAAGCTCTGGTCCCACATCAGTAAATTTCTAAACAGAAGTTCTCAGGAAAGCTTCGACACTAAAGAGACGAAACCGTGCTTGCCGCACCGCGTCTGCCTGCAGCAGCCAAGTGCCAGTCCCCAGGACAGCAGCAGCTTCGAGTCCAGAGGGAGCGACATGGGGGGCATGCTGAAGGTCCTGCCGCTGAAGGCGAGTCTCACCCCGAGTTCTCAAGAGGACAGCAATCAGGAAGACGACGGCCAGGACAGCTCTCCCAAATGGCCTGACTCAGGGTCCAGCTCCGAGGAGGAGTGCACAGCTGGCTACCTGACGCTGTGCAATGAGTATGGGCAGGAAAAGATCGACCTGGGGTCTTTGAATGAGGAGTCTGTCATGCAGCCCGAAGGGAAGAGTGCCGATACCCGGGCTGCTTTGAGTTTCCCAGCACCCCTTGCTGTTGATAGTGTGAGCCCTAGCACTCAGCTCAAGTTCTTCCCTGGTGATGAGGATCCAGGAGCAGCTCGTTCCCCTCAGACGTCCCATTCCCTCACCATGTCGAAAAACAGCCCTATGGAGCTCTTTAGGATCGACAGTAAGGACAGCACGAGCGAACTCCTGGGACTGGAGTTTGGCGAGAAGTTGCACGGTCTGAAGCCAGAACCTCTGAAAGCGCTCTTTACCCTTGCAGATGGAGACAGAGAAAGCAAGGGGGAGACTGAAGCTCAGGACTCCATCAGCAGGGGCTCAGATGACTCTGTCCCGGTCATTTCATTCAAAGAAGCTGCTTTTGAGGATGTCTGTGGTGCTGAGGAAGGAAGGCCCGACCTTCTGGTAAACCTGCCTGGTGAACCGCAGCCAACCAGAGAGGCTACAGCAATGGACCCCACTAAGTTTTCACAGGCCGGTGCAGGCAGGCTGGAAAGTAAACTGATGGAAGCCCCGGATGTTTTATGCCTCAGGCTGAGTTCTGAACCGTGCCACGGCCTGGGGAAAGAAGGCCAAGAGGAACTGAGTGATCCCACTAGGTCCCTGGCCTGTGGTGTGACCCCAAAGCACCACGTTCAGGCAGATCTCGGGGTGTTGTTCACAGCTGCTGTTGATCGCAGTAGCTCAGGAGACCAGTTTCTGTTAACCAGTTCATATCCCGAGTCTGAAGGGCTGGGACAAGTGGAGGCAGTGGTCACTGCACATGACACGGGAGAAAGCCCGGTTCATATCTCTAGTCCACGCTCAGGTGCACACACAGACAGTGCCACAGTGGAGGAAGTGTTACTGTTCACAGAGCAGGTTAAAGAGGAATCACGCTCTCTGTTTCAGAGAGACTCTGAGACCAAGGAGCAAAGTGTGCTAGCCCTGGGAGGAGAGAAGGAAATCCACCAGATTTTTGAGGACCTTGATAAGAAATTAGCAGTGAGCTCCAGGTTCTTCATCCCAGAGGGCTGCATTCAGAGATGGGCAGCTGAAATGGTGGTAGCCCTTGACGCCTTGCACAGGGAGGGGATTGTGTGCCGTGATCTGAACCCAAACAACATCTTATTGAATGATGGAGGTCAGGAACTTGCGCAAATGCATTTCTTTTTATTCGCTGTTGCTTCCAATTAACTGAGTAGGCGTTTTATCTTGTAATTAGTATCTTCATTTCCTGTCTAGAGCTTCATTATCAGTGCGGCAAATTCACCCCCAGTAATAGCTTCTAGTACTTAATGATGCCATTATTCTTAATGATACTGTTTTTAGCTACAAAAGGAGTAATTACAGTTCGCTTCTGCAGAAAATGGAAGAGAAAAATGTTTTGATTTCTCCTGTCGTTTTGTTTTTAGGACACATTCAGCTAACGTATTTTAGCAGGTGGAGTGAGGTTGAAGATTCCTGTGACAGCGATGCCATAGCGAGAATGTACTGTGCCCCAGGTTAGAGCAATCTCCTCAAACGCTTCACTTGAAAAGGTGGCTCGGTGGCTCTTCCTTCTCTGTACAAGTTGTGTTTTGCACTGGCAGTTAACGTATGTGTTGGGTCTGCTCATTCATCCTTCAGTCCTCCAAAGAAGAAATGTAAGAGATTGAGCTGTCTGTGGCCCAGAGGTGTGTGTGTGTGTGTGTGTGTGTGTGTGTGTGTGTGCGTGTGTACATGCACACATGTGCACACTTACTGCCCTCGTTACAAGCATTTGTGTATCTTCGGAAACTCATTGCATTCTTTGAAACGTCTGAAGCAAGACCGTAGGTCCCCTGAGCCTCTTCACATGGGTGAGCTTTATTAAGTTTTCTTAAGATGTCAGTGAAATTCCCAAGGCTAACAGTGGATAAAATGAGTTCTTTTGATGCAGTATGCCTTCAGGGATGAACTGTCCTGGAAGCTGAGAACATGTTTTAAGACATTCTATATTTGAGACCATAATAAACACGCTCCCCTACTTTAAAAGGGCCCATGTACTTGACTGAAGTCTCTCTTGCCCTTCCTGCCTGCTCTTTATTTTTGAACACTACAGATATATTGCTGTGGCCATTAGGGCCTCTGGAGGCAGCCATAGCTGAGCTTATAGATTGGATTTGAGTTACTCTCTTGTCAGAGCAAGCGGGCCCTGTCCAAGTCCACAGCTTCCTCTCCTGTCCCAAACACGCATCTCTCGAGGAGGAGTTTAGTCATTACCCGCCGGCTGGCCGCCAAGTGTCGCAAATCCTCAGACTTCGTACCCAAACAGCTGCTCGGGAACTGACGCTGTTGTAGTTTCTGGAGTCAGGAGGAATGTAGTGAAATCCCTTGACCCCGAGTTCATAGTCACCGGGTCCTAATTTGGTGCCCGCTAGCACGAGCATGTTTATTAATTACACTGGATTCTGGGCGTGTTAGAACCACCTTAGGAAGGGAGGCCCTGTGAGTGCAGTGTGCCCCATGCCGAAGTGGGGTCCAGTGCTGTGTGTTAGAGCTGAACGCTGTGGTGTTCCTGTTCCGGACGCTGTTGCTGCCTGCGCAGCTGGGGCTTCCCTTCCGAAAAGTGGCTGTTGGGCTATTTTGCCACTCGAGCACATCAAGGCCAGCTCACTTTAGCATCTGAGATATGTCGGGATGAAACTATTCCGTATACACTCTTGGTCTCAGGTACTGACTGCCTGTGTTTACCCGTTTCCAAGCCCTAACTTCGTCTCTCCGGGAGTGCCACTCCTCAATTTGGCCAGCAGGTGGCAGTGCATCATTAACGGATTCTTCTCTGCAGTCCTCTTCCAGGCTGTTGTCCTTCACAGTGTTTGGGGGGAAAATCCAGCCAAACTGTAGTCCAAACAGAGGCTTTGTTGTAATTGTTTGCATGAAAGAATTGCACCTTCCAGCTGCTTAGCTGCTCAGTGCACGAGCAGCAGGGGAGTCCCTCCAGCCCTTGGACAGATCAATGTTACAACAAGGAGAAACAGACCGGGAGCGGCCTTACCAAAGAGTGGTTCTGTCCTTCCCGCTAACACAACCTCAAGCCCCGAGAGGCAGGCGAGTGAGGTGCAGAGCCCACTTAGAGCCACCCAGCAGTGCTGCTTGTGAGCAGATCGGCTTCCTTCTCACCGGGAGGGAGCAGTGGTAGTGGGCCAGTGTTTCAGTGCGTGCTGACCGTCCAGCAGGAAGTAAAGGTCAGAGGGCAAGGAGGAGCTTTGCCTGCTCTCTGCTTATACAGCTCACCTGCTCCTCCCCGTCCCGGGATCCTTAGCACCTGTTTGTCCGAAAACCATCACCCACTTGCCTGTGCTTTATCTCATCAGCGTATCCTTTTATCTTGTGGATTGTGCCTTGATATTTTGAGAAAATTTTCCAGTAACAGATTCGATTTACATGGACAGAAACTTGAGCAAATGCCAGACTAGCAGGGGGGCCATTATTCTGTTCTATAAATAAGTTTAGACCAGAAAACACTCACAGAAACCTGGGAATCAACATGTTTTGGTCTAATTGAGGGGAAAAGCAAGATAGATAAATTTTGAAATGCAAATGATCACCTTCTGTTATTTAAGAATTTCTTCTGCCAACTTTGTGATCTTAGATTTAAAGTCACAGCCCTCCAGCCACGCGCACCACTGAGGCAGTTCAGGGCTCGCAAGTTTTCTCAATAAAACTAAGAACTTAAAAAATAAATTGCCCTCTTATGTTAAAGAAAACAGATCCAACAACACAAAGACAAAAACCGCGGAGCTGTCTCTGTCTCTGAAAACGCTGGCCCTTAAATGGCTGCAGCTGCGCTCCATCAGGAGGGTCTTGAGAATACGAATTCATGCACCAGACCCAGCCCTGTGTTCAGAGGCGTCTTGCTCCTTCGGGTATCCAGCAAGGTCTTACTAAACAGACACCACTTATGGCAAATGATTCCTTTCGTGCCAGGGCAGAAAGAGAAGAAAGCAAAGCAGTGGCGTGCCAGGTAGACAGGGCCGCAGCACGGTCCCCCTCCAGCCATCCCCTCCTTCAGGAGCTCCTGGGAGCACCGGGAGAGAAACCAGGGTGCTGCACACCTCTCTGCAGACCGCTTGGTTTACCAACTCTGGTTTTATTTCTAATGCTACAGAAACCACAACTTCTCTAAGCTTTTGGCCCAAGGATTTGAAACATTTCTTCACTTGGTAGCACAGAATAATTTTTGTTACGGCATTTTTAGTGTAATAGGAAAATCAAATACGATGTTACGAGCTGCAGCTAGTGTTTTCTTAGCAGTCTCGACTCTCACCATCAGAGGCAGCAGGATATAGAAGGTACACTCTTACCCCGTGAGATAGAAAGGCTGGTTGAAAACTGAGTGTGTGGGTCACTAAGCTCATGTCCTCCCCACGTTCCCGTTGTCCCCTCTGACAGGTCCCTGTGCGACCCGCACTCTTATTTTCTACCCCATTAGGAGGCTTTAGGTTTTTATTTATTTATTTGAGACAGGGTTTCTATGCAGCTTTGGAGCCCATCCTGGAACTCTTGCAGACCAGGCTGACCTAAAACTCACAGAGATCTGCCTGCTTCTGCCGAGTGCTAGGATTAAATGTGGGTGCCACCACCGCCTGGCTGTGAGGCTTTAATTTTAAGTACTTGAAATCTACATTGATATTTCTTGCAGAATCCTTATGGTCCTGGAGAATGTCTAGTGAGCGTGTGCATGGGTTTAAGAAGCCCCACCGTGTTTTTCACTGCAGCCCCTCTCCTCGCTCCCAGATGTCACATGACAGCTTCGCTTCCTTGTCAGGCGATTTCACACTTGAGGACAGCTCACAGCTGACAGCAAAAAGTGGAACACACAGAAGTCACGCTGCAAAGCGACTGCAGACTTCAGTGTAGAGCATGACAGTCACGTGCTTCCTTCCCACGCTCCCCCAGCCCCCTGCAGTTAGTCCAGGAATATATTCGGGGGAGGAGTCCCTTTGACCTTCTCTATGATATGTTTCTCTGCTATCTCTTTCTTGCCAAGTGTGGTACTCAGCAGCATAGCCAGGTGTTTGATAGGAGAATCAGCCCAGGGAAGGTGTGAAAGTATGGAGACCACCAGATACCTGTGGTGTAGCTTCAGGTCATGCTTGTGATGTAGGTTCAGGTGCCCTGAGCATCACTGGTCCCAGATTTGGAGACCACCAGATGCCTGTGGTGTCACTGAGCATCGCTGGTCCCAGATGTGGATACCACCGGATGCCTGAGGTGTAGATTTGGTGCCACTGAGCATCGCTGGTCCCAGAGCCAGCGTTCACTAGCTACATGACCTTGGACAGGTTATCTAGGACCTTCAGCACTCAAGAGTAGTAGTAAGTAGATTTGTTGATAGGAATGAATCACCTGTGTCAGTCACATGACACCCTCCTGTCTTACACAAAATTCAGTTAGAGTTCAAGCTCATCTAGTGTGAAAACCCACCTACCAGCAGAGTTAAAAGAATTATTTTGCTTGGAAGACTTTTAAAGTATATATTTTTACGTTTTTAAAAAAGTGTATATTTTTTGCTTACCTGCAGGGTCTTTGTATAAACTATTTACAGTGGAAATGAGAGCTTCATTGAAAACATTTTCATTTAGAGGAAGAAGCCAGACACTTTTGAATGCATGATTCTCAGCAGCAATCACAATTATTTAAAGAAGTGAGGTTTATTTAACTGTAAGGGTCCTAGAGTGACTTTAGCAGACAGGGACAAGGCAACAACTAAAGCTGTCTATTCAGAAGTAGTGAGGACATAGGCAGGGAATGTGATTGTGGTCCCGGAGGCTTTCTTCCTCTGCTGAAGAGAGTAACGGAAGGCAAGGCTGAGTTGTGGCTAAGGTGTGCTGAGCTGAGATGCAACACTTGATCAGTAGGTCCTGGCACGTGGATGTTTTGTACTTTTCTGGACAGCTCAGCAGGTGTCTTCCATCCTTTGCCTTGAGTTCTCGCTGTGAAGCCAGGCTGTTCTTCCAAGGAGAGGAAAGAGTGGGAATTTCTCGCTCATTCTTCACCGTATGCCGGAGCGAAAGGGGCTCAGGTCAGAAGTTGTTTCTGTCCAGGTGAAGAAGCCCATCTGCTGCCACAGAGAGGACAGAGTGAGCGCAGGCGGGCTTGAGGCTCTGCTGCCACGGAGAGAGTGAGCGCAGGTGGGCTTGAGGCTCTGCTGTCATGGAGAGAGTGAGCGCAGGTGGGCTTGAGGCTCTGCTGCCCTGGGATCCTCCCAGACCCCAAGAGGACCCCAGTGCCTCACATGTACCCAGACTTGGTCTGTCACCCTCATATGGGGCCATGGTGACTGGGCACCGAAGAGCTCAGCTCCTGCCATTGGTGGCCCAGTGCTGGACACATGTGCGTGTCATAAGAAACATGTCAGCTGTCAGAATTAGGAAATGTGTCCGGGTGGCCAATTGATAGTGTTCACTCAGCAGTGGTGAGACACGCTGCCTGCTTCTAGACACTGCCAGACACAGCCCGGCATTCTGTGGGGAGGGTGGCTTTAGTCTGCTTTCTGTGGCTGCAATTGAGAAAGTCAATACACAGAAAAAAGGTGTATTTTGGCTTTTAGTTTTGGAGGTTCTAGCTTAGGCTTAGTTGACACTGTTTCTGTACATCACGACATAAGTGTGTGGGGCAGAAACTTCCCTCACGGTTGGATCCTACAATTCTCAAGGACACATCCTCAGTGACCTAGACTCCCACCAGGTTTAGCTCTTCCAAGTTCCTTGGCCTCCTGCAGTGCCAAGCCAGGAACCAGCCCTTCAGCACGCAGACTCTGGGGAGTCTGATATCCAGATTTGGACCATTAAGAGGTTGATTTAACCTGGGATCTGATGCATGCGTTGTTTTCAGAGGTGAGGTCCTGGGAAGCAGAAGCTGCGGAGTAAAGCTTCTGACCTTGGTGCTGTGGTTGGTGTGACTGGCCGCAGCATCGTGCTGCTGTAAAGAAAAAGGGGGCTTTCGTTTGCCTCTGATATTTAGCAGAGAAGATAGAACGCTGAATCTTGGAGTGTGTGTGTACATGCGTGTGTATGTGCATGTACACATGTGTGTGTGTGCATGTATCCATGGGTGTGTGTGCATGTGGAGACTAGAGGTCTGCTGTGCCCTCTATTGCTCCCCACATTATTTCCGGAACTTGCCTTAGGCTGGATTGCCTGGCTAGGGAGCCCGTGGGTGTCTTCCTGTTTCTGTCCCCTGCTGTTCCCAGCATGTCTGACTTTTAGTGGGTTTGTAGTTTTGAACTGAGGTCTTCATATCTGTGCAGCAAGCTCTGTACCCACGGACCAGCCTTGCTGGCCTAGAGTGCTGAATCTTAGCCATTGAGTTCTTCAGCCTTTGAGCAGCTACTTTCATTGAAACTATTATTTTTCTTTCCTATACAGCCTTGTTCATCTCAGTCTCCACGCCCACATCGAAGGCTTATTCCTTCCAAGTAGTTCTTCATAAATACTCCATTCAGATAATGTTGGAAATGCTAAGGTTTTCAAAAGTTAATGGCGGCAAGGAGGCGGGGCTGCAGAAGCTCCGCTTACAGCAGAGTGTGCCGCCCTTGGCTGACTAGCCCTGCCCAGAGCAGCGAGGAGAAAGCAGTGCCTGTCACTCTGCTTCTCTCAGCCTTCTCTCCGTCACTTGTGATGGCTTTGGTCGGGGAGCACGGTGACGCCCGATGGCCGTTCAGAGTGGATGCTGGGAGATCGTCAGTGGAGAAGGGAGCATGCCATTGGTTTCTCCCGTTAGGAATGTGGGCTGAGGGAGGAAGCAAGACTGTGTAGCGCTAGGAATTATCATAATCAGTCACCCAGAAGCCACATGGCACTTAATCGCTCCTTATTTCATTTCCCAAGAAAATGACTTGTACTGATACCTATAAACTCCTTAAAGAAGTAATTTTTTGCCCCAGAGTGCTGAATCAAGCAAGATCAAAAAGTATTTTGATTCAAGTAGTGTGGATAATTCAGGAAAGTTTAGGACATGGTTGCCAGTCAAGTGGGAGAAGCCTAGCCTGAGCCAGCTAGTGAGGCCTTGGTCCTATCCTGCTTGCCACCCCACAGGAGCCCCTGGGGGCGGGGGGGGGCAGAAACCTGACTCCAGCTGAATTAGGAGAGGAGGCAGGAAGGGGCTGGAGTCCCCAGGTGAGTTCAGAGAGGGCTGTGTGAGGTGGAGGAGGGCTGCGCCCTGGTCCCTGGGAGGAAAGAGGGAGGCACGGCCACAGTCTTGGTGGATAACACTCACAGGTTAGAGCCCTGTGACTCTGGGGACACCTGAACGTTTCAGACTGTTCTTATGCCCTGTGTGCCAGATGTGCCTTGCGCACAAGCAACGGAGCAGTGCTGGAGAGCTTGGGAAACACAGCTTCTGGAATATGACAGGAGCGAAATGTTCCTTTCACGGTATGGGGGGTGGGGGAGGTGGATGTGCCTGCCTGCCTGCCTGTCTGTCTGTCTGCCTGCCTGCCTGCCTGCCTGCCTGTCTGTCTGCAGATTAAGATCTGCGGTTGTGATCACTTAGGTAGGCTAGCCTCAACTGACCAGATGAATTACCGTTGACCCTGGGGTCCCTGTGAATAGCTGCTGAGCTGTGGTAATTTAGTTTATAGGTATGAGAGGGACCACCCAAAGCTGGAATGAAATGTGACATTGAAGACTGGGGTAGAGGGTGCAGCTCAGGGTGCTCCTAGGCAGACCCATTTCAGTGCAACAAGGCCCAGGGTGCTCCTAGGCAGACCCATTTCAGTGCAACAAGGCCCAGGGTGCTCCTAGGCAGACCCATTTCAGTGCAGCCAAGCTTTACTCTTACTGCTCTGCCTGCATTTGTAAGTTTTTGTCTTAGTTGTGAGAACTTAAAAAGTTTGGCTCTAAACTGGACCTGTTAGCCCCAGTGGCCCCGCTGCGTGGGAGGTAGAGATGGGAGGGTCTTGAGTTCATGATCAGCTAGACTTGGGTAAGGCTCTGTCTTAACCCTTGACTCCCAACGAAAATATTTTCCTGTATCTAGAGTAGTACCCCAAACTTAGATAAAACCCTAAACAAAACACTGGGAGCCATGGTCCCCAGAGAGCCAGTCTGCTAGCCACAGCTTTCTCAGCTCCAGGGGCTGGGTCCTCACACTGGGCGGGGCCAGGAAACCTGGACTTCTCCTTCTTTCTGCCTGGTGTTGGCCAGCCTTTTCCTGTCAGAGACCCGTGTGCTCTGCGAGGGAGCTTTAGGTAGTGTCCCTCCGCTCCCCAGTTGAAGCCACTATCAACTAGCTCACAGTCCTGTAGTTAGCAATTGCTTCACTCCATTTCCTACGGCTCTAACCTATGTCCCACCTGCCATTAAACTTCGTAGTCGACATAGGGTAAAATTGCGGAGGACTTGAGATAGATCACGGCACTTAAAACAAACATGCTTGGATATTTGTGGTACTTTGAATGCCACGAATGAACAGTGCTATAGGATGCAATTGGAATATGTATTCAACAAACATTTATTAAATGCCTCCTGTGTCCCAGGAACTATGCCTGGGAGTCAGAAATAAAGACATAATTGGTATAATATTGACAGTCACTTTTGAAGTTCTATCAAAGGAAACTGCTCCAACAGAGGACATAGACAATTGACCAACTAGGCTGTTAATAGATCTTCATAGGCAACTGGTCGTATTTCTAGAATGAAAATGCACTGAGATAACTCAAGACACGCTTCGCTGACCTCTTCCTACGGCCGAGTCCTTACAAGGTTGCACACAAAAATGCTTCCTTGCGTCTTTCCCTCTGCTCTTTGGTCGTCAGCTGTAGTGGAAGACTAATGCTTCGCCCCTGCATAGAAAATCTTTACACACAGCCGGAGCTGCGAGAGAAATTGACTAGGATTTTGTAATTCTAGTCCCTTTCAATTAGCAGCAGATGCTGCGGGGAGAGCTTGTCTGTGTGGGAGCGTGGGACTAATGCTTCCCAGCGCTAGCTGAGGGATGCTGCCGCAGGAGAGGATGCTCGCTCCCTTGGTTCACATGTCACTAGTGACAGATGGCTTGATTAACCACCTTTCTTTACTATCCAAGCGCACTGCTTATGCCCGGCTCTCTTGTTAGAACTTAACGAAATCCTGACTATTTTAAATTTTACAACATACTTAAAAATCTTAGAAGAATTTAGATATGCGAGTTTCCCTCTGCCCCACTGTTATAAGTGTGTGCACAGTGCTTAATATTAAGTTAATGAAATTTTGCCTTTATTTTTATATTGTTTCTCGCGGATCCTAAAAGATAATGTGTTTTTCTTGGTTGTTTTTCCAAGAGGGAGTTTTAGGACCCCAAAGACTACCCAGTTGTTTGGGGCTGTGGAGATGATGGTTCAGTTGGGATGTTCCTGCTGCACAGACTTGAGTTTGGCCTGCCAGCACCCACATAAAAAGCTGGGTGCAGTGGAACATTTCTGTCACCCTACCACTGGGTGTGGGAAGAGACAGGTGGGTTCCTGGAGAGCACTGGCCACCCAGGCTGGCCAAGCTGACCCAACTATCCATCTTGGGTATGTTGAGGATCTGTCTCAGAAAGTAAGTGGAGTCAATTTTGGCATGTACACACATGCACACATGGAAAGTCAGACCCTTAGATTGTGTAGTCAGCACTGGTATGCACACACTCGTCACACACACCAAGTCAGACACTTAGATAGTTTTTGTTTTTGACAATTTGCAAAAAAGAGCATCCTTTAGCATCAGACAGCTATATTCTCCCTTTCCCAGAGAGTATCCTGTAGTATCAGACAGCTGTATTCTCCCTTTCCCAGAGAGTACACTGTCGTTGAGTGCAGTGTGTGAGCCTGTGGCTTTAAAATTGACCCATCTGTCTGATAGATGCTTGTGACATTACCTGTGAGACGTTGTTTGATGTGTGAATGTTGGTTTAATGGAAATATCATTTAAAAAGTTCACTTGCCACGACTTCTGCTTTTTTTTTTATTATATATATCAAGTTTTGTTTTTACCCCGGGAAAGAAAAGAAGTAAAGTCTCTAAGAATTGTACATATTTTTAAGAGTGTGGCTAAGAACAATCTAGCATATTCATATATCTATAGATATCTGACCCTTCTCCATGCCCTTGGTTGTTGTGGTGCTGTGTGAGTGTTTGGTTTTTGAGACAGTCTCATACTGTAGGCCAAGACGACTTGGAACTCACTGTGTAGCCTAGACTTGCTTCAAACCTGCGAATCATCCTGCTTCGAACTACTAAGGGTTGGAATTATAGGTTGAGCTGCCATGCCTCGATCTAGGAGGCATATTTAAGTAATTATCCTAAAGTAGAGTTTTTCAACATGTAAAATTCTCTTAAGAAAATTTAAATTTACTGATTTCCTGCCATCTTAGAGAAAGCTGGTGAGCAGAGCATGTGCTGGGAGAGGCTATGAAATGCTCCCTTGAAGGCAGTTTACCATCTTTTAAGAGCAAGGCGAATCTGAATTTGGGGTGTTGGAGGGTCACAACTGCTTGAAACGCACAGTGGCCGCATCTGTGTGAAGCGTTGTCGGAAGGTGGCTTTCATTCAAAGCCTGAGTGAGGGTAACCTGATTTTCTTGTTTTCTCGGTTTTCAAGTATGGCTCCCAGCAGAGTTTTAGCTGTCTTTGGTTTTATTTTTGACTTGAGCTTTTGCTAAACTGAGTTCAGACTGCGTAGCCTGGAGTCACAGGCCTGGTCCTGTAGGTGTGTAGGTGGTACTGACTCTGCGTGTTGGGCTGGCAGCTCTGTCCCCAGTGTCTGCACATTTCCTCAGGCCTGCGAATGTGCACTGGGCTTGGCCTCTGTGCCGCTGCGCTGTGGCTGGAGACCAGTTCTTTTTAGGGGTGGGTGGGGGCAGGGTCTCCCAAACCTTGGTAAGAGCAGCCAATGCTCTTAACCACTGAACCATCTCTCCAGCTCTAGGGTCTCTCTTTGTAAACAGACTGGTGCTCCTCGGCTTGAGCTTCTGAGTTCTGGAATCATAGGCCTGCCACTACCACGGGCTCAGAAGTATGTCCACACTTTCCGCTTCTGTTCCTTTATGTCTCAGGAGCTGCTCACTGTATACACCTCTGGACTCAGGTCAAACAGTCATTTTGGGCTGGGAGAAGGCTAATTTGTTTTTCTGACCTCAGGCAAGTTTTATTTATTAAAATGCAAATGAAATGCCACCACAGCTAAGCAGCTCTGTTCCGTGTTTCAGCCTTGGGTGGTCACATTGCTGAGACCATGTCTTAGTCAGGGTTTCTTTTGCTGTGAAGAGACTCCATGACCATGGCAACTCTCATACAGAGAACGTTTAATTGGGGTGGCTTGCTTATAGTTTCAGAGGCCAATCCGTTATCATCATGATGAGGAACATGGCGGAGTGCAGGCGGACATGGCTCTGGAGCTGGGGGTGCTTACTACATCTTGCAGGCAACAGGAAGTTGGCTGACAGTTACACTGATTGAACTTTGAACAAAAAAAAAGATCTCAAAGTCCGCCCCCACGGTGACACACTTCCTCCAACAAGGCCACACCTCCTAATAGTGCCACTCCCTTTGGGGGGCATTTTTTTAAAAACCACTACAGACCATATTATTTTTCTGAAAACTATCCTGACTTGTTGAGAGTTCTGGATACAGTCAGCACTAGTAAGACAAGGGGGCATCTCGCTCCTGGTCCTGTAGTCTTTGCTGTTCTATCCATGTTTGTACCCCAGGGAATGTGATGCTTGGATCTTTAGTAGGAATTAAGATTCTATACTGAAGGTATGAACTAGAATGGGTTGTACTAAATGAAATTCTAGAGTTTATTAACTGTTTGGACATGCTAGATGCTGTCATCATTTTTTTTTTTCCTGAAGAGCTGAAATATAATCCCAGCCGCTCTGTCTTCACACTGTGAGATGTGCACCTTCATTGCCCAGGCCACCAGTGAGTTCTGAGGGGAGGAGGGAGGGCGCTCGTGGGCAGAGAGCTAATGGAGGGGAGGAACTATGAGAACAGCTCCTGAGCACTGTAGAAAGCTCGTTTCTGGAAGATGTGGAATTAATGTCACTAGAGGTGGAAGGGGTGGAAGAAACCGGGTTCCTCATCTTAGAGCTGCGCTCGGTCTCAGAGCCAGAGCCCCGTCCTTTGTCTCCATGACGCACGGACAAAGCCTCTGATTCTTAGGGACCACTGTCCTGTCATGTTTTTGTGGGAAGTTAGTTTTTGCTGGTCATTTTGCTCAGTGCTGGGAGACCACTGTACTTGTGGCAAACAAGGACATCACCCAGCCTAGAAGTTGCAGAGAAAGGATGGAGTGGTGGTGTGGGGGCACATGGGAAGTCAACCCTTTGGGGTGTCTAATAAAGCCATTTTGAAGTCGTTAGGATGGCCTTCAACATGCTTCAGAGGATTTTCAAATGGACTTAGGTCTAAAAGGTGTCCTGGCTTCCCTGTCACCTGCACTTAAAATTTGCTCCAGCTTTCTGTGGCATTTCCTTAATTCTCTACATTAGAACCTTGGTTAGTCTTGTGTTGGGGTCTGGGAGAGTGCTGCAGTGTGGAGGTCTTGGATCCAGTGCTGCTCTCATGGGAGCCCCTGGCTGATAGGCCAGTCTTCCATCTCATCCGGGAGTGCTGGGGTTGTGGGCATCAGCCACCACATCCGGCTTTCCTCTTACCTGCTGAGCCATCTGAGCGGGCCCCCATTCTGTTCTTGCAGTGAATGTATGAACTGTCGTCTTGTAGCTGTCTGTGAAGTCACTGCCCTTGCTTTGTGCTAGAGTTTTAATATTTTTAAGATTTTGCAAGAAAAGCAGTTTTAGAGCGGTGGGTTTGACAACCACAAAAACCTCAGTTTCTTTTTAGCAGTGTAACTCCATTTTATATCTTAAAATCTTAATCTGGGAATAATTGTTTTTCAAGGGTATTAAAAAGGCCACCAACGTCATTCATTCTGATAATTAGGAGACATACTTTGTTTTAAGCCCTTGAAACAGGAGTTCAGTGAGAACTTAGTTCGCTTGTTCTAACATTTGAGCCTCCAGCTGTTAGAAAGTCCTTCTTTGTATCTTACCTATGTGCAGAACTCTTTGTTGTAGATTAGAGTCACCTAGGAAACTAGGCACAGTGGCTCACGATGCCAATGCCACATCAATCAGCCCCTGCTTGATGCAAAGTCATTTTCGAGTGTTGCAAGCTGCACACAGTGGTCCTCATGCAGCAGCCCCTCTGGTCAGAAGCCCAAACAATGCAGTGGCCTTTATATTCTTGCCCACAGGTTCTCAGGTGGCCGGCAGTCCCTTTAGGCCCCTTACGATCTGAATCTGGAATGTTCTCTGAGGCTGTGCTAAGGTGTGGTTGCTAGCTGCTGGGCTGTGGGGAAGCAGCTGGGTTGGATGATCTTGCCAGTGAGTGACCCGCCGATGGGTGCTGAGTTGATGATATTGTTTGGAGATTGGGATCCTGGCAGAGAAAGTGAGTTGCTGAAGGCCTGTGATGGTGAGGTGGTCTCCATGAGGTGAGAGCTTTGCTTCGCCGTGCCCCCTCCCCAGGGCTTGCTTCATTTTGGAGCCATAATCAAGGAAGCTGGCCAGCCTAGACTGAGACTACAAACCACGAGCCAAAGCAAGTTGTTCCTCCCTTGAGTGATATCAGATATAGTACTGTCTTAGTACTGAAAACTAGTAAGGCCTGGGAGCCTTTAGAGGATGGAGCTCGTTGTGTCTGAGAGATAAAGAGTTGGGGACAGGAAGGGAAGTGGGTAGGCTGTGGCAGAGGTGACAATCAAGGAAGCATGGAAGAAGAAATGAGGATTGACAGCAGCAAGCTCTGGGGCACAGTGCAAGAATGTCCCTGGCAGCGTCTGTGCCTTGTGCATCCTGGACGAGCTAGTGAACCCCCAAAGGTGAGAAAGGATTGGCTCTGAGGCCACTGTGCTTCCTTTCATTCCCATGGGATCACTACCCACTCACTGTCCACAGTATCGCTGGTAACTAACTATCTACCTGTCACACACCTGGTTGACGTGACCAGGGATCTCAAAGCATTCAAGTTGATGCATCTTGCTCTTAGAGTGTTGGTGGAGGCTGCTCGTTCATTCCCAGCTGCCCAGGTCTGAAATAATTGCACAGAAACTGTATAAATTAAAATACCACTTGGCCTATTAGCTTGTGCATATTTCTGGCTAGCTCTTACATCTTAAATTAATCCTTCTCTATTAATCTGTATATCACCACGAGGTTGTGGCCTACTGGTAAGGTCTCCTCTGGCAGCTATATGGATTCTCCCCAACTCTACCTTCTTTCTCCCAGCATTCAGTTTAGTTTCCCCTGCCTAGCTCTGTTCTGCCCTGTCATAGGCTCAAGCAGCTTCTTTATTGATTAACCAATAAAAGCAACACATATTTAGAAGGACCTCCCACATCATTGGAGGACTAGCTGGCCAAGTCCACAACCCAGAAAAGGATATGCCCGGTCTGTCTCGTGATTTTCCACCTGAGAATTTCCACCCAGGGATGTCTGACTGCAGGGGTGTCCTTGTAAAATGTGTTACATTAGTGGTGCAGGTCCATCTTAGCAAGACTGCAAGTGGAGATGGGAATATCCATGGCTCCAGTCTGGAGCTCCTCAGACAAGTTGTGTGATCCTAAAAGGCATCTTCCGACTTCCTCATTCTCTGAGCTGGCTGGGTCAGGCATCCTTCTGCCTGCTCACAGAGAGATAATGTCTCTGTCTTCATAGTTATTCCATGCAGATAAGTTCTCTGTATATCGTTAGCAGACTCAGAGTGCAGTTGAAGTACTCAGGGTGCTTGTATGTGTATATGTGCACACTAGTTAGCCAGTACCGTGGGCTGTTGTATGACTGCCCATTGCATAGCAGTGTCTGTGCACGGAGCGGGCAGAATGCTGCCAGCGCATTCTAAGTGGGTGTCTCATCTGTCCCATTGGTCTTGAATTCTGAACAGGTAAAACTTTAATAAAACTAAGTAACACATGGCCACCAGCTCTAGGCTGAAAGCAGTGGATTAGAGGAAAAAAATATACATTTCCTATGTGTGCTGGCAGGGAAGCTTGTTTTAGATTCACATTATTTAACAGTGTGGCAGAAGCCGGGATGGTGGGGCACGCCTTTAATCCCAGCACTCAGGAGGCAGAGGCAGGCGGATCTCTGTGAGTTCAAGACCAGCCTGGTCTACAGAGCTAGTTCCAGGACAGGCTCCAAAGCCACAGAGAGACCCTATCTCGAAAAAAAACAAAAACAAAAACAAAAAAAAAACCCCAAAAAACTGTGTGGCAGAGTCTGGAGCGTTTGGGCCAATACAGAGCCTCCTTTATGCTGCTTCCAGGCTCGTCCTGGAATGGGGTAGGCTGAGGCCCTGCGTGGAGGTCTGGTTACATGACTGTGCTTGAGCAAGACATTTAAATGTAGCTGACGGGCCGTGAGATGCTGTGCAAGGATTCTGAACAGGTGATCGTGTAAGCCACCATGTGGTCTGGAAGGAAGTGTGCAAAGGGTCACATGTGCTTGCACGCCTATGACCATTCCTCTTTGTTTCCTAAGGCTTCTGGGAGCACACACCCCGGCTAACGTTTCTCAGAGCACTTTTCTGAAGGTGACAGTGGCTCTGTGTGTGGCTGTGGGGGTGGTGCAGCTTTGACACAGAGCCCCGCCCCCAGGACTTGTGTCTCCCTAGGGCTGCAGAGTAAGGCCTGAGTTGGGGAGTGCAGAGCAGAATTTAACGCATAGATCCTCAGATCAAATTCACCCATTCCAGAAGAGATCTGAGACTCACGCCGGGCCTCCAGTGTCTGGTCCAGCCTTCTAACAGGGAATGTCAAGTTTGTAGAAACTGTGGGAGGGAGCACCCGGGCCCTCCTGCACACCTGCCTTCTTCTCACCATCTCATTCCGCTCTCGAGATCGGGCCAATGAGATGTTTATGTCATTGATGAGTATTGGAAATCTCACCACCCCAGAGGCAGGTCACTAAAATATTTGTCAATTCTATCACTCCATTCTCTTTAATCAGAATTCTGTTGTTTGAAAACAGTGTACGTTTGTACTTCAGTCCTATGTAAAGATGTCACTCAACACGGTCCTGCAGTGCACACGCTCTTTACAGTTTGCACACACTGCTAGATGGATTGTGGTCTTTCAGTTACTTGGAAAACAGTTGGCAAGAACTAGTGTGTTTCTTTTCTGCTGCATAGCTGAGGTCAGCTCATCAGAGAATAGAGGTTGTGGTTGGTGTGAAGCCCTGTAGGCAGAGACAGGCTGGGAAGGTCTGTGGCACGGGCCTAGTTATGCTTAGACTGTTTGCAGCCCCAGAGAAGCAACAAGAGACTGCTGAAATGGCCCAAATCTGGTACTTTGCGTGAGGATAGTGTCACTCAGCCCTTGCTTCAGGACTTGAAGCTCCATGTCCTGAGAGTCGTGTAGGGCTCCCTCAAGGGCTCTGCAGAGTGTTGGTTAAAACCAGGGTTCCTATGCTTGCTTCACTTACTTTTCAAGTTCTCATCGACCCTCTAGAAACTTCTGCATATTTTGTCTCGAGTCTTAGGCTCCCTGTAGTCAAGCTGCTTTTGCTGGGATGGTGTCAGAGGGCAGATCCTAGCAAGGCCTTGGGACTGAAGCTGTCATTATGGTAGAATGAACAAGGTCTCAGGCAGGATTAGGTGGCTGTAGCCTCAGAATCGGTGCTCATTGTGGAGCGCCCTGAAAGATGAGACTTCAGAGTTCCTTCAGGAGCGAACAGGTAGAACTGTGGTTTCTGGCTATTCTAAGCCCCTAGCATTTTTGCTTATGGCTTTAAGCAGTATTTCTTTTGTACTTCAGAATGAGTGGGCTCGCATTTCACAGGCTCCTTCTTCAGTGAAAGAAGCTGAGAGATGAAGGGAGAGGCGGGTCATCTGCTCTTACGTGACATTGGGTGACGTGTGCCCCTGGTTTCTAACGGGGTGATTATGCTGGCCTAGGTAATTTTTGAAGTGCCGTCTGGTTACAGGGAGTTTTTATTTCTAAAACAAAAGATGGTTTGACCGTGGAAATCAGCTGTGCTCCCTCGAATCTGAAAGAGGGAACAAGTGCTGATCTGGTTGTTCAGGAAACCTTAAGCACAGTGTCTTGAAGGTGTCCCTCCGTCAACCAGAGAACAAATGTCTCCGTTTAATGTATGACTATGTCGGGAAAAAAATGCAACCCCAGTAGGTGAGCAAAGAGAGAAGGGACTTTCAGGGATTTGAAAGCCCATGAGTGTTTAGTATTTGCTCTCTCAGCATTAACAAGGTCACCTTGCTAATACATGTTAATTTTGAAAGTTTAATTGACCTCTGGAATTTTAATATCAACCTTTTTTGGTGTGTTTAGAGGTTGGAGCAGTCACAGAAGAAACGGAAGCTTGTGATTGGTGGAGCCTGGGTGCTGTCCTCTTCGAACTTCTCACTGGCAAGGTATGCAGTGACCTAGACACCTAGTGCACACATCCAGATGCCACCCTGACTCCAAGTCAAGCACGTTAGCCTTTCCTGTAGTCAGGAGCTGTGGAAAACTTCAATGTCAGAAGCAGCAGAGGAATTTATCAAGATACTGATTTTTAAAAAAGCCCTGTAACATTGGACAGTTGATGGCAATCCTCTGTTATACCATAGCTACCCAGCGAGAAGCTCAGCTCCTCCCCCGCCCGCCTAGCGAGACAGCATCCGCAGGACCACATCTGTGGGGTCGTGACTGGCATGTGTTAGCGTCCTCTTGTCTGAATCCAGGGGACATTCAGTCTTCAAAAGTTAGTGTTGACATTGAAGGTAGTGTCTTTCCTCCTACACCGCACGTTCCTCTCTCTGTTCTAAGATGGGCCCAGACAGCGTGCACTCGCTCCCATTAGGAACTTTTAAGCTTGATGCTTGAGGTTAATAGACCTTAGCTGAGTCTTGTGCCTGTTGCCTCCTCGGAGGAACCAGGAGTAGTTGCGTGGTCCCACTTTGTTCAGTGTGTGAATTAGAAATGTAAGATCACCGTGGAGTACACGGGAGCTGGCATTCGTAGGCAAACTGTAAAATGTGACTGTCCACGCGTTAAGGCGGTGGTGGACAAACTCCACCCTGGAAAGATTTCCCAGAACATTAGTTCCTTCAAAGCTGTCAAGTCCCCCTTTGGAGCCTGTGTGTTGTTTCAGCTTTCTGGCTATGAAGGAGAAGGGACGGTGGCACGAGCCTGTGACGGGAGCATGGCGACTGTCAGCTCCTTGCAGATCTCTGAGGCTCACAGCCTAATCTGTCTCGGTGACACTGTGTTGACGGCTGTGCCTCCATGTTAGATGGTGTCAGCTCTCTGTAGCTGCTGCCCATGGTATAGCAGGGTGTGATGTGACTCGGGATAAGAAATGTAACTGATTGGCTGTTTCAGACGCTGGTGGAGTGCCATCCCGCAGGAATAAATACCCACACCACTTTGAACATGCCAGACTGCGTTTCTGAGGAGGCTCGCTCACTCATTCAGCAGGTAATTGAATCGACTCCCCGGGGTCAGTACCTCGGGCTTGCAGATCAGCAGAGCCCACTGCAGTAAAGCCACGAGGAAGTTATTTGGGGGTGGGAGAGACTCACGTACTGTTACAATACAAACCAAGCTGCAATGAATTCTGCATCAAAACATCCCGCCAAGCCCTCCTTATTTATTCTTCTAAGGCTGTGTTTGGTCGAGAAGACCCCACAGCAAACCAGAGAGCTGTCCCCCCCCCCCCCAACCTTCTTCCCAGTTTCTTTCCTTGAGAGCAGAGTGAACATGGCACATTCGTAGGACCAGAGTAAGGGCTAAAACTGTTGGAACTGATTTTTGTATTAAGTTGGGGCTTATATTGAGTCTCTTCCGTCTATTTATGGGGTGTGAGAGTAGATTACTTTGGGCTTGTCTGGGCTGCCATTCCCCATTGTGCTGTGTAGCTGTTTGAGTGTTGTTCCACTCTCTAATTCTCATTCGCACAGGGAGAGGGTGGGGAGGTGTTGTCAAGTCAGCGCTAAGGCCTTCCGCCCCAGACGGGCCTTCCGCCCTGTGTCACTTAGTATGTGTGATACACACACACACACACACACACACACACACACACACACACACACACACACTTCTGGTGGTGGTGAAGAGAGACTGTTGAGAATTTAGGTGCAGTATTTCAGAGATCTGGGCTCCAGTGAGCTGCTCCTGCTAATTCTCCTGTATTTAATAACTGTGTTGAACAACACAAGCCATAGTGACCAGAGCTTTCCAGGCTGTGGGGTTCTGTAGTGTCTACAGTGTTATGGCTAGGCAGTCCTGATGAAAAAAAAACTCGGCATCCCAAATGTTCTGAAGTCTGAAACACTTCAAGGGCCCATGTGTGCTCAGGAGGTTCAGGGTTTCAGGGTGTCTGAGAGCGCGTGTTCAGGAGAAGATTCCTCACTTCTGCCTCTGTCCTGAGGCCGAGAGTCTGATGGGGAGGCACTGTGTTGTGTTCTGTTGTGAGGCTCTCAGCTCTGAGGTGCTTACGCTCCCATGAGAGTCTTAATGGCAAATTAAGTGAACTAAAGTTATTCAATGGATATGGATGTTTTGAAATCAGTGGAAATAAAAATTAAAAGAAAAAAGGGCATATGAAGAGAAAAATCACCTCGTGTTCTAAGGAGTGATTTTGATTCCATTTGGCAGTACTATAGGCGAGGCATAGTGTGGAAGCTGTGGGGAAGACCAAATAACTGCCCACCGGCAGGGTGAGGAGGGGCTCAGACAGGCAGAAACTACCTCAGAGTTCTGAAATCAAGATAAAGAGGTTCTAGTAGATGCTGGGAAGTATTGGAGAAGCTGTCCCGGACCGTGTGTGACTTTTGCTGGACCTTGAGCACAGTTTGGTGGGCGAGGCTCCACATGGGGAAGTAGCCAGGGGACCGAGCGGTGAACGGATGCTAGCTAACGCTAGAATACGAGCTTCAGGAATTTCACATTTGAAGCCGTGTTTTAGAGTGAGTGGGTGGAAATCCAGTTATAGAGAAAGGCTTGCCTCTTTAGCTCCCCCCTGAGGTGGTGCTCCAGGAACGGGAATAGTTGATGTTCAACTCATTAAACTACTGGTGTATTTCAATCAGCAGGTGTGAGCTGTCTTTGAGATGGGTCTAATACAGTTGAGGTATTCCCATTATGTTCATAATAATAGCCTTTAAAACACATCTTGGCAAGCTGGAGAGTTGACTGAGGACTTTGAGCACTGGCTGCTCTTTCAGAGAACCTGAGTTAAGTTCCCAGCACCCACATGGCCACCCATAATTGCAGTTCCATGGGATCCAACACCCTTTTCTGACCTCTGTGGACAACTGGCATGCATGTGGTATACATACATACATGTGGGCAAAACACTCGTAAAATAAATCAGTCTAAAAAAATCACATTTCAGGAACTTCTAATATAAAAGTTTTGTGAACAATTAGCTTTAATAAACAGTACTAGAGCTGGGTGGTGTTGGCACACACCTTTAATCCCAGCATTTGGGAGACAGAGGCAGGTGGATCTCTGTGAGTTTGAGTCCAGTCTGGTTTACAGAGGGAGTTCTAGGACAGCCAGGGTTACATGGAGAAACCCTGTCTTGAACCCTCCCTCTGCCCCGAAACACACACACACACATACACACACACACAGTACTAGGATGATTTAGAATGCTAGACAAAATAACTTCAGGTAAAAATATTAGTATTTTATTTATTTTTTTACTTTTGAAATGGGTCTTATCATGAAGCTCTGGCTGGCCCAAAACTTTAAGAGCAGGCTGACTTTGAACTTAAATAATCCTACTGTCTGCCTCCTCAATGCTGGGGTTAGATGTGTATCCACATCCCAGGTACTTGTGTAGAAGTATGTGGCTGGTCACATCCAAGTGAAGGAATGGCTTCTCAGACTCTAATCACACATCAGGGACTGTGATGCCATGTTGTGCTATAGGTTCTGGAGTCAATCTGCTTGAATTCAAACCCTGCTTGGCAACCTAATACCTGTGTGATCTTATTAAGCAGGTTAGTAGTTTCCATACAAAAGGAACAAAGGGTCGCTGCCGGCAGAGTTACAGTGGGCTGAGTGCCTCAGTCCACCCGTGTTACCCAGTTAGGCTAATGGCTGGCCTGCGACAAGTGCAATGCTCAAGTCTTAATTATTGTAGAAGGGCAGGGTTGAGGCTCATGACTTATGTAATTTGATGGGGCACATGCTTGCATTATGGGGCTGCTGATGCAGGAATCTGGCAACTGCTGGTTTTGCAGGGGAAAGGCTTAGAAGTTGTGGACTAGAAATGAGCCAAAATTAGTTACACACACGCACAAAACTGTCATAAAGGGTTCTAAAGCCTGGGACTAGCACACACAGTTGCTGCTTATTTATGAACAGCACACCAGGTGCTGTTTATTTTATAGATAGTTAAATTAATAAATAATGAGCAAAAATTAAAAATAAAGAAGAAAGTGGACTCTTGGCTAAAGTTGGATAGTGGCCTTTGGTAGACAATTGATGGAGGAAGGTCATTGGTAATAAACAAACTGCCTTGGCCCATTTTGATAGCCCATCCCTTAGGTGGGTGGAGTAGGCAGAACAGAATGCTGGGAGGAAGAGGAAGTGAGCTCAGACTGGATAGCTCTCCTCTCTGGGGCAGACGCATGCTATGAAGCAAGCTGCCAGGTCAGACATGCTGAATCTTTCCCGGTAAGACTGATGCTACACAGATTATTAGAGATGGGTTGATCGGGATATGAGAATTAGCCTGTAAGGGCTAGAGCTAGTGGGCCAAACAGTGTTTAAATGAATACAGTTTGTGTGTTGTTATTTCAAGGTTAAGCTAGCCAGTGGCGGGAGCTGGGTGGCAGAACGCAGACCCGCAGCTCCTTCAATAGACAGTGATGCTGGCAAGTCCCCCTCCCCAGTGCTCCAGCACCAGGCAGGAGTGGGGAAGTCATTTTAGTGCCCCTGAAACTGACTAAAGGGTGCAGTGACCGGGGAACCAGCTGAGCATGGGGCAAAGACGTCTTGCCTCATCGTCTTTACAGTATCCACCTGTTTCTCCTTCCTTTCATCATGGGACCAGGCTATAGGGACAAGCTCTGAGCATCAAGAATGGATAGGAACTTTCCATAGGCCAGCATAGACTGTTTGGGCCTGAACTGTGAATGGCTTCTCCTGCCTGTGGAAAGAGATGGAGGCTTGACTGGCTGAGTGTTTGGACACAGCCTTTACTGAGTCCCTGGTGGACAGCTAAGCTATACAGAGATGGGAAGCCCAGCTGAAAGAGCAAAGCCAACCAACCAGAGACATCAGCAGCGCTTTACAGTGCAGGGGAGAGGGAAGGCTGTGGACTTCAGAACTGAGTGAAGTGGGTACCAGACAAGGACACAGACCACAGCCATGTAATGTTCATGGGGACACAGACCACAGCCATGTAATGTTCATGGGACACAGACCACAGCCGTGTAATGTTCATGGGACACAGATCAGAGCTGTGATAATGTTCATGGGACACAGACCACAGCCATGTAATGTTCATGGGACACAGACCACAGCCGTGTAATGTTCATAGGACATAGACCAAAGCCACGATAATGTTCATGGGACACAGACCATAGCTGTGATAATGTTCATGGGACACAGATCACAGCTGTGATAAAGTTCATGGGGATACAGACCACAGCCATGTAATGTTTATGGAGACATACCATGTAGAAACATTCTGTTTTCAGGGAAATGTCACATGACTGTAGTGGAGGCATAGGTGGTGGGACTTGTGCAGAGAGTACCATTTTATGGAAATTGTCTCAGGGTGACCCCAGATCTGGGCTTAACAAAACACCCACCAGTTACTATAATATTTTCAGAGAATCAAAATAGGCTGTGTTTAAAGAACTAAGGGAAGGTGTCATAACAATAAAATAAGTTACAAAATGAAAAGTTGAGGAAAACCAGGTTGAAATATTACACTAATAAGTTCACTGAATGAAGTGAGAAATCCCTGGAAGACCATGCTGACATGTCTGAGAAATCCCCAGAAGACCAAGCTGACATGTCTGAGAAATCCCAGGAAGACCACGCTGACACGTCTGAGAAATCCCAGGAAGACCACGCTGACATGTCTAAAATATAACCAGGAGGATGGGTCGGAAGAAATGGCCCACTCTGAAAACACGCTCCAATGTATGAAGAATAATGAACAGGTCCAGAGGGGTCTATGAGGCAATATTTTTCTTTCAAATGCACCAATGTACATACAATGAGAGTTCCAGAAGAAGAGGAAGTTGGGAAAAGAAGCAGAAATACTTGAAGAATAATGGGTGAAAACAGCCCTTGTTTCAGGAGTGACACAGAAGAAACTTAGTGGATACTGCGTAGAAAAATGAGAGCCACATGCAGGCACATTGATGTCAGATTGTTGAAAAGCAAAAACAGGGAAAAATGTAAAGCCAGCAAGAGAAAGGCCCATCTGATGCTTTGCTTCTTGTTGAAAACAACGGAAACCAGAGATACTAGGAGAGCATTCATAGTATTGAAGGGAAGAATCAGTCAGCCTATAATTTAGAAAAGTTACTTTTCATAAATGGTAAAATAAAGACACTTCCAGATAAAGAATGACTGAGTAGCTCCCAGACATGGATGCACATGTCCAAGAGCTAGGGACTCTTTTGGGGTGGAGGGCATGGTGGCAGGTGGGGTGCTCACGCTGTGAACAGTGCAGTGGTTGAGAGAAGTTCATTAAAAAGTCTCTAAGTATATTTTTCCATTTAGCTCTCCCACCTGTTTTAAAAAATACACATGTAGTGATAATTATGAGATGGTGGTATTGGGTTTATGACAGTTATAGGCCAGCCTGGACTTCAGGAGATCCTGCTTCCAAATCAAAAAACAAAAAACAGCTCAAAACTAAAAGCACTCCGAACCCCAAAAGAGTCAGCTAAATCTACAGATACTTGGGGATTAAACCCCATACTTACTTCTGAGTAACTTACAGGTCAAAGAAGTCCTAAGAAGAATCACAACACAGTATTGTTGTTTATGGAAGTAGAAAGCCATCCCAGGGCTTGTAGAGGACCAGTACCGTTATTACACCTGTGTTTACACAAGAGGAGCCCTGACATTGGAGTCTAGGCTTGCACCTCAGACACCGAAAAGAACTGGGCATGGGCGCTCATGCTTATGATCCCAACAATTGGCAAGCTAAGGCAGGAGGATTACCATGAGTTCAAGGCCAGTCAGGGCTCTAGAATGCGTCCCTACTTAAAAAAAATGAATGAATACAGAACTATACAAATAAAGTAAGCCCAAATAAACAGAAGCAACAGAAACCAGTGAGAGAGGAAAAAGGGGAATCTCAGCTTGAAAAGGTGAGTGGGGTCGGGAGACTGCCCAGCTGCAGCGTACAGAGGCGGAGATGCCTGGCATTTGGAGCGCTCTTAAAGAACACTGCTGTGAACTAGCTCGACCTGTACTGCAGTCATCAGGACTGCCGTGTGCTTTGTACACATGCATGGGACTCAGTGCTCAGCTGAGCCCCACCCTTACTGCGTCCCGCATAGAGACTAACTCACAGTAACCCACAGGACTCTGTGGACGAGCTAGAACTGTAAAACTTGTAGAGGAAACATGAGAAACCGCACATGGCCTTGGGCTACTGCAGAGCTCTTAGATAGAACACCAAAGCATGAGCCATAAAAGAAACACTGATAAAGTCGACTTCATTAACATTAAAAATGTGAGCACTTCAGAGATGTGTAGAGAAAGTGGAAAGCCATGGGCTGGGGAAGATGTTTGCAAACCGCTGTCTGTGCTTGTGTTGAGGATGAATATAGGACTCTTGTCACCCAAGCAAGACAGACAGCGTGGTGTGGAAATGGGTGGAAGGTGAGCTGTTTCAGCTGAGAGGCTATCTGGATGGCATACAGCCATGATCAGTGTCGTTAGTCCCAGGGAGTACAATTAAAGTCACCACGAGAGGCACGGGCCCTCTAGAGCTGCTTTCATTCAGGCCAGAGGGTATGGAGGCAGAAAACCCAGGGTTCTCGCTCCTTGCTGATGGGACTGTAGACAGGTATGGCCACATTGGGACAGTTTGGCAGTTTCTTAATAAGTTATATACAAGCCTGCTGTGTGACTGAGCAGTTCTGACCCGAGGAATAAACTCAGCTGGAAACATGTGACCTCCTGAGGAACACACATGACTCTTAACAGCAGTGTCATTCAGTACAGCCAGAACTGGGAACTTGGAGCCCACTAGCCAACGAGTAGATTAACAGTGGTAGAGTCATTGTGGACTATCAATCAGTGCTTACCTGCTAATGGTTCAGTCCCACAGGCGCTGTGCTGGGGAAGGAGAGCCCTAAGGCTCACTTAGTACTGCACCTCATAGCTGCCTGGGAAAGGCAGGCTCAGAGAAGTGGCTGCTGTGGGCTGAGGTTGTGGGGAACAGATATCACGGAGCACCCCTTTTCAGGGGGGCGTGGAGCTGGACTGGACCATGCCCAAGTCTGTTGACTTGGACTTGCAGTAGATGTCTATATGGTGTATAAATTGTCCCTTAGCGAAGCTGTTGACAGAATGTGAGGATGCAGGCATGTCTCAGGCACACGCTCCCAGCATGCCCAGGGCCTTCATTGCTTCTTGTTTTTACTCTTAAATCTCTGACTTCCTATGACATTATTTTCTTATTTTATACATAATTCCTAATTCTGAATAAGTCATAACTTATTTAATTCACTGGATCAAATTACTTCATCAAATGTACCAGCCAGTTCAGAGGAAGTGGTTTGGGGACATAGCTTTGCTTGTTCAGATTTGAGTGTATGTCCTGGTGGTGTAGCGTTAAGACAGTGGGGCTCCCAGACTCCTGAGTCCTGGAGAAAGCAGCTACATCTCTTGATCCTGTTACCCTGTTTGAGGATAAGGGAAAGCTGTTGACCAGCTTGTCCCTCGAGTAGGATGCTCCGCCAGACCACAGCCAGACAGCCAGTCCTGAAGTCCTTCCCTTCACAGCCCCCTTTCCTCTCATTGCTTCTGAGTTCCTGTCACTCACAGAGGCTTCTGTTTCAGCTCTTGCAGTTCAACCCTCTGGAGCGTCTGGGTGCCGGAGTGGCCGGTGTTGAAGACATCAAATCTCACCCATTCTTCACTCCAGTGGACTGGGCAGAACTGACAAGATAAGATGAACGTCACATGGAGTGCTCATCACAGGACAGACCCCTCGTGATAGGACTTCAGGAGTGGCCAGTCTTCCTTCAGCTGCTGTGCCAGAGCCTTGAGACAAGGCCTTAGAGGACTCAGCGGGGCAGTGGGCTGACAGACTCCCTTACCCCTGTCTGACACGAGACCAGTGAACCTTGCCAGCAGCGGCTCTGCTCTCACCTTCCCCCAGATGTGACGTAATGTGACTTCAGGGTTTCAGGTGTGTGGCAGACACCTGTGCAAAACACCTCTGCTGGGAAGCTGTGAGTGTAGAAGGGACATTTACGTGACTGGGGGGCCTTGTGGTGACAGCTGATGGTGCTTCTGCTGAACAAGACTGGTTTACACGACTGGGTCAGGATTTGCTGAGTAACACACTAATCTGCTCCGTGGACAGTGTCACCAGGGTGCTGACAACGTGGGGAGGAATGCCCAGTGCTGACGGGGCCAGGGGAACTGAGGAAAAACACTCTTGCCAGCTTTGAACCTGCTGGTTGATGCTGCTAACTCTGAGGGCTCCTGGGAACACACCTGACCTCCTGTTCGTCTCCCCCCCCCCCCCCCCCCCCCCCCCCCCCCCCCCCCCCCCCCCCGGGCTCCATGTCCTGCATCCTCTGCTCATTCTCTTGGACTCTGTTTTCCCACTTCTGTTAACACAAAAGGGAAGGGGTGTTCATCCCCCAAGCTGCCAGTGTAACAAATCATGATGTCCAATAAATGTGGTTAAAACTCGGATGACTTCTTTATTAATAGCTTAAGATTTAAAGGTTCATTTTGAAGAGTCCTTCTTTTCTGTTCCTGCTCTTGTGGTAGGTGGACAATTGCTGCTGCTGTGGCCGAGGGTGTTTGTTTTCCTTTGGGCTGGCGTACCTGGACCCATAGCCTGTCATGTATACACATCCTGTTTCACAGCCCAGCGAGGTGATGCTGAGCTGAGCTCCCGATGCTCACCTGTCTCATGTCTAGTGATGCCATGTCATCTTGCTAAGGTAGCGCCGCTGCCACCATGCTGTTTGCCGAAACTTAGAGATGCCTTAAGTGTTAGTGTCTGTCAAACTTCTTGTGGGACAAGGCACTGCTTCCAATTGAGAGGCCACCAGAAATGACTGGAATTTTCTGTTGTCATTGTGTTTTGTTTGTGTTTGTTGTATCAGAACCTTGTGCCTGCATGTTAGGCAAGTGCTGTCCCGAGCTCCAGCCCTGAACTTTTCCTTCCGTTCTAAAGCATGTGCTTTCTGAGTCTGTGTGAGCGGGCACCCCGGCGCCAGGAGCATCTCAGCATCATCTGCTGACTTCCAGGTCTCCCATCAAGATAAACAGAAGCAGAAATGTTTGTTGAAACACAGGAAACGTGCAAGCATTTTCCCTTTTTCTATTATTTGACTCCCCTTTCCCCTTTTCGGTCCCTTTATAATCCGAAACCCAGCTGAAGGGCTGTCACAATACCAGGTTGGGATATAGCAGGTCACCAAGATCAGACCTCAGTCAAGATGACATCAGTCCCTGGAGCTGGGTTTGGCTCGCCACCCCCTGGCCTCATGACAGGAACTCATGCAGGTGAGACACAGAAGGGCTTCCTGTGTGGGTCGGTAGGAAGTCTGTAAGCACTCAGAGCCAGCCAGGGCAGAACTTCCTTCCAGAAGTGCCCTATGACATAAAATCAGGACTTCACAACCTTCCATGTGACTTGGACCCCTGGGCTCGAAGGACAGTAACACAAACAAATGGTTGCCAGGCCGGTTGGTGGATACACTTCCACAGCTGTGACTTCTCTTTCTGCATGCTTGGTTGGGGCTTGCACTCAGTGTAAACACACCATTCATGTTGGACACAAATTATTTTAGAAATAAAATGGACTCAATGTCTGTGCATGAAGCCCATCCTTCGTGCCATGCTGTGTACATGCCTGAAATCCAGCTGCATGAGACAGACTTCGGTTGCAGCTCATGCCTTGTTGGCTCAAAGAGGCTTGGATTATGGGTCAAAACTGTTAGAGAAATTACCACTTAGTATTTCAAATCCATTTTTTAAAAACTAGAATAAAAGTAAGTTTTTCCATTTCAATCATTTTGGATGTGTGCATGCATGTGCGTGTGTTCATATGTGTGTGTGCACGTGTGTGAAGGTCAGAAGTCGACACTTGGTGTCTGTCTTGGTTAGGATTTCTGTTTCTGCGATGAGGCACCATGACCAAAAGGTAAATTGGGGAGGACATAGTTTATTTGACTTATATTTCCCCATCATTGTTCATCACTGAAGGAGTCAGGACAGGAACTCAAACAGGGTAGGAACCTGGAGGCAGGAGCTGATGCAGAGGCCATGGAGGGGAGCTGCTTACTGGCTTGCTCATCATGGCTTGTTCAGTTTGCTTTCTTATAGAACCCAGGACCACCAGCCCAGTGGTGGCACCACACAGTGGGATGGGCACTAATTAAGAAAATGCCCTACAGGCTTGGCCACAGCCTGAGCTTATGGAGGCATTTTCTCAACTGAGGTTCGCTCCTCTCAGATGACTTTATCTTGTGTCAAGTTCACATAGAACTATCCAGCATGGTGCCTTCTTCCGTTTCTCCCCGCTGTATTTTTTGAGGCAGTATCTCTTGCTGAGTTTTATCTGCACTGTCGGTGAGTGAGGTGAGTGAGCCCAGGGATCCTAACTCCTCCTTCCCAGTGCTGGGAATTCAGGTCCACGTTGCCTGTGTTTTCATGTGGGATCCGGGAACCTCGTGTTTGTGTAGCAGGCACCTTGCCCACTGATCCATCTCCCTATCCCTACTTCAGCCACTTTGGGCATCGATGCAGAAGTGACATTTAGCATGTGCAAATCCTCGGGCAGCTGTCACCTCTCTCTTTCCAGAACTGAGCCAGAACCACGTCTGTTCCACAACAGCTTCCTGTTTGTCTCCCCAGCCCCTGGTCTTCGTGGCTTGGGCTCTGCTATGTGTCTCATGTAAGTGGAATCACAGGCTGTGCGTTTTGTGTGTCATTTCCAAGGCCCAGCCATGCTGTGGATCGCGTCTGTCTCCATTTAAAGGCCATCTCATGCCCCATCGCGAATATATCACTTTTGGTGAAGTGACTCACCTGGTGAGTGAAACTCAGCCCTAAGGGGAGCCTTCTTCTTGACCTGGCTGTGGTTGGCGGCCTGTCCTCCCTAGCCTGGCCGACTGTCCATCTGTTAATAGCACTCCATCATGGGCTTACCACGTTTGACTTTAACTGTCTGTTCACCTACCTTACACTGTTTCACCTTTGGGCTCTTGCGAGTGGTGTCTTGAGCTTGGACGTGCGGATTCCCAAGTATCCCTCTCCCCGTGACTTTGTGTTTTGACTTGGAATCCCCAGGATTGACTTTTCTCTGCTCTTGTAGAGGACTTTGTCAGACAGGTTGTCAGTGGCTCACACTATGATATGAAGATCTCCGACTTCACCCCACAGGTCGGTGACTAACGCTTCCCAAAAAGCAAAGAGAATGCCATCTGAGTGTTGGCCATGGTCGAAGTTTGCTGACACTGTGGCATGAGCTTGTATTATTTAAGACAGATTTGTTTTTAACTTCCTTTTTAATAATAATGAAACTCCTTTAGTTTTATTTGAATTGAAAGGCAATCGTGTGTTTATTGACTACGATGTGATGTTTGGATGTGTGTCCATTGTGGAACTTATGAACCTGCATTTACACGAGTACTTACTGTGTCTATGCATGAGTACACTCCATCTTTTTGGCAGCCTGGGATATGAATAGTTCTTGGTGGTAATCCTGTTCCTTTTACTGGCACCTCCCTCTGGTGGCCCCTGCTCTTCGTAGGGGTTTTCTGGGATTTTGGTAATCCGTTCAGGCTGCCTTGTTTAGTTTGTATATTGTATGTGCACATGTATGTGCACGTGTATGTGTGTGGAAGTTAAGGATGTTCCTTACCTCCTACCTTGTCTGAGACAGGTCTGTTTTTCACTATGTACACTGGGCTAGATGGCTTGCAAGCTTCCGGGAGTCTGTCTTCCTCCTCCCACAGGGTCCCTGGGATACAGCTGCACACCACTGTGCCTGGCTTTCTGTGCGTTCTGGGGGCCTGGATGCAGGTCCTTACTCTTGTGTGATAAGCCCCTGAGCCTTCTCCCCAGATTTATTCAAACATGTTTAAAATTGCTCCAACTTGGTTGGGTTTTCCCTCAGCCTTTCCCATCTGCATTTACTTCAAGGCTAGTGGGAACCAAGTGTGGGTAATCTCTCATGCCATGTGTGCGTTCCAGGTAGGTGGCCAGTAGCACTACAGCAGAGCCCCCACACCGCATGCCTGGCCCTGCAAATTGCCAGTGCTGTGGTGCTGAGAGTGCCCCTCTTGCCATTCTGCGGGGACTCACACACATCTTTCAAGGACTTGGTTTCTGTTTTGTAAATGCTGTGAGTGATCGAGCCTGGCATCTCAAACTATTTCCTCAAGGACTGTGGCATACAGTAGAGAATCTTAGCGTGGTGTCCTGGCTGTCTCTCTCTCTCATTGGCCTTCAGCCTCAATCAGATAGCACTGCTGTGGGTCCTTGCTGCTGAGGGAGAAGGGAGCAAGCTCTGCCCTGTGTAAGAGCATGGCGGGTTTTTGTGTCCCTCCATGAACTAGGAAGATAATCCCACATTTTAAAGGCAAGGTTAATAAAAACCCTGAATTGGTGCTTAACTGTTTTCTTGTAGTTATTTTTCTTTTATTCCTGGAGGCTTGGGTAGCTGCCATACCTTACTCAGTAGCACGTCCCTTGGTGGCCACACAATCGTAAAGACTATGACCAGATGGGCTGCAGAGGTGACTCGTGGCTGAATGTGCTTGGCTTCTGCTCTTGAGAGCTCCCTAGTTTGATTCCTTCTACGTCCATGGCTCACAGCCATCCATCTGTAACCCCAGCTCTAGCGGACCTGGAATTCTCTTTTGGACTCTGTGGGAACTGTACTAATGTGACATACATTTACTTGCACACACACATGCAGACACACATGCACACACACATGCAGACACACACCCCCCCACAGAGAGAGAGAGAGAGAGAGAGAAAGAGAGAGAGAGAGAGAGAGAGAGAGGGAGGGAGGGAGGGAGAGAATCTGTTGTGTACTACAGAAGGCAAGGTGAATGGAGCTGGTGGGGTTAAAGGCCATGCTGGGACCTGGGATGTCACACTCTAGGTTGCAAGGCGATCAGTAGCTGGTGTGGGTATCAGCTGGTGTGGAGAGATGACTTTAGGGTTAGAACAGAGAGTAGTTGAAGGGAAGGAGACTAGAGGCAGGGTGTAGGTAGGGTCCACTGCAGAAATTTGGCTGGAGGCAGAATCCTGAGCCAGGGAAGAATGCAGAGGGACCTGTAATCCTCCCAAGTCTAGAACTTCCTTCCCAAGTAATTGCTTTTTTACCTGGGCCTAGTGTCTCTGTAGTATCTATCACTCTGGGGGGCTTCAAGAAAACCAAGCAAGTGTATTTGTGGTTGATAACGATGCTCCATCATTCAGAGCCCTGGACCCAATCCCTGGGTCCAGCCTGGCCTCGGCATTTTGCTCTTAGGTTGTCGGTTTGCTTTTTGTTCAATAATATCCTGACCTTTGTTCTTGGTTTCCTTTCTGTTTGTCTCAGACCTTTGACATAACTCAGTGTTCTCAAAATGCCCTCCATCCTGGGTTGATGGTGAGGTTTCTTCTCGCAACACTTCTCTGAGTTTGAAATTGCGTCTACATACAAAGCTTTAGGGAAACAGTCTGGGGCATAGTTTGACCTATGGCAGTGCCCTTCCAGGAAAGTCTCTTGCCTTGGCCTAGGATGGGTGTGAGTTCCTTACCCTGGGTACACCCACCTAATTTTGAAGGCATTTTGACATTTCCATGGAGTTGGTCCAGACAGTGCTCATATCAAAGGAAAAGGGTGGTTGTTAGGAGACAAGTAGGCAGCTGGAGAAAGAGGAAGCCAAGCTGGGCCCTGGTGGCATATGCCTCTACGAGGAGCGCGTGGTGGAGAGCATGTGGCAGGAGCACGTGGTAGCGAGTGTCTGCATCCCCAAAGAGATGGGCCACTTCACCGAGGAGCACGTGGTAGGGAACACGTGTAGGGGCACGTGGTCTGCGTCCCCAGAGAGATCAGCCACTTCACCGCAGGTCATTGTTATAGTTGATGGCACAGCTGTCAGAGGTCTTGAGTTCTGATCTCTAGGATGATTGGGTTTTCTCTTCCTTTTTGGGGTGCTGCAGCTGAAGTTCAGCTCAAGACAGCACAAAGGCTCCAAAGTCTCACTGGCTTCTGAGCGTTGCATGGCTGCTGTCCATCTCTGTAGGCCTCAGCTGGGGACACTTCCTGGGTTGGCTCATTTCACATTTTGCAAGGGGGCATTGAATTTCACAGCACGACTGTGAGGTGTGTGCTTTTTTATTTGTGTGTGTGTATGTGTGCACAGAGGTGTGTGCAGGTATGCATCATGTGTGTGCACATACATGTAGAGGCCATAGGTTGATGTTGAGTGACCTCAGTCTCCTTCTAGCTGTTTATTTTGTTTTCTTTATTATCGTGTGTGTGTGTATGTGCCATGTGTGGAGGTCAGAGGAGGCGTGTGCACGTGTGGAGGTCAGAGGAGGTGTGTGCATGTTCATGTGTGGAGGTCAGAGGAGGTGTGTGCATGTTCATATGTGGAGGTCAGAGGAGGCGTGTGCATGTTCATGTGTGGAGGTCAGAGGAGGTGTGTGCATGTACACGTGTGGAGGTCAGAGGAGGCGTGTGCATGTTCACGTGTGGAGGTCAGAGGAGGCGTGTGGATGTTCACGTGTGGAGGTCAGAGGAGGCGTGTGCATGTTCACGTGTGGAGGTCAGAGGAGGCGTGTGTATGTTCACGTGTGGAGGTCAGAGGAGGCGTGTGCATGTTCACGTGTGGAGGTCAGAGGACATCTCTGGAATTGGTTTTTGCTCTCTACTTTTACTTTGGTTCTGGGCTGGAACTCAGATTGCAGGAGTTGCTCAGAAAGCGCTTTCCCCACGGAGCTGTCTCATGTACTTATCTACCTTAGGCTGTGTGACAGTCTCTCACTTATCAGTTAGGTCAGTAAGCCCCAGGGACCTCCTTACCTGCCCCCAGGGCTGGGACGACAGGCCTGTACCACCACCCTGAGCTAGCATGGTCTGAGGATACAAACTCAAGTCCTCGTGCTTGGACAATGAGCACTTTAGGAACGAGTTGTTTCTCCAGCCCCAAGGTTGTGGATTTAACTATAAAAGTGGGGGGAGTATAGAGGATCCAATTTCAAAAGTTTAGCAAAAGGATATTTTATAAGGTATTAAGAATATATTATCTGAGATTGCTTATTATATATATTTGACTTTCGACAAACACCTGTCGAAATTCAGATAATTTTGTTTACAAAAGGAGAGATTTGGGGAAGGCTGTGCAGGGAGGAGCAGAAGCTCTAAGTCAGTCTCTATTACAGGAGACCTTGCGCTGTAAAAATAAAACTGCAAACAGCAGCCAGGAGGGCTGTCAGTGTGAGCCGTCACTTCGCATGGGTGACGACTCAGCTATGATATAGTAGCACTGGCCTTTCTAAACGACACTGTTGCTTAGGACACCACAGGGAGGACGTGCTTTGCAGTTTTACCAGCAATGGCCAGAGGTCCCCGAAGTGCCCCACACCTGATGGTAGGTCTGGGTAGAGGCTGTGGTGCCCAGCCCCAGAGAGGTGCTCCTGGGACCGTGTTTGGCTCTGAGGCTACGGGCAGAGCTCTTCTGAACACAGGCTTGCTGCTAGGGCTCAGGCACAGAAATGGAAGGGGGGGGGGATATGCTGGGTAGAATTTCTTATTTTGGGGAAAGAAATGCAACTTTGTTTTTATTTTGTTTACTTCCCACCCTACCCCAGCCCAGCCTCCATCTATGTGACCACCCAGGGTGGAGGCCTTCGTGCAATCAGGAGCCACCACGAGTAAAGGCGTTTCCTCTGCACCTTCGCTGGTTGCAAGGCTCTCTACAGTGTGGGGTCTGGCTCCTGCTCCCATCATTTCGCTGGTCTTGCTGGCACTGGGGAGCCTTGGCACCCAGAGAGCAGGATCGGCAGCCGTGGATATGGCTACTCCATCCCTCTGCTGCAGATTGGAGCCATGTCCCAAAGCTTAGCCCCACCGCGGGCTATCATGGCTGAGGGAGAGAAGGCTGCCCGCTGCAGCTGTCTCCTGTAGCATCAGCCATCCCCACTTCCCAGGTGCCAGAGCAGCTCCCGTCTCTACCTCCCCCTCCCACGGCAGCTCCTGTGGTCCTTTTCCAAGGAGCCTTTTGTCAGGTGAGGCTCTAAGGCCAAGGTAGGGAAATGACTCAGAGACCATGCACAGGCCGACCTCCCCACTCCTTCCCGCTCTTTCTTCCCGGTTTTTGTCTCCTTCCGAGGCTGGGGTCAGAATCCCTAGCCAGGCTGAGAACATGCTTGCTGTTCCAGGACCCAGATGCCAATGTGTGGCAGCATCTGGCTTGTTGGCAAGCGTCGCCGGCAGTTGTGCTGGCTGCTTCTGGGCCTGTCATGTGGCCGCGCCTGCGGATGGGGCCTTGTGACAAAGCGCAGTTTCTTTGAGAATATGGTTTCAACCATGGTGCTCACCAGAAAACAATGCACTGCGCCGAGGGGTCCCGGATTACTGGGCAGGGGACTGTGAGCTCTGGCTTTGATGGAGCTCCTGGCCTGTTCAGCACAGCCCGTTTTATGTTTCAGAGCCGGCTTCTCCTGCAAACTTACCTTCTTGCGCTGTGAGTCTCGCAGGTGCCTTGAGGCATGGAGCTCCTTGAAAGAGAAACACAAATCACTAGAAATGCTGAGATCAAATCCTGCTCCTCAGAGGCGCCTGTTTGGCACGGGGAGCGCATGGTAACAGCTTGCCTTAGAAAGGTGACATTTCTGCTGAAGGCTGAATAATAAAAAATGCATTTTAAACACGCAGCTCTTCCATGTCTTCCGCTAGTTGACGTTTGAAGTGAAGGCTATTTCTTCTACGTGAAGGGTCTTTTTTGAGGGTAGCCCTCAACCATGGGCACATTAACCCTTGTCACCGTTGATGAGGCTCAGGGGCCTTTTTAATTAATGATCACATCATAGGGTTTTCAGTGCTCCTTTCAAGGTGTGACCCTCCAGGGCTCAGAATGTGTCAAGACACTTGCTGTCCAGGGTGTGAAGGGAGGGACAGCATGGGGGGTGCATAGCTCTGCCTTCAAGGATGCAGGCCATGGTGGACAGGTAACACATGTCTCTGTGACCTCACCCCCACAGCCTGCGTACCATTCACACATTTTTATAGCTAGGGGAGTGCTCTGTTTAGCAGATGGAGACATGAAAGTCCTGAGAAGAGGGTCCATTCTCATTTGTGTGTCAAAAGCACACGGGAGCTGGCTCTGCGAACGAGGTGGGTGGAGTCCTGAGCACAGGTATGTTGGGTTCTTGATCCTAAACTAAGGGCAGAGACTGCAATGTTGCAACTCTACCTCATTCAGTAACACGGCATCTGAAGTACCTCTGAGTTGCAAGTGTTGAAGGCTTGGTTCCCTGCTGATGGATCCAGCTACTAGGAGGTGATTGGGTCACTAGAGCTCTGACATGATGGAAGGATTTATAATTTGGTGGTATGATTGAGCGTGATGGAGAGTAGGAGGCAGGGCTGGTGGGATGGAGTGCACCGATATGGTCATGTATACCTTTGACGAGCAGCTTAGATTTGCCCTGCCCCTTGCCTCTCTCAGCTTCCTGGCTGTGAAGCTATGAGCAGCTCTCCATCGTGATGCTCTTCCCTCACCATGAGCTGAGAAACCAGCCAACTACAGTGGGTGTTTCTGTCCTGCCTAGTCTCACAACCGTTTGGTTCTAAAGAAACATACAGAGGCTTATATTAATTTTAAATGGTTAGCTTGTTAGCTCAGGCTTATTATTAAGTAGCTTTTACAACTTAAGTTAACCTATAATTCTTGTCTATGTTTAGCCATGTGGCATTCTCATCTTGCTTCCTCTGCAGACTGAGCCTTCCTCTTCCCAGAATTCTCCTAGTCTGTTCATCCCACCTGTATTTCCTGCTTGGCTACTGGCAGAAGCCAAGAGGAGGCAGAGACTAGCTTGAGCTCTGAGCTCCACCATCGTGTAGAGCAACTGGAGAGCTAAAGAGGAACTCACAGACAATGTTCTCCACATCAGTGACCACACAGAACCCAGACGCCAGCAGCTGAAAATGAAACCCAGAGCCAAGAGATTATGGGGTTAGGGAGAGAAAGGCACTGTGACATAGCTTCTGCCTGCAGCCCATGGAGCAGGGGTCTTCACAGGTCACTTGGGGCCAGCAGCTGCATGCGGAGGAAGGCGTCCATTCTACCACTTGTAAGTGCACAGAGTTTAGGAAAGGGACAGCAGCGGCTGGCCTTCAAGCTCTGGACATTCACCTTCAAGCTGAGGTCTAGTTCAAGGCCCCATGCCAAGGGAAAACTGCTGAGGAGAAAACCAAAGTGAGCTAGAGACAAGGAGCGGGCTCAGCGCAGTCTCAGGAAGCAGATGTCAGACATGTTTCCACACTTCACTCAGACAACAGAAGAGGGAGCCAGAAAGCCTGATTTATCCCCACAGATCAGGAGGAGGGCAAGCTCACAGGAAGGGATTCAGGAGGAAGAGGATGGTGAGTTGTACTCCTCACTCTCAGCAAGCTGAGGCAGGAAGAGCATGAGGCCAGCTTAGGCTCTCTCTCTCTGTCTGTCTCTCTCTCTCTCTCTCTCTCTCTCTCTCTCTCTCTCTCTCTCTCTCTCACACACACACACACACACAAAGAGAAAAAAGAAAAGAAAAATAATTGGAAATAGAATAACGGTCGAATATACCATGAACATATTCTAGACACGAAACCATGATTAGATAGTTATGTATTATGGCTGTGTGTGTGTGTGTGTGTGTGTGTGTGTGTGTGTGTGTGTGCTTGAGTGTATAGTGCCCAGGAACTGAGTTATAGGTGGTTGTGAGTTGACATGCGGGTGCTGGGAGTTGAATCCTGGCCCTTTGGAGGAGCAGCCAGTGCTCTTAATTGCTACACCATCGTCCCAATCATAAGACCATAATTAAAATACTTGGAAATAAGAGGCCAATTCAGGAAAGAATTATAAATAAAAGCTCCAGAAATGAAAATTGCACTAGAATGACCAAAGAGTGAACAAAGCAAGACATATCTTCATAGAAATAGCAAGTGATGGTGATAATAATGGAAAGAAAACACCTGATACTGAGCTGAGCAAAGATGGCCTGTACTGTTTTTAGATCAAAAAGAGAACGGGGAGGGGGGACAGGGAGTGTGACCCAGTCGAACCCAAGAAAACACTCCTGAAAGTAAACTGTGAAATTCCCCGTGGATGGGGCACATTGCACCCTGGGAATTCTGACCATGGTCAGTAAGGAAAGATGAAGAATGCTTTGAGGAGAAGGGAAAGAGCAGATGTTTTACTGGGATGAGTTTCTCATTATCATTATTTTGGTGGAGAGGGGAAAATGTGAGCGGAAATATTTGAAAAACAGAAGGAAAGAAAGGTTGTATGTCAAGTGAACCTGATTTCTAGCTAAGTAGAAAAGACACAGTGATTGGGAGGGACTTCAGGGATCCCTTCATTCTCTTTGTTGTGCTTTTGGAACGGGGAGCCACACGTTGATGACTTATGAAGACTAGATATTGATTTTCTCGTTTTAGAGGTTGGAAGTCTGAGATCAGGGGGAGGATGGTTGGGTCAGCCAAGGGCTGTCCTCTGTCCTGACTTGGGAGCCAGAAAGAGGAAGCATACTCTCCTGTGATCCCTGCGAGTCCCTAGTCCTCTTGTTGAGGGCTCATCCATTTCTAGTTACCTCCAAAGGAACCATCACACACTGGGCTAGGGTTCACATAAGTTCTGGGAGGACCCAAACAGTACATGATAGTTCCCATGGTCTCATCCTAAGGAACCAAGTGGAAAATGTACTGTAGACAACTGGGGAGCAGAGAAAGATATCAGCTGGACATGAACAAATTCAGTAGCTGTCTAGATCTGTGACCACAGGAGGCATGGGAGGTGTGGGTACACCATCACTTGAACCTGGCACTTCATGCCCATTGAGAAAGCGTTAAAAGACCTTTGGGATGTGAGCAAGCCTCGAAGGATTCTGTCTTTATAAAAGAGGCATGACTTTCCCACCCATGAGAGAGCAAGCCTTCAGACATGAATCCCAGCCACTGAACTAAAAGCAGTGTTTGCTGTGTGTAAATGACCCAGGATAGACTAGGAGGAACAGATGGTGGTGTGTGAGAGAAAATGGTGATGTTAATGCAGGAAGTTCGGATTACCCATGCTCTTGACTTCAGGGACCAGGAGACAGGAGAGTCTGAAGTTATAGAGAATTGGTTAAGACTTAAGCAGCACTTAATTTGAATGGGACATGTCTAAATAAATTTGTGATGTGTTTTTAATCTTTGCTATTTATCTGTTTGTGTATTTTTTAAAGATAGGGTCTCATATAGCTCAGGCTGGCCTCAAACTTGCTGTATAGTTGAGGGTAACCTTGAACTTCTCATCCTCCTGACTCCAGCTCCCCAAAACATTTTACCTGTCTGTCATTTATCTACCTACATATCTACCTTACTCTCTATGTATCATCTATCTATCTGTCTGTTTGTCTATCTATGTATCTATCTATGTATCTATGTATCTATGTATCTATGTATCTATCTATCTATCTATCTATCTATCTATCTATCTATCTATCTTCTGTCTATCATATGTGTGTATGTGTGTGTATGTCATGGCACATGTGTGGAGGTCATGTGAGTCCCAGGGATCTAATTCAGGTTGTTTGGCTTGATAACAAGTGGGTACACGGAGCCATCTTGCCAGCCTCCCATGTATTGCTTCTCTATTTTTATTCAGTTTAGATTTATGTTTCATACTTAAACATACAGATGAAAATTCCAAGTCTTCCAATCATCAGAGTTGCCTAGTTTGTCCGTGGGCAAAGCCCTCAAGGTGACGGCAACTCAGCAGAGCAGCTGCAACATGCAATGTTCTGTCTCCCGGAATAGCCTGTCTAGTTGACCAGACTGAGTGGGGACATCACAGCAGACAACACAGAATCAAGTGCTGTTACCCGCCCACTATATATGCCGATGTAAAGCGTGCATTCTTCCGGCCTCTCTTCCAGCGGCAAAGAATATGACACAGGGGCATGAGTTGAACTCCACTCTGTGTGTGTGTGTGTGTGTGTGTGTGTGTGTGTGTGTGTGTGTGCAGTCCATAGCATCAACATGGGGAAGTCCAGGGAAAGGAGCCTGGGTTCTTCAGCATGTCGTTGGTGGAGAGAAGCCTGTGGCTTAGACCCATGGGATGGAAAGATACTAGTGTCCAGGAAGGTACTTTCACAGGGTAATTGTTACATTGAGGAACATTTATAAGAACTTCTGGGTTACTTACACATAGGTGTATGTGTGGGTGTGCATGTATATATGATATGTGTTTGTATACTTACACATGTATGTGAGTATTTGTGAGTATGCATGTGTGTGTTCATGTGTGAATGTGTGGGTGTCTGTGTGTGCATGTGTAGTGTGCATGTGTGTATGATGTATGTATGTATGTGCATGCATGTGTGTGTACATGTGTATATGTATATATAAAGTAGGTACTGGCTACCTTGTCCCTTTCCCATTTCTAGAAGACTGTCTCTTTTATTGGAGTATTTGTGCAATTTAGAAAAAAGCAGCCAGCCTTTCCTCAAGGCCTTTACCGCTACTGCCCAGTAAACAGAAACATCTGTAGTGTCTGTGATGTGCAAGGCGCCTCTTCAGCAAGGCTCCTGTCCAGTGTGCAACCCACACAATTTTATGAAATGGCCGCGGGTCTCCATGTGGGTCCAAGCCCATCTTCATTCAGTGTTATTCAGGACAGGGATGTGCTTTCCAACATGATTTTGTTCTTTGAGGAATTTTACCTCAGTGCATTGTGGGATCTAGTGGGAGCTAGGCAGTGCTATGCTACCTACTATTTCTCTTGTTTGCTGCTCACATAGCGTCCCTGAGGTGGAATTAAGCGCTTCCTGAGATGTTCCACAGCATTGCAAATGGAGGGACTGGCTGGCAGCTGAGGCAAAAAGTTCTATGGCATCATATCCTGCTGTGGCTGGCACATTTGGGGCTCTGGATTTCATCTTGGCCTCCGGAATTTGAATCACTATCACTCAGTTTTGGGGGGGCGTGGGGAGGGCAGATACATCCCATGGTAGTAAAAGTTCAAATCAAAATACAAGTTTCCTGGTTTTGGTAGAATTGTAAGTGGCAATGCCCTGAAGGGGTAGTCCTGCTAGCTCTGTGCCCTCCCTACTGGGTAAGTGACTGTGAAACGGAGGGAGGTGGCTGATCCTAACCATCTGTGACATTCTCATCACACTCTGGTCCACCCATCTCTACTCCAGGGAGATTCCTGCCAGCTGGACCAAAACACTTGTGTCAGCCGTGTCAGCAGCGTTCCACACACACCTACAGATGCTCGCTCGCTCACTCGCTCATCTCCGCAGGCTCCGCAAAGAGGGAGGACCGGAACTTCCACTAGTAAACCCGAGTGCTGAGGTCAGCCCTGTAATCTGTGGCTTGAAAGAGAAAGCAGCCGGCTCGCCTCCCGTTTGGAGAATCCCAGGGGGGAAAGTCTAACAAACACGAGGTGCCTTCTGCTGCGCACTAGGTACCAGAGGATTCCGTGGAGGCAGAGCTGAAGGGGCTGAGCAGACTAACTGGTACATTGGAACACGCCGTGTATACGCCAATGAGTCAATAGTCACTTGGCCCGTCAAGGGAGAGCAGGCTGGACATGCCACTGTTGGTGGAGTGCTTGCTAGGGTGTGTGGTCCTCTAGCTTTAATTCCCAGTACAATGAAGGAGAGGAGGAAGATAAGGAGGAAGAGGAGAAGAGGGAGGAGGAGGGAGAAGAAGAGGGGGAGGGGGAGGAGTTTTAAGATCTGACCATAAGAATACCTACCTAGCATGCATGAGGTACCAAGGTCCAAGCTCAAGTAAAGTGGGGTGGGGCAAGGAAAGACGGATGGATGAAGTGATCCAATCAGAGAAAGCATCAAACAAAAATAAATTTCAGGCCAGGCATAGTGGCTCATGCCTGCAATCCCAGGATGCATGAGACCCAAGGTAGTAGGTGAACCAAAAGTTCAAGGTCATCCTTGGCTTCATAGCAAGTGTGAGAGTGGATGGCATGAGACCGTGCCAAAAATAAAATTCAAATTGTATCTGGGCCATCACAGATTTCAAATTTCAGATGACTATGTTCCTGTCTGTGTTCGCTACTTTTCTGTGGTTGTGATAAATACCACAACCGAGGCTGCTTACAGAGGGGTTTGTTTGGCTTAGCATCCCAGATGGATAAGACTTGATGGCGTGAGCAGGAAGTGAGAGCTCACTTGATGTGGCTCTCGGGCATGAAGGGAGAAAGGCATGAGGCAGAGAGAATGGAAATTGCTCTCTTCGCTGGCAAGGCCACGCCAGTTCCCACCCTAGGCCACGCCAGTTCCCACCCTAGGCCACGCCAGTTCCCGCCCTAGGCCACGCCAGTTCCCACCATCTTCCCAGTGCTGTGACCCTTTAATACAGTTCCTCATGCTGTGCTGACCCCAACCATAAACTTATTTTTGTTGCTACTTCATCATGATAGTTTTGGTACTGTTATCAATTGTAATGTCACTATCTGCGTGTTTTGAACAGTCTTAGGTGACCCTGTGAAAGCGGTGGTCAACTTTCAAGGGGGTCACGACCTCCAAACCATCCCAAACAAAGCCACCAACTGGGGACCAAGGATTCAAATGCCAGAGACTATGGGGGACGTTTCTCTCTCAAACCACCACATTTCCTAAAGTTTTGACTCTCTTCCCTTGATGGTTGTACAAGACAGAGCCGTGTGTGAACCCAGTCACTGAGTTTTACCGCGAGTGCCCAGCACTATGGAATCCTACTGGGTGCAGCTTGTCAGGTGAAAGAGTCTTCTGTTTGGAGAAACAGAAACTTCTGGTGGAGCCACAAAGTCCTGAGAGAGGCTGAGTCTCTTTGCCTGCCCTCACTGGTGAGGGCTGCCTGGTGTGGTCTGTCTGGCTGTTGGATTATTCGACTGTCTAGCTTTATCTCTGGGGGGCAGCATGGCGCCAATACTGCTCCTGTTCTGGGGTTTCTTGGCCCAGCTCTGAGCTCAGGCCACGATGCTCTGTGAGCCCCTCCGAGCCCCTCAGCCGCAAGGCCACCCAACCGTCTTCTCACATCCCCGGCCCCAGGTCTGGAAACATCTAAAATTGAAAAGTTCTTTCCGCCCTGGAATTCTGAACAAACCTGTGGCTCTCGAATGCAAGCTTGCTGACGGCAGAATTAACATGACAGGTTGGATGTCCAAAGGGTTCAAAGCTCCATCCCTTAAATAGATTGGACCCGAAATGGAGATGATTTATGTATATTTTGAATTTAAAAGAATTTTGTAAAGAAAAAAAAATCTTCCATGAGTTTCTGGTTTAATTGCCTGGCAGGGAGGGAAATCCCAACACAACAGCGTGGAAGTGGGGCGTGAAAAGCAGCAAGTGAAACGGATTTATGAAGCCCATAAATAAAAATGAAACTCATTCCATTGTCCAGATTGAGTAGAAAGGCACAATCTCTCCTGTTCCCACAACTGGCAGGATGGGACACGCGTAAGGGAGAGTTCTTTCCATTTTAATAAAGCAAGACAATGGGTGTAACATAACTGAGAGACTAAGAAAGGGAATTTTCACTTTGCCAGACATGACCAAGGAGGCATGCCTACTCCGTGGAGGAAACACTCTTTTCCAAAAAGAACCAGAACCAACTGTATATTCAGATTGGGCTCAAGTGAGCGTGGGGGAGGTGGCCGTGTAAAGTGGGGTGACATGAGGCAGCCTGGGAGGTGGGGTGTCTGTGCTCTACACTATGTGCCTCTGACGCAGGTGCAGAGATCTTTCGTACTGCTGTCGGTCTAGCCTGTGGCTTCCCAGATAGGGTTGTATTCTTGGGTTTTGTTTGATTTTGAGAGGTTCGGGCTGGCCCAGTCTCAATTTCCTGCTAGGTCTCCTCTGACAAGGGTAAATGTCAAATTGGTTGGCCCAAGTTAGGGGACGTCAGTAGACACAAAGGGAGAATGAGCTGGTGGGCTTGTCAGGGGAGCAAGCCTGGTGGTCATTCACACCCTAAACACCTAACTGTGGCTTGTGTCCCACTCCCCTGCTAGACACTGTGACAGATGAGTCCCATGCTACCCCACCTCCCACTGATCCACAACAGATGGCCAAATTCTACCTTTTCCACGCCTATAGCAGCAACCCCAGGATACTCCTAGAAACATTTAACCCAAGGAAAATGGGATGATTTACTTACACTTGTGGCCTCACTGTCTATTTCTTAAAGACCAGGTCTTGCCACTTAGCCCAGGCTAACCTTGAACTCACAACCCTCCTGCTCTGTCCAGAGTGCTGGAGTCACTACCCTTGGCCAGAGCAAGATTGTTTAAACATATTTATTTGATTTTTTTTTTACTTAAAGCATTTATTCCCATGAGAGATTTATTGAGTATATGTGATTATGTGTTTACACGTGTGCCATAGCCCACATGTGGGAGTCAGGACAACTGGCAGGCATCTGTTCTGTGCTTCACCATGTCAGTCCTGGAGTCATACTCAAGTCTCCAGTCTTGGTGGCAGATGCCTTTACCCACCGAGCCATCTCACGGGCCCTAAACAAACTCTTTAAACCCTTCCAAGTCAGGTGGTAGCATACACCTTTAATCCCAGCACTCGGGAGGCAGAGGTAGGCAGATCTCTGTGAGTTTGTGGCCAGCCTGGTCTACAAATGCAAGTTCTAGGACAGCTGGGGTTACATACAGAGAAACCCTGTCTCAGAAAGAAAGAAAGAAAGAAAGAAAGAAAGAAAGAAAGAAAGAAAGAAAGAAAGAAAGAAAGAACCCTTCTGAATAGAGTGCCCCGACAGCTGCTGTGTAGAACTTTGAAAGCTACCACTGGGTGCCAGGATCCTAAGTGTAACCTAGCAACTAAAGCACATCTTCATCCATCGCTGGCTTGGAACCCCCAATTTTACCACCTCAGCCTCTTAAGTGCTGGAATCACAGGCACGGACCACCACATCTGAGCTCTCAACCAACTCTTTATTTATGCCTATTGCAGGTTTAACACTTAGGCTGAACCAAAGAGTAGACTCTCCTCCCCCTCTTTACATATGCGTTCTGGAAGCATCCTGTATATTTTTGCTTTATACCCTAGGGAGAAACCAACCCTCTCTGGGAAATGCTGGTGTTCTCTTCAACACCCCACCCCAAGCAATTAACCCTACATCAGTGCAGCCAACTTGATCATTTAAATAGTCTTTGTGTGGATCCCTGCAGTTGGTCTTTTCTTATTTAATGGTTGATCATGATTAAAAACTTTGGCTCTTAAGCGTTTCTTGCTTGGTAAGAACTTGAACAACTAAAATGGCCATAGCAGGAGGTGCTTTACTGTACAGGAAAGATCCCTCCATGTAAGCCAACAATGTTCAAGAGGAATCTACACTGAAATGGGGCCCAAAGAGACAAAGGAGGCTATTGATAATACCCAAATACCTGCCAGCTTTGTTTGACAGATGTAAAACCTTCCTTTTGGGTCAAGAGTGAGTTGTTTGTTTAGGGAGGGTGGAGGGCTGACTTGTTATATAGCCCTGGCTGGCCTAGAATTCAGTGGGTGCTAGCTTCAAACATGCAATGCTCCTCCTGACTCTAACTCCTGAGTGCTGGGGTTGTAGGTGTGTGCCTGGTTCTTCTGTGTCAAGGTTTTTAGTGACTCACTTTTAAAGCTCTTGATTGACGGATAAAGTTGAGTGCATTCACTGCATGCCACAAGATGTTCCGAAGTGTCCACCGCAGAGCAACCAAAATCTAGCTAATCAACATACATGTTAGGTCACATGGACATTTTAGTAGTGAGGACCCTTTATTCTCTTGGCATTTTAATATTAGAATAGTGATAACATGTCAGATTGGAACGTAGTATATGTTGATCTCTTGACCTCCTTTGTCCAACCTCACTGAAATTTTGTGCCCTGTGGGTCAGAGCGATTTGGCCAGGGGGTGTGGCTCTTTCAGTGTTTCCTCGGGAACCATGATGCTGCTGTGTCATCCTTGTGAACCTGGTTAGAAAAAATCATCACTAAGGCGCCAGCTTCCCACTTAGGAGGTGGAGTTCAGTCTGGAGTTTGTTCTGAAGTGCTGCAGGGCTTCCTTCTACCCTGCCACTTAGAGCATCTTCACAGTCCCCTCCCAGGGCGAGACCATCCTTCAGGCTGCTAGTTGATGGCCATCTTTTCATTCTAGGTTAGTGTCGCCTGTCAACCTGACAGGCTCTTAAATCCCTCTAGAGAACAAACCTCTGAAGGTGCCTGTGTGGGCTTGTCTAGGTTGGTTTGCTTGAGATGGGAAGGTACACCAGGCGTGCGGGTGTTGGCATTCCGTGGGTGGGAGCCTCAGCCTGAATCAAGAAAAAGTGAGCTGAGCACCAGCGTTCATCTCCCTCTGCTTCCTGACTGTGGAGGCCATGTGACCGCTGGTTTATCTCCAGTGCCATGTGCTTCCCACCATGATGGACGGTCCCCCTGAACTGTGAGCCCAAACAAATGCTCCCCGAACTTGTTTTGGTTACATATTTTGTTACAGCAAAGAGAAAGAAAACTAATGCCTCTTCCTCGTCATCCAGGAGAGACAGCTCTTTCCAAGCTCACAATTAGAAAGAAACAAAAGGAGGCCTGCAGCCTCTGGAAGGGCACTGGGGTCTTGTTCTGATTTGCTGATGTAGACTTAAGCAGCTCATTCCTGACCAATGAGGACTCCACTGCCACGCTTCCTGAAAACAGAGAATAAAAGAAAGAGACTCACCCCTTCAACTCAGCAAGCTCTTCTTTGAGTACCTCTGACACGGATGAGGGGAGACCCAGAAGGAGAGCCTTTGAAAAGTTTACTTCAGCTTGAGCATCTCTGATTCCACCACTTTTGTGTGTGTGTTGTTGTTTGATGGACAGGACAGCATCTCCTCATTATTATGGAAAATATAGGGTTGGTGGTAATTACCATCTGAATACGAATGGGAGCAGAAGTGGGCATAGCCTGCACTGGCCTTTCTTTGACAAGGTATAACTTTCTTCTGAATTTCTGTGTTAATTAATGCTTATTTAAAAACCACTTTAATTGGTAGTAAACACCTCAACTTTTTGTGCTCATTAAAATGCAGCCATTGATGTGTGATGGATTTTTAAAAAAAGCTTAATTAACTTTCCTTCTGTATATATAACCTATAATAACGATAAACATATTGGGAAAAAATTACCCCTGCCTTCCCCCTCTCTCCCTACCCCATTATAAAGACGGCGACGTGGGAGCCTCTCTTTGCGAGGAGCAGATGCCGTTCATGGAGTCATTTTGGAGGAGAAAACCAGAGCTTTTCAGTCCTTGATCATGTCTGAGCCACGTGCATGTCTGCCAGGGAAAAACTGTTTTGTTTGAAGAAGAAAAAGTTTAAAGTATCCCTCAACTCAGAAGACCCAAGACTTGAGTATTTTCTTAGCAAACGGCACATTTTGAAGACATCCTTAGAAATCTCTTTCGGGGGGAATTGGTTATAATCCAGTGGGACCAAGAAGGGCATGATTGGCTTTTCACTAGGAGATGTGATTCCTCAAGTTCATAGAAACACCTCAGAGAAACTGTGGAAGGTGAGAAGGCGTGACATCATGCCATGTTGAAATTGATCTTTCACAGTTCCCTTTTGCTGTTTGTCTGTAAGGGGGACATAGCTGCTAAGCAGTGAACCATAGCAGGGTTGGAAGGAAACCAACCAGAATACCATTCCACTCCTCATTCACAGTGGTGAGGAGACACAGGAAAGCCCAGAGAGAGATCTGCACTGAGGGTCGAGGAAAGGCTTAGCAATAAATAAATAAATAAAATAAAAAAATTAAAAAAAACCAGGGAGTCTCTGCTGGTTTGGTTATGGTGGCCCAAGATGGCTCTTGGAAGAGGCAAGGCCATGGTCATTGGCTTATGACAGGAAGTGCAGCTGTTTCCCCTGGGACCGGTGTGACCATCAGTGTCTTGAAGCAGAGCAACCCTTAGGAGACTCCCTGTGAATCAGGGGTCTAGTAACACTGCTGTGAGGGAAGCAGGGAGGCCACGAGGCTCATGTGACTCACGAGGTCTTCGCAGGATCTTTCCCAAGACCCATGTATGAGGTAAACTACTGAGGATGAGATTCTGGAGTGGGGTAGCTGCCATGCGTCAGACACGGTGGTGGTGAGGTGTCCTGGTGATGGGGCAGCTTCTGAGTCAGCCATGCTCCTGTGAACAACCCCAGGACACTCATTGGTTTACCAAGCTGGGTTTGGACAAAATTCTTTCTTTGATCTATCTGTGCCCCCTATGGGGTGAAGAGATCTTTATGTCTCTCTAGGAAAAGTGATACATGACCATCAATGGTTAGGAAATCTGGGTTTTGTCACAAGCATGAGAGAAACAGGTGCAGAAGCCAAAACACAAAGACCACAACAGAGCATTTCCAGTCTCCTGGGTCTCTCACCACTTAGTCACCAGAAATAGCAAGTCTCACCAATCAATCATTTTTAGATTTGTTTACTCCTCCAAATGACATAATTCTCCTTGTGATTTAGCTTCGGTCTCAGACTCACTGGCTACCTGTTTCCTGTGACTTTTGCTTTGTAGTGGAACTTCAATCATTCTTGAGTGAGTGGCTCCAGAAGCATTTGTGACCTGAGAAATCATGATGAGTGATTGTGACATGGATACCAGAACTATCAGAAGCCCCTAGGTACTGCTTGTGATCAGTCAGAATGTTTCAGTCTCAACCCCAAGAGGGGCATGTGATAGCAGTCAGCTTGCCTGAAGCATTTCCAATCCCTCAGCTAAATGAGGTTTAGTCTCAGGCTTATAGACAAATGCTATCAGAGGAAGGGATTTTTAAGTATCTTTTTTAACATTTCTTTTCTGTTTTGATTTTTTAGTATCTTATCTTAACAAAGATTCTGAAAGGGAAAGGCTAATGTGAAGTGTAGGATGAGAAGACAGCGAGGTTATGAGCACAATGGTCAACGAGTCCCTGGGATCTAGGCCATAAGCTGGAGGTCCGGGCCAAAAGCTGCCCAGATCTTTGTCTGTGGTGTGAGCTGACATTCTCGGAGAGCCCTCTCAGTTCTTAGCATTTGCTTCTGAAGAGTGCCAGGGAACCAGAGTTACAGATCTTTGCCAGAGTGGAAGTGTGGCATGAAGGCATGTAGTCTTTGTATTCATGAGAGTGTTTTCATTTGGTGGGACCTGATAATGTCCTTCCAAGATGTCTTCCGCTGCCTGAGGACCAACACCTGTAGACACAGCAGCCTTGAGGCATCAAGAGGAGACTGGGGTAGTCCTAGAATGTTTCTGTGAGATTGGGGTGCTGACATGTGAGAGTCTAGGGACGGCTGTTAAGACACCCTTGTCCTAGCATGCAGACGAATGCACTAATGTTGTCCTGACTCTCTTGGACTGAGAGGGGTCATCAGGTGTGAGGCACCTGGGCTACCTAGGGAGACCCTGTCTGAGAAGAGAAAGACGTTCTTCCTTATGTTTGTACATTTTGCATCTTCACACAATCAGATTTTAACCCATATATTTGACACTGTTTTGATTATCAAACTAATTGATAAAGATGGAATACTGTGGTTTGAATGTGGTATGTCCCCCACAGGCGCACATGTTTAAACACTGGGTCTCCAGTTGGTAATGCTATTTGGGATGATTGTAGAATCTTGAGGAGATGGAGCCTCACTGTTGGAAGTGGGTTCCTGGGGGTGTGTCTTGAGGCTTTAGAGCAAAGTCCCACTTCCTGTTGTCTCTCTGCTCCCTGAGGGTGCAGGCTATGCGACCAGACAGCCTCCTGCCCCTACCTCCGTGTCTGTCTTCCCTGATCAACGCCATGTCTTCCCTACCCCTGCCTTCATGCCTCCGCTGCCCAGTGCCATGTCTTCCTTGCTGTCGTTACATGCTTCTAGCACTGTTAGAACTCTTGTCTCTCTTCAGTTGTTGTGTAAGAGGATTTTTATCACAGAAACAGGAAAAGAAAGTAACACACTAAAGCTCCCAGAGAATGTTTTCTAACCATGATCCTTGATTCTTAGTTAATATTTGTCTTTTTTTTTTTTTCCTGGAGATTAGAAGGTTCTTCGCTCAGTGATGCCAACCAGGTTTTGACCAAGTATTAAAGTAAAAACATCTACAATTCTTAGGAGTGATCTTCAGTCCGCATCTATTTAAAAACAGTGTGAGGATGCACTGCCCAGTGAGGGGGGCCGAGGGTCTGGAGAAGGTGCAGGATGAGGAGCAGCGGCAGCAGAAGAGGTGGAGGGTGAGTTGGGACCAGCCCATGGTGAGCTGCTGGAAACGGGGGATAAGAGTGCTACATTGGCTTTTATAACACAAAGACTTTCTCCCCGCTGTTTCCCACACTGGGGTGTGACTCAGGCTTCACACATGCTCAAAAAGAGCTGGAAAACGGAGTCATAGCCCCATGGTTCAAGCAGTTGTTCAAGCAGACCTTGAACATAGGATCTTTTTCTCCTCGGGACTTTAGAGGAGATAACTGGAGCACAACTTTGTGTTACCAAAAGGTTGTAGAAATAATTTAACATCTAGGTTATAAATGATATTATAATAATCTTATAATCTTATTAATTAATAGTAAATCCCCTCCATAGAAACACTACACACTGAACACTAATGACCCTTGACCTCCTGAGATTTTATTGGTAAATAGAATGATAGAGACTTAGTTAAAAACTACATTTGGAGGCTGCCTCCGAGCCAGTGCTAGCAGGACCAGAAATCCCTTCGGGCTCCTGTCTGAGCCAGGGTGCTGACTTCAGGGCTGTGGGGGAGCAGACCGTGTTAATATGTCATTAGATTCAGGTGCAGCCACTAAGCCAACAGAAGAACAAGAATTTGAAAAAAATGTAGAAATCTTCAAAGAAAAAATAAAAATCACTATTTAGAGGTACCCACTGGTAATGTTCTGACGTTGTTTTCTCCTAGTCTCTTTTAATACTATGGAATTTGTGGAAGTTGAGATCTTATGTGTGGCGAGTTTTGCATCTCATTGTTCACCAAATATGTCGGCATTTCCATCAGCTACCAAGTGTTCTTTGACAATACCCCCTTGCTCAGCATAGAATGTTCTGTGATATGGAAGGTGTGTATTTTGGAACAGTTCATGTTTTGCTGACCACACAGACCCTTTGCAGCCTTTGCGTTTGGAACAGGTATTCTTTCAGGACAGACGGGCTCACTCATTATTTGTTAGTCAGGATAAGCTAAGGCATGCCATGCAACAAGTGGTCCCGAGGTGTCAGTGTCTTTATATAAACAGGTTTCTTTCTACATGGGCAGCTGTTGCCCCATGGATGTGACCTCAGCCATCCAGTCTGTGTGGATGTGGTGGCAGCCTGATCTGAAGACATGATTTTGGGATTGCCATGTCTTGACTTTGTATCGCTGTGGCTCAGTGCCAGAGGAGAAAGAGCTCATTTGGCTCACAGTGACAGCTGCACTACACTGTCCAGGGTTTCTTGGCCCCTTTGCTTTGGGTTGTCACCACACAGGACATCAAGGCACGGCGGAGGAAGACCCTTCACTTCATAGTGATTTTAGAGAGAGAAGGGAGGGACCAGGGTCCCAATATCTCTCTCAAGGAAACCTTTCTAATGACTTTAATTGCTTTCTATGAGGCCCCTATTCCTGAAGGTTTGCTCACCAGCCAATGGTGCCGTACTGAGGATCTAGCTTTTAGCACACGGCAGGGCTCCAGATCCAAGCTGTAGAACCATGGTGAGTGACGAACGCATAGAAAAGTGATTGTTCTTTTGTACGTGACATGCAGTTAGAGCCTCGTCATGACGAGGTCTCTGCCCCCCTCACAGCACCAGTGCTCAGGAAGTAGATGCTTTGTGTGCTCCAGAAGGAGACCTGAACACACTGATGACAATGTGCCTTCCTGAATTTACAAAAAATCTTAAAACATACTCCAAACAAACACAGTAATTAGAGAAAAGCCCCATTATGAACGATGTGCAAACAGTATTGGCAAATAGTGAGTCAAGAGCATCCATTATAAGGCTTTATGTTTCAGACAGAATTTGTTGTCTGCCTTTATTGTCAGGTGTGAAGTGCTTCCCTTAAAGGGAGATTGTGAGGGTTTTAGCTGATTGTGAAAGGGGGTAGCAAGAAGCTTTCAACATTTTTGTGCCCCTCTACTAGGTCAACAGTGGATGGCCAGGAATTCCGCCACTGGTCAAAGATTCCAAGGCAGCATTTAGGCTAATGGGGAGCTCAGGAATTCCTTCATTGAACAAAGCAGTGGGCACTGTATTAAGTGCTGGTGCTTCCCCTGTTTGGAAATGGTGGTAGCAGTGTCCTCCAGCGACTTCCAGTGTAGGGTGTATACCTGCATTTGTGAGGAGCATGGGGACCCTGACTTCCATTTTCTATCCCTGAGCCTCTGAGACCATGCGGTGACCAGTTAGCCTGGGCTCTGAGTACCACTACAGGCTGTTTCTCCCATGAGAAGGACTCGGGTTTGAAATGCTTTCTTCATGGCGGTGGATCCTTCAGAAGTCACCAAGTACCAGTAGGTGCTTAGGAAGCTGGAAGTGATGAGTTCTGGGTCCTTTGGCATGTCCCAAGTAGGGGTGGCAGCAGCGCTCTTCTGTTCCTCTATATACGATTAAAACAAAATGTAAAGGTTACTTTTGATTGTATATGTTTGTGTGTGTATGTATGTATATGCGTGTGTGTATGTGTGCACATGTGTACAGGTTCTCATACAGGTCAAAAGAAGGGTTAGCTCCCCTGTGGCTGGAGTTACAGTAGGCACTGGGAAAAGAATACATTTTTAACTACTGAGCAATCTTTCCAGCTCAAAACAATTTTTCTTTTTGAACCCACCTCACATCAACTTTCTTCTTCAGTTTTTTTTTTTTTTTTTTGAGAAATTTCAGAAAGACCAAAAGAATCTTCAAACTTACCCACTCTCAGCCCAAGTCCAAGGCTGGCTCCTCGATGGAAGACATGTCACGCACATACCGTGGCAGCTGAGAACTGGTGCTTTGCAGGGTGCGCACTACCCACTGCTGCCTCTGTCTTCCCCAGTTTTCATGCCTTTCCTGGCTCCCCTGATGTTCTCATTCCTGTGTGTACAACATAAACTTATTTTCATTACTACTTCGTAATGGGAATTTTGCTACTTTTGTGATTCATAATGTAAGTATTTTTGAAGACAGGTTTGCCAAAGGGGTCATGACCCACAGGTTGAGAACCTTACAGTGTCACAGCGTCTGCAAATCAAAGGTCACATCAGATTTGGGGGATGTTGTTGAGTTTAAAAGCATGAAGAAAAACATAAATTTCCTTCAAAGGAATAAAAACTGTTTCCATCTTATTTTTTTCTATACCTGTCTAGTAAATACGCAGTGACAGGTTATATAAACATTTTATAGCTGGACTGATGGTGGCACACGCCTTTAATCCCAGCACTTGGGAGGCAGAGGCAGGAGGATCTCTGTGACTTTGAGGCCAGTCTGGTCTACAAGAGCAAGTTCCAAGACAGGCTCCAACCATAGAGAAACTCTGTTTTGAACCCCCCTCCGCCCCAAAAGGAACCAAGAACAAACAAAACCAAAAACCATTTTATGTCTGGGAAGCCACCGAGCCTCAGGCATTATCATTACATTGAAGTACAATTAGAGGCCCTGTTGGGTGCTGGGACACCATGTTTCCCAGCTACATGATGTTTCAGGCCCATCACCAGAGACTTGAAGCTGGCTGCTCACTGGCACAGGATCCTTTTGTTCATTTTGGCTCACAATTCAAGGCTGCCGTAGCTCACGGTGGGGTCTTGGTGGCAGGAGCTTGAGGCAGATCCTCACATGGCACCTACAGTCAGGACGCAGACTCATGAATGCTGATTCTCACCTTGCCTCCTCTCTTTAACTCAGTCCAGGGGGCCCTAGCACATGGTGTGGTGTAGTCCAGGCTTAGGGTGGGTCTTCCTATCTCAGCACCTCACAGGCATGTCCAGGGGTTTGTGACTTGATGATTTTAAATCCCACCAAGCTGATACAACGAACTGTCACAGGTCATATCTGAGTTATCAGAACGCTTGAGTTGGTATCTGGATAGTTAGTTACCTGCTGTAGAATTTTCCCCATATCAACAACAGCGGGAAAGATGGGAGAGCTCATAGGAGCGTCACATGTCTTCTATCCCCCTGTCATCTTGGTGATGAAGCAGGATTAGAAGAGGCAAAAGCATCTCACAAGATCCCGTGGCTGCGATGAAGCAGAGACAGAAGACAGTTCAGACCAGAACCTGCCCGTCTCTGCCTTCCACTCGGAGCTATGCTAGGCCCTCTTCTCAAACCACGCCCGGCAGAGCATCCCTCAGGCTTCTCTCAGAACCCTCACAAACCTGATCGAGTCTCACTCACCCATCCTCCTGCATCGGCACAGTGGGCCGACACAGTGGTGGTCTAGCCAGTTTCCACGGAGTCCCCTCCATGTGGCTGTTCCTGATTCCCTTTATAAACAGATCTGAACTGTCTTCCGTCTCTGCTTGAATCTCCCCATGTCTTCTTTCCCTGGGAATAAGATTCCAATAAGCACTCATATCTGTTCCAGTCACGCTCTGGAATCAGCCAGGCTGCCGTTGGCAGACGGGTGGGTAAACGGAATGGTATACATATACAAAATAGCATTCTGTTCAGTTGTGAAGAATAAAATGATCCTGGTCACAGGAAAATGGGCGAAACTGGAGATTGTCACGGTAAGCAAAACAAGCCAGACACACAATGCCACCTATTGTCACTCATCTGTGAAATCCAGATTTTTGTTTTTTGAGTTGTAAAAGTAAAAGGAGCACTATTTGGGAAGAGAAAGGGGAGCACCCCAGAATGTCGGCCCGAGAGTAATGATGGCCATGACCAAAGTACTTTATGCACAGGTGTGAAAATGTCATAATGAACCCCATTATCTTAACATTAATATATGCTTAGTAAAATGTCTAAAAACACCGAACAAGCAAAAGCATACCGGATCTCAATGCTTTTTTGAGGTCCAACCGAGTCATGCTCCTACTTCAGCTTAGGCTGCCCACTGCCCCGACACTGCTGAACTCCTAATTCAGCCTGGGGGCTGCCCGCCACCCCTACGCTGCTGATCTCCTCCTAATTCAGCCCGGGGGCTGCCCGCCACCCCTACACTGCTGATCTCCTCCTAATTCAGCCCGGGGACTGCCCACCGCCCCTACACTGCTGACCTACCTCAAGCCTAAGTGTGCTCTTTGCTCACGCCCACCGCATTTCATTCCCCCATCCCCAGATGCCTCACATACTTCCAACTATCTTCACACATCCCCAAGCACCTGCTGGAAATGGCACCCTACCCTATCATACTGTACTTATTCTTTCTTCCTATGAAAAGTGGTCCAGACTTAACCTTAACAGACCTCTGTGTTCAACTGGCTTTCCGTGATCCTGGTGGTTTGTTTGCCTGTTTGCTAGAGTTATATCTTTTTTTGTTTGTTTGTTGGCAAACCATGTTCTAACATTAACACTTGTCACAGTAACTGAAACTAAATAAGTAAGGCTTGAATAAGCAAAGAAATAAAGATATTGATAAAGAAAAGATTAAATTGCAGGCTCTACACTGAGGCTTCCTATAAGAGTGTGTTTCAGAAATCTGAGTGGTTGGGCATTGCATGCCCTCCAGCCTTGCACTCACAAGGTGTGGAGGCAGGAGGGGGGTCAGATTCCATTCTGGCCTTGCTAGGTAGGGAGTTCTAGACCAGTCTGGTCTCCACGGTAAGGCCCTGTCTTGCAAACACAAACAGCATGTGCAGATGGTCCATCTCAAGGATCCTGGCCTTCCTGGACAGGGTGTCCTCTGCCAGGTCTGGGCCAGGGCTGCTCTCCTCTCTACTGCCCTCTGCCAGGCTGCAGCCTCATCTAGAGAGTCACTGACCACTCAGGTGCCTCCTTCTCCATCCCTTGCTTGTTCTGCATTCAGAGCCTCGAACGATGTCTCCGCAGAAGCAGTGTGCCCCTTCTCACATTGTGCACATGGGGAGGATGATTTCTCCTCAAGACTGGACCTCTGTAGGTCGGGCTGACCCGGAACTCTGCCCTTGCTCACTCAAGCACTGCTGTTGGGATCCAGGTGGGTGCTACCACCCACGGCTTAGACTTTTCTCTTCTAAAGTCTCAGTTTGGAATGTAGTCTGTATTCTTTCCCTCAGAACTGGCTTAGGTTAGGTCATGGTTTTCTTCTTCTTCTTCTTCTTCTTCTTCTTCTTCTTCTTCTTCTTCTTCTTCTTCTTCTTCTTCTTCTTCTTCTTCTTCTTCTNGATACACAACCAAAATATATGTGCAGAGGACCAAGGTCAGATACATACAAACTCCCTGATGGTCTGTTGAGTCTCTTTGAACTCTTATTAGCCCTACTTAATTGTAGACCATTTTCTAGTGGTGTCTTTGCCCCCTATGGCTCCTGTAACCCATTATCCCCCTTTCATAGACTGTTTCAAGCTCCGTCTAATGTTTGGTTATATGTCTCTGCATCTTCTCCAATCAATTGCTGGGTGAAGACTCTCAGATGACAAGCATACTAGACTCTGGTCTTGAAGCATAGCAGAGTATCATTAGGAATCAACTCATAGAGTTTCTTCTTCTTCTTCTTCTTCTTCTTCTTCTTCTTCTTCTTCTTCTTCTTCTTCTTCTTCTTCTTCTCCTCCTCCTCCTCCTCCTCCTCCTCCTCCTCTTTCCTCTTCCTCTCCTATTTTGTCTCTAGGAGGAGCAGGGAAAGTTGCCTAAGTGTTGGACTTACAGTGCAAAAGGAAATGAAATTCCTAGTCAGCATTATCTTTCATGATGTGCAGGGTGTATGGTATGCAGTGTGTGTGTGTGTGTGTTGTGCAGTATGTGTGATGTGTAGGTGTGTCTGCAGTGTGCACTATGTGGGAGATGTTCAGGTACATGTGTGATGTGCAGTGCGTGTGATGTTCAGTATATGTGTGTTATGTAGTATGTATGTGATGAGCAGTACACGTATGTTGTACCATATAATGGCGATGTGGACAGGGGAGAGATGCTCTCATGTTAAGGTATTTTTGCTCTCTGCGTGTGGGGGGAATTCATTTTGAAATTTTGGAAAACAATCAAGGACCAAGGACTTAAAAATCCTATTGGCTGGAATTAGGGAAAGGATCTTTGGGTTGTGTCAGGTGAGGAGACAGGGTTCAACATAGCCAGGAGCAGTGTAGCCAGCCAAAGAGAGCCGGCGTCATGAGTGCAGACCCTGCACCAAGACAGGCTGGGAGGAGTCCAACTCCCCTGGGAACAGGCCAAGTCCCCCTTCTCAGGGGGCTTAGGTGTCTGCTCACAGGACTGCGTGAGGTGACCCACTTGTCTTTCATAAGCCTCTGATTCTGGGTCACTTTCTTGAATTTCAGGGTCAGCCAGCCTTAACTCGTTTGGTGGCAACTGATGTGGGAAAGGCAGCTGGAGGGAGCCCTCTGCTCCAGGCACTTCCTTCATAGTAGCCTGAACTTGAGGGAGAAGGAAGAGTGAGCATGGGGTGCTTAGATCCCAAAGTATCCCTGCTGCAGTGTGGAAGCCTCCTGGCCCTCTGCTCAAACCGCAGCCTGATTGAAAGATGAGCGAGCCTCCCGCCTATCATCTCCAGCAGCACCCCCGGCCCTCTAGGGAGGGGGGGTAATGACGTCCAATTTTACACACTTCAGATCCATTAGTAGCAATTACCTTTCCCGAGGTGTTTTGAGTTAGTTTTAACATAGCATTCTTACAGTTGGGGGATAATGACAGTAATAATGTACACAACATTTTCAAGTCACTGGTTTTAGCCGCAATAACACCATTAGTGGGTCTATTTAACAGGCGCACTGCACACTAAAAGTTAAGGTGTTCCGATTCCCCTCCCTTCCCCCCACAGAAACCCTTCACCATCCTTCCTTCCAGGGGAGATTTCTATTCTGAAGTTTCAGAGAGATCTCTCCTTTCCCCAGTAGGAGGAAGATGTAAGCGGCTTGACTTCAAATTATTAATTGTTTAGCTGTTCTCTTTTAAATGTTATTTTCTTGATGGGCAAGCCAGCTCCAGAACCCAACAGTAGTGTAGATGGAAGATAGATGTATTTGCAAAGCTCGTTTAGGCCAGAGATCCATGGACTGTGCTGGTTCCTTCAAGGCAGGTAGTTTTGGACTTCCCGGAAGAACACTTTCTGAGACACGCGGATCTCCTCTCACCTTGCGTGTGCTGCAGACTAACACTCTAGAATGGTGTTTGTGGTAGTTTGAGTGAGAAATGTCCCACATAGTCTCAGGCATCTGATATCGGCCCCACTTGGTGGTGCTGTCTATAAAGTTTAGGTGGTGTGGCCTTGCTGGAGGAAATGTGTCCCTGCGGCCGGCTTTAAGGGTGAAAAGCCTGACTTCTGGTGTTCCAGCTGAGGAGTGAGCGCTCAACTTTCTGTTCAGCTTTCCAGCTGCCTTGCCTGCTGCTTGCTCCATGCTTCCCAGCCACGATAACTTCTAACACTCCGGAACTGAAAGCCCAGGTAAACCCTTCCTTCTCTGAGTTGCTTTTGGTCACAGTGTCTCATCACAGCAGGAGCAAAGTGCTTTCATTTGTCCCTAGAACCCACAGCCTTTCTGAAGTGGTCACCTCTGGTCACCTCACAGGCCAGAGAAGCTTCTACCTCTCTTTAGACATTTCCTTCTCTTTGCTTCCTTCCACCTCCACCTGTTGTTTGTGTTGTTCAGTGTGCAGTGTGTGTGTATGTGTGTGCGTGCAGTATGTGTGTAGTGTGTGCTTGCAGTGTGTCTGTGTGTGGGGTATGTGCAGTGAGTGTGTGATGTACAGTATGCAGTGTGTGTGGTGCAGTGTGTGTGTGTGTGGTATATGTGTGTGGTGTGTATGTGTGTGGTGTGTGTGTACAGTGTATGTGTGAAGTGTGTGTATGTGTGGTATGTGTGTGTGGTGTGTATGTGTGCAGTGTGTGTGTGTAGTGTATGTGTGCAGTGTGTGTATATGTGTGTGTGTATGGTGTGTGTATGTGTGTTGCATGGTATCTGTTCTGTAGCTACACACTGATGTATCACGTACCCCATTTGAATTCACTCCTGTTGGCCTGCCAGAGTGCTGACCAAAAGGTGTTGTCTGAGGTTTCTGTCCTGCTCGGTTCCCGCAGTTGTTAAGTCCCAAAGAAATCACACAGAGGTCTACATTAATCATAAGCTGATTGGCCCATTAGTTCAGGCTTCTTATTAACTCTTATAACTTATATTAACCCATTATTCTTATCTATGTTAGCCACATGGCTTGGTACCTTTTTCAGTGAGGCAGTTACATCTTCCTTCTTCTATGTCTGGGCAGGACTGCAGAGGAATGGGCTTTCTTCTTCCCAGAATTCTCCTGTTCTCATTGCCCTGCCTCTACTTCCTGTCTGGTTGTCCTGCCTATACTTCCTGCCTGGCTAATGGCCAATCAGTGTTTATTTAAAATATAATTGTCATAATACAGAATTGTCCCACACCATTGGACATGACACTCACTCTTCTGCTCAGCCCTGGACTCTGGAAGTTCAAAGTCAAGGTGTCAGCTCTTTCTGCCCTCTTTCCAACACTCTGGTGAGTTGCCTGTCTTCTCTGTCTTAGTTTCTGGTGGTAGCACTGCCTCTTCAAGCCATGTTCTGCCTCTGTGGCCCTGTGGGTTGCTCTGGGTGTCTCTGTTTTCACAAGGCTTCTCTTTTAAGTAACCCTAGACACAGATTATGGGCAGATCCTAAGACACCGACACTTGATCACATCAGTGAAGACCTGGTGTCCAAATCAGGTTGTGTTCATTCACAGCAGAAGTGAAAACATCAGTATATTTTGGGGTGGTTAATCCAACCCCTACCCAGTAAACTGAAGTTTTCTGAGGCTTGGAGCATTTGGGGAACTCTTGACTTTGAAGAGTTCTTAGGGTTTTCTTTTATAACAGCATCTTGTGTCCTGTTCCAGGAATTCCTGTCCTGGAACTTAAGATGCCGTCTAATGTGTTTTTCTCCTCTCCCCCATAAATATGTATGTGGTGTGCATACACGTATGCATGGGTGTGTTGTGTACATGGGCATATGTGTGTGTGCAGGTGCAATAGAACATGTGTGTGTGTGTGTGTGTGTGTGTGTGTGGATATGGAGGTCCCAAGGCTGACATAGGAAGCTTCCTTGATTTTTTTCTACCTTATTCATTGAAGCAGGGTCTCTCAGTTGAACACAGAGATCACTAGTATGACCATTTGGGGATAGCCAGCTTGCTCTGGGGCATTCTTATCCCCACCTGAATGGTGGTCTTACAAGAGGGCTGCCACCCACACTTGGCATTTATGTGGGTTCTGGGTTTTTGAACTTTGGTCACCACAATTGTTTGGCACTTTAACCCCTGTCTTAGTTAGGGTTCCTGTTGCTGTGAAGAGACACCTGTGAAGAGACACCGTGACCACGGCAGCTCTTTTAAAGGAAAACATTTCAGTGGGGTGGCTACATTTTCAGATGTTCAGTCTTATGTCTTCGGGTGGGATATGGTGGTGTGCAGGCAGATATGGTGCTGAAGCAGGAGCTGAGAGTCCTTACAACTTGGCTCACAGACAACAGGAAGTGCTCTGTCTCACTGGGTGTGGCTTGAGCATATAAGACCCCAAAGCCCTCCTCCATGGTGCCACACTTTTTCCAATAAGACTACACCTACTCCAACAGGGACACAATTCTTAATAGTGCTACTCCCTTTGGGGCCATTTCTTTCAAACCACTACAATCCCTGTGCTATACTTCCAGCCCTGTTTCTCTCTTAAAAAAAAATTAAATTAGTCTGTTTGTGGTAGCACACATCTTTGATCCCATTATTTGGAAACAGACAGATCTCTGAATTCAAGTCCAATCTGGTTTATATAGCAAGTTTCAGGCCATTCAGGGCTATATAGTGAACCCTGTCTCAAAAAATGTGAACATTTTAACTGATATGCAGGAATATAAAAATGTGTATATAAATGGGGTGATATGATGTTTTGATACATATATATGCAGTGTACTGCTTAAATCAAGTTAAATCTATCCATTTCCTCAAATGGTTGCCATTTCTTTATGAAGAAAGCATCCAACGTCCTTTTTTTCTATCTTATTGAAATTCCTATTTCATTTGGATCCTATTATCATTGGATCTTAAATTATTGCTTATACCTCAGATCCCCAAAGGCCCTTTGTTCCAGGCTTGGTCTCAATCCATTGGTGCTATTGGAAGTGGTAAGGACCAATGGAAGGAAGTTAGGCCCTTGACGACAACATTGGACCCCAGCCCCTTCCTCTCTCCCTTGCTTCCTGACTGCCATGAGGTGAACAGCTTCCTCTCATCACAGTGTCCTATCTTACAGCAGCTGCCCAAACAACAGGGCCCACTGCAACCTTGAAGCTGAAGCTTGGACTCTGTGAGCTGCAGTACAGCTTTGCCCATCCAAGTGGGGCAATTCAGGTATGTTATCACAGAGATGCAAAGCTGATGAGCAGGTGTGGTGTTTGCCCTCGTGGGCTGCAGCACACGATCTTACTCTTGGCCTGTTGCAACAGGATGCTGCAGCTGCTGGCCATCCTTCCCTCTGCTAATGTGTCAAGGGCCCAAGAAATCTTGCTGCCCTTCTTTATACAAAACACATTTTAAATAAACTTTTGTCGACATCTATCAATTATACACAATGAGTTTTATTATGAAACTTTGATGTGTATAATGTATTTTCATATTTATTTTCTCTTGTCCCCTCTTACTCCACTGGTTACCCTTTTCCTTCCTAGCTAATCTCCCCTCCACTTCATTTGTAGGTATGTGCACGTGTGTGTGTGTGTGTGTGTGTGTTTGAAAAAATTAGGGCCACAAATGTAAGTAAGCTTGTTTGCAGGAACATGGGTGATGGGTCATTTGCTGAAGCGTGGACACCCTACCAGTGACTACACCACTGAAGATGCTTCATCCTTTCCCAGCAACCAATAATTTGCATATAAGGCCTCAGGGAGAGATGGGCCTCATGGACCCTCCTGCCATCCATGACCGAGTGTGGAAAGGCTCAGTTGTGTGCAGCTATCACAGCTATTGTGAGTGAGTTCAATACTGCAACAGCAGTTCACACCGGGATGACAACAGTCTACGGTTTTCTCCTGATTCTTATTCAAGAGTGCAACAGCCAGTTCACACCAGTATGAGAACAGTCTATGGTTTTCTCCTGACTCTTGCATTCTTTTTGCCCCTTTTCTGTGATGGTTTCTTAGCCCTTATCAAGAGGGTGATGCAGCTGCCCCATTGCTCAGAGAGCTGAGCATTCAACAATCTCTTATTCTCAGCACTTTGACCAATTGTGAGCCATTGCAGTGTCACCTGACCCTTGCAAGGGGCACACTTCTCTTAGTAAGGCTGGCAGCAACACAACTCTATGGGTATAAACGTAAATACTTTGAAGGCAGTTGGGTGGGCTCAATGTATTTATTTATTCAAGTAATAGTGGCTGCTTTCCCATTAGCCCCATGGCTTTCTAATCCACAGGTTTCTGATCAGGTGTGTGAAACCAAGCCTGAATTCTCTATTGTGATGCTGGCCTCAGATATGACCAGGAAACAGTTGGTTACCTCCATAACTATTGTACCACCATTGCACTGGGGTCACACCTTGCCTGTCAGGTCAGTAGCATAGTTCGCTGGGTCCAAGCTGGGTAAAACTGCAGACGTCTGTTCTCCCCTCACAGCCTGCATTATCATTTCCCATTGTTTGAAGGCTGTGAACGCTGGCTGCAGCATGGAGCTTATATTTCGATTTGATTCATGGAAGCTGGCAGCAGTGAGCTTACAGTTCGATTTGAGCTTGATTTCTCTGTCTTGCAACCAAAGCACGAGGTGTCTTTGGCAACAGGGTCTTACCGTCCAGCAAAACTTATTTTAACCAACTTTTTTTTGACTGTAGAAGCTTTAGAACATTTTTTTATTACACCATTTTTTCTTCATTAACAGATAGGGAAATATTTCAATGGGGGTGTGGGATGGATACAGTCCCAGTGACTGCTGCCCATGCTATATGAATTGCCCCAAATGAGGTGAGTGGAATGACCTTCAGTTCAGTGATTTTTATTTTGAATAGCTTGAAATGGGCACCAAGGAATAGAAAGGGTTTTTGAAAACCTCAGTTCTGAGTGATACTCAAGTTTAGTCAAGAGTTGGATGGAACAGCCTTCGGGCCCCCTGCCCAGCTTCTCCCACCACTCCTGCGAGGTGTAGGAACAAGTATGGATCTTAAAATGTATGCTGTGTAATTGCTGTTTGAGTCCAGCAATTTAGCCAGGAGCCTCGGCAGAGTCAGAGAGCCCTTATGCTATTCTATATTTTCAATCACAATGATTTTAAATGCTGTGATAAAATGCTGAGCTGCCTGGGGAAAACTTGATTTTTTGTTTGTTTTTCAAAGAATGTAATGATGATAATTTTCAACAACACTAAATCTTCATTTTAGCCCTTGTAGCTTCATGTGTCTTTTTGGTAAAAGTTTAATCTCAGATGGATTTTTTAAAAAAAATTCATCTATTTATTTTACATCTCAGCTGCAGGACCCCACCCTCCCCCTTTCCCTCTCCCAATCCTCAATCCCCTCATCTTCCATCTCCATCCAGGAAAGGGCAGGTCTCCTATGATGATCAATAAAACATGTCATATCAAGTTGCAGTAAGATAATCGCTTCCCATGTATTAAGGCTGGGTAAGTCAGATGGGCTGTTTATCAGACTCATGATGGCGAGTTCATCTACTGGTATGATTTGGGGCCATAAGTCTATTTTTTACTAACTTGAGCAACACTAGCTTGAGCCTTGGTTTGAGTGTGAACTGTGTCCTGCAGACTCACTCACGTCTATGCACACTGCATCTCCAGCTTCTGGTGCCTCCTTTGGGGCAGGAGGCAGGGCTGGATAAGGTTTGTCATGGGGTGGGGCGGTGAGGCTGGGTCTGATGTTAAACCCTGGCCCTGCTCCCAGCACCTTCTCTGCTTCTGGACCACAGAGACCCAGACAAGACACACGCAAAGCTCCCGCCTTCACAGGTAGGACTGTTACCATTCCGTCTCAACACAGTGGACTGTGATGCCCTCTTGTCCTCTTCAGTCGCTACTGTCTGGCATCTTAACACATCAGCCAGGAAAGTAACTCACACAGAGAGTCATCAGAATATCACATACTTTATCATAAAGCCAAGTATAGCGTGTCTTTTGAAGTGTGGTGTATCCTGGTGTATTGATCACAAACAGATACATGGGAGGGATAGTTACTGAAAAGCATTATTTTTGTTAAGATTCAGATGATGCGCCCTTTCCTCTCTCCCTCCCTCACATACACACACATACAATTTTCTTTTTGAGGCAGATTCTCATCTAGTTCTGACTGACCTTGAACTTGCTATGTAGCTGAAGATGACCTTGAAGTTCTGATCGTCACGCCTCTACTCTCCAAGTGCAGGGGTTAGAGGAGGCGTGTGCCCTGATGCCTGGCTTTAGCAGTGCTGGGCACTTCCCCAAGGCATTCCAGGCAAGCACATTCTGCCAGCTGAGTTACACACCTCACTCTGCAGGTTCCTTTAAATGGCAAACGTGTCAGGTAAGGTTTAATTTAGATGCATTTGGCTGTCGTGTGATTCCCAGGTCTGTGTCAGCATTCAGAGTGGAGAGGAGCATGATCTTGGAAGGAGACAGGCCTGGGCCCACACCCTGACCCACATCACGTCTTTCTGTCCCTGGGGGCTTGTGCTGATACCTTGTCTAAGACCCTCAGCCTTCTTGCCTGCAAAATAGAATTAATATGAGAGCCAAACATGGAGGCTGACTACAGCCCTGTGTCTGGGGTGTGGAGCCTTTAGCGCCCTCCCTAACTTCCTGTAGATGCCGTAGATGAACAGCTTCCAGCACCGTGCGACCACATCACGACTCTCAGTCTACTACGTGCTAATCATGGAATGTTTTCATTTATTTCGGGAATACTTATTGAGTGTCTTATGCTCCAGGCACTGATGAAATTGATGGGGATATGAAAGAGAACATGATGCTCCTACTCAGGTGAAACGTGTGTGTGTGTGTGTGTGTAGGTCAAAGGTTGACACTGCTGGATCTTTGGATGTCTGCCTCTACTACCCTTTACCTTATTTTTAGACAGTTTCTCACTGACCCTGGAGCTCACCAGTTGGCGAGACTAGCTTTTTTTTCTGATTCCTAGGGCTGGTTTTCAGGAATGTGCATTGCCATGCCCTGCTTTATTTGGGGTGGGGGTGGGGTGGGGTGGGAAGGGGATGATGAAGAACAGAACTCAGGACCTCATTCTTGCACAGCAGGCACTTAACACACCGAGCCATAGCCTCAGGGTGATGCAGCTTTTGTTTCCAGGGAGAGGCAAACTCTACAGAGTTTGAGTTGTGAAGGAGAGAAAGAAGCAGGGGTAGTAGATAGGGCGGAGAGAGAGAGAGAGAGAGAGAGAGAGAGAGAGAGAGAGAGAGAGAGAGAGAAATTATAAAGAGAGAGGGGATGGGCTACTGTACTGATAGGGAATGATTAGGGAAGACCTGGGTGGTAACATAACAGTTGAGTAGAGACAGATAGGAAATGAGGATAGGGCCTTTAAGCTCAAGGAGCACTGAAGGCCAAGGCCCCGAGGAAGGTCTGTGCTCTGTGTGACCTGAGGAGATAAACATAACCAGTTTGACTGGGTCGGAGTGAATCAAGAGGGAACTGAGGGTAAAGTCAGAGAGGGCCCTGGCTCATTGCCTTCTGTGCACTGGGCATTTGCTTCTGAGGAAGATTACCTGCTTGGGAAGGGAGGGCAGAGGTGTGACCAAATCTACCTTGTGATCGACGGGACAAACCTGGCTCCTGAGCTGAGAGTGTATCAGTTATACTGAAAGACGTGTATAACTGATGATCTAGGTACATTTAAATAGTGGGTTCTCACTCTGAGCTTTTTGGAGAAAGCTTTCTCTAGTCCATTGCTCATCTTTCTTCTTCTTCTGGCCCTGACTTCCTTGCCTTGTTGTGCACCCATCTTTTGGAGCGGCCCATTTTCCAGGGAGTGAAGTACCATGATGCTGAAGATACTCTCGGTGGTCTTGGGTTGCTGTAACAAAATGCTTGTGACTGTGTGGCTTAAATAATGGAAAATGTCTCTCGAAATCTGGAAGCTAGAAATCCAAGATGAAGGTGTTTTATCATTCTGAGCTCTCTCTCTCTCTCTCTCTCTCTCTCTCTCTCTCTCTCTCTCTCTCCCTCTCTCTCTCTCCCCCCCTTTCTCTCTGACAGTTTCTTTGAGTGTCTTCTCACACTTATCACAAAAGAGGGATAAAGGGTATGGATCTTCTAAGGACACCCGTCCTGGTGGGTCAGGCCCTGCCCCATGACCTCATTTAACCTAAATTCTCCCCTAAAGCCCCTGTTGAGATTGGATCCTGGGGTTCCCGCAGATGACTTTGGGTGGCACATTCAGTTTATATGAAGTAGGACATTGTAGATTAGCAGTTCAGTTCTTTTTCCCAGAGTGCAGAGCAAGGTCACTGTTCTCCTCAGGAGAGCATGAGCTTCCTTATCTTGTGTCATCCGGAAGCAGAACCTGGTAGGAGACCTGACGGCACCTGCAGCTGGTGGCAGTGACTCTGTGGCATCTAGTGTGGGTGGAAGTGACCATGTGGCATGCTCCAGGGGATTTAGATCTGAGAGTGGGTACAATATCCTGTGTGTCTCCACAGGTGATCTTTACTGGGGTTCACTTTCCCATGAAGGGCTGTAGTAGGGAACAATCCCAACCTGGCATACCCCAAGGAGGGCCACCCGGGGCTGTTGTACAGGTCACGGGGCCTTTGCCTTAGGAGCTGATTGAAGTTGGAGACACATCCTGCTCCAGCCGTGGGGGATACACGAGCTTGAGAAAGGAGTTCTTTCTGATGCCCATGGGGTACCTTATTGGCTGGGAGCCGCTTCCCTACGGAAATTCTGCAGTTCAACACGCAGAGGTGGCTGTGCTCAGAAGTTCCTCTCAGCACGAGGAGTTGCTGCTTCCCCCTCCTAGTCTCTCTGTCCTGCAGGTATTTACCCGATCCCCTTCTCTTGGGCTCCTGGAAGGTGTGAAAGCAGGCTGAACCTCCCTCTAGCTGGTGGATAGGATTTCATGGTCGTAATTGTCTCAAAGGGCCCCAGCTGTTCTGAGCGCTATGCGTGGAGCTGAGGCCCCCTGAAAGCTTGTTCATTTGAGGACAGGATCTACGCCCTGCTTGGACTGGGTCATAACTCGAGTTTTGGTTTGTCTACTTTGCAGGATTATAGTAAGTTTGTATTCATGCCTTGATGGCTAAAGAAGCTCCATTTTATGCTAGGTATCCATTTTGGTACCCACTAGCTGTTCTTCTGTGACTCCAGTCTCTAAAAGGTGAATTTCCAGTACCCCTGACTCAGTGACCCCCTTCCACAAAAGTGTCCAGCTGTGACTGTTCACTTGTTATGGTAGGACTAACTGCTTTTTTGGCTTCTGTAACTTGCTTGTACAGACACCCAAAAATTGTTTTGAGTTGCTTTAACCACTTAACTTGGCAGAACAGAACCTTTTTGGTTTAGATATTGAAGGTCTTCTTGTGGTTTTTCCATTAAAAGCCCTTCCCCGCGCTCCTCTCACAACATGCCTGTGCTGGGCTTTAAGCTGCCATCCTGCTAGCAGCTAATCAATAAACCCTTTAATTGTTGGCTGGATTGAGTCTTTGGTCTTTTCCCAGGGGTCACAAACTCTGTAACAATTCAACAAATACTGAGTGTGGGACTCTGCCCCAGGAGCCTGGCTGGGCAGAGGGGACAGGCAAGGATCTGCATGCACAGGCTTGGTGCTAACTAGAGAGAAGCCACAGATGCTTCTCCAGTAAACAGCCAAGAGAGCAGGCTGTAGGTTGGGACCAATGTCAGTTTGAAGCAAGCGTGGGGATGATATGGTCTTGGAGCATCTGTGTGAGCTGGTGAAGGGGGCTGTATTGGCTAGTTTTATGTCAACTTGAGACAAGCTAAAGTCATTTAAAAGGAGGGAACTTCAACTGAGAAAATGCCTCCATAAGATCTGGCTGTACACAAGTGTACAAGGCATTTTCTTAAGTACAGATTAATGGGGGAGGGCCCAGCCCCTTGTGGGTGGGATCATCCCTGGGCTAGTGGTCCTCAGTTCTACAAGAAAGCAGGCTGAGCAAGCCATGAAGAGCAAGTCAGTAAGTGGCTCCCCTCCATGGCCTCTGCAGCAGCTCCTGCCTCCAGGTTCCTGCCCCGACTTCCTTGAATGATGAACAATGATATGGAAGAGTAAGGGAAATAAAGCCTTTCCTCTCCAAGTTGCTGCAGGTCATGGTGCTTCATGGCAGCAAGAGAAACTAAGACAGAATGAGCAAGGAAGTCAGCTGAGAAGAGTTAACATTCAGGATGGGAGTAAGGCTTCTAGGTGCCGCTCAACAGCCCCAGCAAACTGAGTTCACATCGGCTGCCCTGGCTGTTTGGTGTGTGACGCCAAGGAGAACACACTACCAGGAAGCTGAAGGAAAGGCAGACACATTGTGGGTACCCAGGCATGGCATGGCCGGGGAACTCCCACCTACAGTGACTTCATGTCTCCTTCCTTCCATCTTGAAAGCCAGGTGTTTCCTTCCAGGTGGCCCTTGGTCTGTCTCTCATACGGGAGGTGTCTTTCGAACCCTCCCTCTCCTGCTGCTAATCCCCAAGATTTAAAAATCTAGACCTCCCCCCTCGCTGTGTAGGTTTCATTCCCTTTCCATCGAGTCGGTGTGTGGGCAGTGTGGGGCAATGGCCAGCCAAAGGCCTTTCCTTGAAGACGGTATACTCAGTGAACACGAGAGTCATTGTTGGGCTGAGATACAGCCCTCCTGACGTACTGTTCTCTGAACATCTAGAACAATTGGCGTGGTTGGAAAGGAAGGGTTCCATTGAAGGCTGGGAGTTCCGTTTTGTGACAGGGTCTTGTCTCCACTTCCCTGGGGACACCGTAAGGGAAGAGGAGCCTGAACTAACTTGCTGGAGGGACCCAGAAGAGCCAAGGCCTCCATCTTGCCTACAGCTCGGCGCCTTCCCTTGGCCCCGAGGGACTCTGCTTATGACTCTATTACCAGGTAAATTGCGAGAGTGACTCAGTCAGGTGTGTTTATCACGAAAGAACTGAAGGTGATTAATATACCGCATTGAATGCAAATTGTCCCCGCAGCACTTATCTCATTTTCAATTAGCACAAATGTTGCAGCACTGTGGGCTTGTTAGGATTTTACCATGGGCTGGGTAATTAATTTCTGTGAGCCACGTATCAGGCACCTGGTAACGCCGTTTATTAATAAATGTCACCCCAGGTATCGGTTTGTTAGAAGAGGTAATAAACGGAATGTACAGTTGTCTGCCCTGTGCAAATCTGTCTACACCTCGCTGGGTCTCTGAGTGTTTGTTTGTTGACTAGCTCTGCTGCTGAGATTGCAACGTAAACAAAACAAAGGCAGTCCCACTGGTCACGTGGTCTTCAAAGGGTTTCCTTTGCTTTCTCCTCAGGGACTTCAGGCCCTCAATTGGAGATGTCTCAGAAACCGTCTTTCCCAGGAGACCCATGGTGAGTGACTACGCTTCTCCCGGGGAGCCAGTGCCACAGGGCCTCAGCTCTCTCTGTGAGTTGGTCTTTGGGGAGCAAGAGGTTAGACATGCCCTTTCTTGGTGCCCTGATCAATCCCTTCGCCTGTGGCACTTGTCCTGCTCTGACTTTTGCTATCTATTCCATGCTTCTTGGGACTCTGAGGAAGAGAGCAGGACCTGAGGCTGGCTCCAGAGCAGAAGTGTAAGAGTTTGGGGGAGTTTTCCATTTTTCCAAACTTGTGACCTCTTTCTCCACATCAGTGGGTGACAGTGGATTTGTTATTGTTATTTAATATATATATACATACATACATACATACATACATATATATATATATATATATATATATATATATATATATATAGTGCCTGTGAGAAGACAGTGCAGTCTGTAAGGCACTGCCTTGCATGTGTGAGGAACTGAGTTTAAACTGATGTTAAACGCTGAGCGTGATGATGTCACATGCTTGCAACCCTAGAACAGGGAAGTAAAGACAGGAGGATCCCTGGGACTCACTGGTCAGCCAGCCAAGCCCAAAAGATGAGCTCCTGATTCCAGAGAAGAGGGCCTGCTTCAAAAACAAGGTAGTTGGATTTCCACATGTGTGTGTACACATGTACATATGTACCTGGACACATAGGTGCATAAAGATATGTACACCTCCCTACACATACCCCCCATCCCCACACATATACACACACATAGCATGCACACACATGTGCATACACACATAGTTTGCACACACACACATGCACACACATGCACATCCCAAGTACAAACTCCTGACTGCCCACTGCCTTTGATGCTTCAGGCATTTCTTTGCAGAGGGTGGTGACCTGAAGTTCCTTGTCACTCTTGGGATGATACTGGTTTGCAGTCACTGGTAAATATCCCCCTCCGGTCCTCAATAATCTATGACCTCAGTAAGAAATCAGCACTGTTCACCTGGCATGTTGGAGAGCCCCCGGAGGGACGTGTGTGGAGAACGTCTGTGGTTAGCTGAGTTAGCATGCTCTCCTGTCTTCGCCTTTTAGTTCCCCTCACACCTGTCATCGCCACCCGTGGGACAGTAGCTGTGAGCCCTGCCTAGGAGAAACATCCAAGTCACAGTACAGGGAATGACTAGACGAGAGTGTTCATCCACCTGGCACACTGTATGCACTAGATATGGGTTTGGTAATTTAGGTAAAATAGGTGAGCCCTGTGTGTAATGAAGTGGGCATTTTACTGGCGATGGGAAATAGAAATAAGTAGATATGTCAGGCAAATTAGATACCAGAACAATAAAGAGGACACAGCAGAAGAGGATTCCAGTTTTACTTTATTATAGTGATTATTTATTTATAATGTATTTGTGTGTGTGTGTGTGTGTGAGTATATACTATTGTGTGTGTACACCCCCAGAGACCAGAAGCAGACACCCCAGAGTTGGAGTTAGAGGCAGCTGCCTGACATGGGTGCTAGCAACTGAACTGGGGTCCCCTGAAAGAGCAGAAAGTGCTCTTAACCACTGAGAAATCTTTCGAGCTCTAGGTCATAGTTTTAAACAGATGCTGAAGGAAAAGTCACTCCAAGTGCCAAAGACACGAGGAGGTAGGAGTGACGGCTGTTCCTGCCTGCCAACTTCCCTGGGAAGAGGGATGCTCAGTTGAAGAGTTGCCTTCATCATATTGGCTTGTGGGCTTCTCTGTGGGCATTTTCTTGATTTCTAATTAATGTAAGAAGGCTTAACCCACTGGGGGTGGGTGGTGCCAACCCTAGATAGGTGTCCTGGGCTACAGAAGGAAGGCAGCTGAATGCTTGCCTGAGAGCAAGCCAGAAAAGAACGTCCTGCCATGGTCTCTGCTTTAGTTCCTACCTCCCCGTTCCTGCTTGAGTGCCTGCCCTGGCTTCCCTGGTGACAGAGTGTGGCACCGAAGGGTAAGTCAAATAACCCTTTCCTTCCCTAGGTTTCTTCTTGTCAAAGTTTGCTGCAACAACAGAAGAGCCAGCTAGACTAGTCTGGCAGACAGCTGTTGAGGAAGGGGGCCTTGTGGAGTAAGGCTCAGCTGTGTGATGCCCTGAGGCCGGAGATGTGTTAGCTTCTTAGTGTCTGTATAAAAATTTGGTACAAACTTAGTGGCTTAAGACCTACAGTCAGTGTCTTAAAATCAAATTGTCAACAGGTTGAAATCTTTCTGGAGCTGGTGAATCCATTTCCATAATCTTTCTGCTTCCACAGGCCACCTGAACGCCTTGACTCAATTTTGACTGGTAGTCGCTGGGCCCGTGGCACACACAGGTGGCCTTCTTCTCATAATTGCTTGTGCTGACTTAGGGTCTGTTTCCCATGCCAGGAATCACAGACGCCACCAGCCCACTGTCTCTCTTTCCTCCATCCCTTTTGTTCTGGGCCCACTGAGAACTTGTTGGCATTAACAGTGTTTAAAAAGACATTTTTGTTTGTTTCTTTGTTTCAAGGGCAGATTTTGGTCCACTGGGAGGGAGGTTTGAGTCTCCCATAGGGCCTCCCCCCACTGTGCATCGCTTCCCTGTGTAAGCAGCCCCTTCTGGGGTAGTACGCTATGCCAGCAGATATATGGACACATTTGAGTCCTCCCAGTCTCTTGTCTACAGTGGGGCTACTTCTTGGCTTTGTACATTCTATAGATCTGAGTCAATGCTTGGCTTCTCCTCAGCACTGCCGGATCATACTTTCCTCACTCTGAAATTCCCCATAAGGTGGTTTTTAGTCAACTTTATCTGTTGATTCTTACATTTCTTCATTTAGCGTCTTTGACTTGGGTTTGAGTGAACTGCCTGTGTTGTGTATGGAAGAGCCTCAGACCTGGGGTTCAGGATATAAGTTCAGTCTGGGCTTCCTGCCCAGGGTGTCTAAAACCCCTAATTCAATACAGTCACAGTGTGCATGGATGTGTGATCTTTTCCCTTGGGAACATGCATTTGGTTTGGAAGGAACTGGAGGACAATCACTATGAGAAATTAGACCCAAGAATTGTGCAGTGCAAAGGGAACGGTGTACGGTGACACTTCTTAGAGGAAGTTACAGGTCATGGATTTTTATCTGTTAAGCAGACTGGAAGGTTTCTGGCTTTTAATGTTGCTAAGAATGGACATTGGACAATTCTTTTAATTTCTTTTGTCGTCATTTCCTTATGGACATTTAAGTAACTAAGCAACAATGAGGACAGGATCTTAGAATGAAGAGAATCCTTGATCTCCTGGAAGTGTGGGGTAAGGCTGGCAACATCAGCACACCAATTAGACGTCAGGCCAGCAAGGTCAGGCCGGCTGTCTTTGCAGAGCAAACAGTTTGGTCAACTCAGCATGTGGTTCTAAGATTAGTTTCAAAGGGCCTCTGTGATACCTGTGCCCTTGGCTGCCATCTTGGCTGTACCCGCTCTTGCTGACTGTGCCGTGTTGTGGGTAGGCCAGGTCCAGTACACTCACTTCAAGGAGGAGGCAGAGTGTGGGGCACCCCCTCCCCACATGCACAGAGCATGGGTTCACTGCATTTGAGTTCTCTTTGGCCCCAGGTTCAGGGATGCATGGCCACCTGGGGGTCTGCTAGGGAAGGGAAGGGCTGGGCCGGCCAGGGGCTCTGACGGCACCTGTGCTCTGCACTCTGTGTCTCATTATTGCTCTCCAAGGACCTTGAGCTCCTCTAGGCCATCCCCGCCCCCGGCACCCAGTGCACATTGCAGGCCCGTGTTCTCATGAATATGGATCCCGTCATCTCTCCCCGTAGGGATAGATGTTGGGGGCAGAGCCGTTGATTACATTTCCAGCCAATCATTGCCCATTAAGAGGAAGAGCGTGGGCATTATGCCTCTTCAGCGAGGAGCCATTTGCATTCTGTTGGGCTGGGCTTGCTTTCTGGGCATGCATGGGCCCTTGGCTCTCAATTACTCCTGCATCCGCTCCTCCTCTGTGGTGCTCTTCTCCTCGCTAAGGGTCCTGATTGGATTCGCCAATGAGCTTTGTGTTCCTTACAGCTGTGTAGCATGTTCCTGGCTGGAGGTTGGGAGGACATCAGGACTAGGACTGGCTGGAACAGGAAACAAACTCCTTTCTGTTCCTTTTCTGCTCTCTCTCCCTTTGCCCTTCCTAGCAAAGGAAGAATCCCATCTTTTAGAGGGCACAGCAGACAGTGGGGTACATGCTCCCCCATGCTCACCCTTCCAGACTTCTTTGTCTCCTACCCCCAGTCCCTAGAGGTATTGGCTTCCTGATTGCTTTGCTTGGGGAATGTGTGAGGTCCGATGTTTTTCCTTTTCAGCTTCCCTTTCTCGAAAGAGGGGCTAAATAGACATAAGTCCAGCTTTGGGCAAACAGCCTGACTGTCTACCCGGATTTTCAGCAGAGACCTGGAGGCCTGACCCAGGCCACAGGCATGCTCATAGCCCAGTTCACAGACCCCCGTCTGCAATAAAGTGTGAAGACAGCTGGTGATGACAGAGAGCCTCCTGTGTTCACAGGGCCATGTTATTTTTAACCCCCTTCTGCTGCCTGGGTTCCCCTGAAAAGCCCTTCTCTTGAGGCACCAAACGCCTGCCTGCTCTTGTTCAGGTTGGAGCCCCAGGCTGTCCGTCCCCATCCCTCCACAGTCACCAAAACCTTGGCTTCTTCACTTTCCCCATTTTCTCCTCCTCCTCCTCCTCAAGGAAATGAAAGTGAACACCCCTGAGATGGAGAGAAAGGGAAGCTGAGCAAGAGAGGCAGCGTGCCCCAAATGCTCGGAGCCTGATAAAGGAAGGTTACCTGTGTGTTTGTCAACAAGATGAAATAAATAAGAGCAAAAAAAAAAAAAAAGTAGAGAAAAAAAGACAGCAGGCAGAGGCAATCAAATATGTATTTAATTAAAGCAAACATAGAAATAAAAGTTACTTGTTGAATCAATAAACAGCACTTTTTTCTACATGCATTTTGAACAAGACAGATCAGAATCTTCATGATGAAGACATAACGTGTCACAATAATTAGGAACACAGACAAAAGAACAGCTAATCAGCATGCAAATGTATGCGGTGCTGGTGATTCAGGGGAGGCAGATTCCTACCTCTTTTTTGCTTGATTCATCTTCATTGCTAATCATCTGAAGGCTGCCAAATGTTCGGTGACACTAATGTATTATAGGTCAAGAGAGGCAGGTCTTCACCTATTACCCCCCAAACAATATGCTTCCCTTCCCTGCTTCCTCTTCAGGGTTTTCAGCAATCACGGCCAGATGCAATCAGGCTCCTTGAATAGGAACAACTGAGGCTTGTTTGTGGCTCGGCTTCATTAGAATCAGGAGGCTGAAGAAAGGAATAAATTACTTAATTGCACAAAAAACTTGCAGCCAAAGTGATGGTGAGAGAAACTGATTGTGCGGCCCCGCGTCGGGCACTCTTGGAATGGGGCGTCTTAGAATAGCTGGTAGTCTGGCCTCTCGGATTCAGACAGATTTGGGTGTCCTCCAGAGCAGATGGCTCCAATACCATCCATTCTTCCCTTTGTCAGGTTCCACCGTTTATTTGATCTTGGTCCCTCTCTGATGCTGGTTGTATTGGTTGTAACACAAATATGCATTCAGATCATATCCATTGAGTCTGGCCTCTCCCAACTTTTGTTCTTCCCCCCCACTTTTTTTTCTTTTTGTCTTTACAAAAAAAAAAAACTCTTCTAATTTTTCCTTTTGAGAAGATGATCAAGTTGAATTAAAGCCTTGTTGTCCAACTTTTGAATGTTCGCACAACATACAGGGAAGGGAAGACTGCACAGGCTGGCGCTGGCTCAGATGGAGGATGGGGAAAGTGTTGCTGATAGAAAGAAAAGTCATGCTTTCTGCCAGCCACCGGGATATGTTTCTCACCTCTCAGACTCTAAATCTATTTTTTTTTTTTTTATAAAAGCACATTATTAACCAGTGTGGTTCATACAGAACTGAGGAAGGAGAAAACAAACAAGGCAGAGCAGATCTCAGATACTTTTATCTTGGACTCGGTGGCATGTCTACCCAGCCACTGGGGCCTCTGACTCACACATTCCTCTCAGGGGTTTTGGTCATGTGCCCGGCTTACGGGTGGTCCTAAGATCTTGAAGAAAAGACTTCATTTTCTCTGGGAAGCCCCTTCACTCTGTGCCTGTGTGCGCTGTGCTGGGAGGCAAAGAGGGAAAGAGAGAAAGGACTCGAGTAAAAGAGACCCAGGCAGGGAAGAAATTCTGATGGCGCTCCCTCTGAAAGCAATGATAGTGCACTCAGATGAGGGGCCTCTCCTGGTGCCCTGGAGAAGGACTGGCCAAGTTGACTCACCCAGATCTCTCCCAGGCTTTTCTCCTCCTTGCCTTGGCTCCTGCTCCTCCCACCTGCCAGTCCCCTCCCAGCTCCTCCCAAGCCTTCGATTCTCCTGTAGGTTAGATTTTAGCATCAGTTTCAAGTCCTCAAATGAGACTGTGCTACCCTCCAAGGACCAGAGAGTGGTCACCCTTCCCTTTTGTCTGTCTCTATTTAAGTATTGTTTGTTTTTATCCATAAGGTTGTGCATCCTTTGTCCCTGTTAGCAAGGCAGAAGCAGTGCCCGCATCAGCGCCATTTCCACTTGGCCTTCAGCAAGCACAGAAAGAATATTTGTTGTTTAAAACAAGTGACTAAATTTATTTTTATAAGATTCGATCTCACGTGGCCCAGGCTGGCCAATGTGGCTGCAGCTCATCCTGAACTCCTGATCCTCTTGCCTCCACCTCCCAAGGACAGAAATTGCAGGGGTGTGCCTGCCTTGCTAGGTTTATGCAGTGCTGGGGATGGAACTCAGGCTCTCTATCAACTGAGAGACGTCCTCAATTGTTAAAAAGTTGTTTTTGAAACTTAGGCTCCCTGGCTGCGAATCACATTTAACCATCACCTCTGTGTTCCTCAGATTATGTTTTGGTACCAGAAAACTGTAATATATGTTTCTGGAACTTAATGCTGTCGCCACTGAAAACCACCACCAGTAACCATTGCTCAGTTTCCATTTTTAAAGCTGATGATCGTGGGGCAGGTGAGATGTGAGGTTTTAGAGAGCAAAGCCTTTGTCCCTCCTTGAATTAATCATTGTTGTTGTGTCGATTTGCTAAGAGTATGTATCAGCTCTCTCTGTGGTTAATCATTTTTGTTGTGTTGACTTGCTAAGAGTATGTATCAGCTCTCTCTGTGGTTCTGGGTAGCCCTCTGGTGAGGGTGAGGGGGAAGGGCTAGGTGGGCTCTGCAGTGTGTGGAAATGGGTATTAGTATGAGTGCATGTGTGTACACACGTGTCCATGTATATGTGGGTATACACATGTCACATATATGCATATATGTATGTTTGCACGTGCATGTATATTTTGGTGTTCATGTGTGTATTTACATGTGCTTTTGTGCATGCACATGTATGCATGTGTGTTCCATGTCCTTTCTATGTCTCCTTGCGCTGTTCTATGCCACCTACTACCCAATTTTAAATGTTAGAGATTGCAGGTAGACTCCACTTGGGCTGAGAAAGGTGTAAATTTCCAGTTTGGTCTTAGGAAACATGGACCTGGCCTAACTGCTAATTCTAGGAGCTTGGCAAGCCAATAGGGTTACAGAGAAAAATGTCCATTCCTGCTGTGGCCTTTCCCTTTCAGATGCTGGCTGCACAGAGGATGCTTTCAGGAGGTGAGTGTTCCCTGCAAGTGCTCCCTTTCCTAGTCTAGGATCCCAATGCAGCACAGGTACTAATTGCACCTTTGGGGATGTGGCAGTGCCCTTTCTGTCAGGCAGAGTGTCACTTGGACCACATAAAACAAAACAAACAAAGCAGCACAGGTTTTTCTTTTTCTGGGGCTGTCACTGAGGTAAGTTTTGGCTTTGTGTGTGTATGCTGGGGCTCACACCCGGAGTCTTCCACATGCCAGGCAAGAGCAGCACCGGTGTTGGTGACTTAACGCGGCCCGTTAGGGTTTATCGTCCTGTCCTGGTCTGACAGTGGTAGTGACTCTTCTCTCCCAGGAAGTTCAGTGAGACTTCTTGCATTTTATCTCCAAACTTCGGGGGACCCTTGCACACACAGGCTAATGGTAGTGGAGAGAGGGGTTGGGGGAGGTTCCCAGTGAGCCATTCAGCAATAGGTATTTTGTTCCATGTGGAACAGGAAGGGAGAAGGCCAGCGCAGGCCCCAGACCCTCTAATCCCTTACTGCCAGGGTCCCAGCTCCATGCCAAAAACTCAACTTTCGGAGAATGGCAGACTTGGGGGGAGGTTCTCATCGCCATAGGAAGCCAGCAAGCAGCATGGAAGTCGTGAGATAGAGTCTTCTATAGCCAGTCCAGGGCCATCTGATTATTCTGTTGATGGTTTTGTTTTTTTCTGGTCCAAATAAGCCTCCAATCTTCTATTAGAACAAAGCTGAGCGTCCCACTGCCCGGCTGGCGGTGTTGGCCGTCTTAGGCTCCTTAGGATGATCTCCGTGGTTACCTTTCTTTCCCCTTTCCTTAGATCTTTGTATTTGTTTGTTTGTTTTCTTTCTCATAAAATAAGAAAGTGCCTCTGTGCCTTGGCAGACAGCTGTCTGAGGTCTCTCCCCGTGGGGGTCTTACCGTTGGACCCTCACTCCTCCCAGCAGTGTAGGCAACAAAAACCCCTCCTGCGTGGCCTTTCATGAGGAAGGGGCTGCTCCCAAGCCAGCATGTGAAACTCTGGCACCCTCTCAAAGAAACCTGAGGGGAGGAGGGTTCAAGAGGGAGGTGGCTTTGTGCCGAAAAGCTCCCCTCAGACCTCCTCGCCAGTCTGGCTGAGGGCCTCCCTGGGGGCCCCGGGAAGTAGAAGCCTCCCATACTGGGCATTGTGTCCACCCTGGCTCCTTAGACCTTACTTCAAACAGCCCGAAGAAAGAGATTCCCATGGGATATAGCAGAAACCTACCAGACTCTGCTTCATCCATCGAAGCTTTGGATTAGCTTTGTCCCACTTCCCTTCATTCCCAACTTAGCTCGTGACTCTCCACTTGTGAATGCTTTAGCCGCTGGCTTGCTTCTGGATTTCGGCCTAGGCTTGTGCTTTTTTACACAAGCATGCATTTATAGCTGGACTCTGGGAATGTTAGACAATGAAGCCACTGTCCAGTGGGATTCGGAGAGGAGGGAAGATGTCACCATCAAACTTTGTCGGAAATGGCCCAGGTTCTGTGGCTTCCACCTGACATTCCAGGGAGAAGAAGTCCCTTGGATAAGCCCATCTCTGGCAGAGTCATGTGCCAAAGGGCTGGGATCTTTCTCTGAGGCCGGGCAATGGCCTCATCCTTCTTCGGATCAAAGGAAGGGGAATTGTTGGTAAAAACCAATCTGGTGACCACCGGAGCCAGAAAGAACCACGGAGAGCTCTTTATATTTCCCTCATGCAGGGTGGTAACCACCTTAGATGGTTGGGGAAGAAATCTCCAGAAGTCACAGGAAGCGGGTACCTTCTCATCTCCTGTTCACTACCCACTCTTTCCCAGGGGAGAGCAGTGAGAATTCCATGGCACAATTACCCAGCTTTTGGTTTCCATTCCTTGAAGACAGTGTCTCACGATAGTGGTGACTTCTTTGAGAGAAGGCTGCAGAAGCAAGAGGAGGTCAGCTCACTAGCCAGAGAACCCATCAGACAAGCCAAATAAGAGTGTGGTATTCCATCCTGGCGCATGGCACGGGAGGAGCAAAGAGATGGTGGCACTGGTGTCTTACTGTTTGAAGAAGACACCCAGAGATAAGCACTCAGCTGTTTGTTGCTGTGGTGGAGGTGAGCAGCCTCAGGGCTGTTGATGTATATGCTGCTTCTACAGATTGCTGAGCTGCTAAGCATCTCTCTTTTGGAACGTAACAAATTGGGAGAATTCAAGTCTAAGAAGACTGATCTTCACGGACTCTGGGATTCCTCGAACTTTGAAAGTTCTGCCTGTCAGGGAGTGAGCCATGCTTTGTGGAGGTACCAACTCTTCCCTGCTTGGGAGAGACCTCCGGGTGCTGCTTCTCTTGGCTGTGGGTAGATGCAGCACCTTGATTTGAGCTGGAAATCTGGCAGAAAAGAAGTATTATGTGGTGTGGGCAAAATTATTTTTATTTTTAAAATTTTCTGATCTATCTATCTATCTATCATCTATCTATCTATCTATCTATCTATCTATCTATCTATCTATCTATCTATCTATCATCTATCTATCTATCATCTATCTATCATCTATCTATCTATCTATCTATCTATCTATCTATCTATCTATCTATCTAATCTATCATTTATATATCTATCATCTTTCATCTGTGTGTGTGTGTGTGTGTGCATGCGCACACGTGAGCATGTGTGCCTTTGCATGCACACATCACTGTACACATATGGAGGTCGGAGGCTGACTTACAGGGATCACCTGTTTTCTATCATCTGGGTTCTGGGGATTAAACTCAGGTTGTCAGGCTTGGTGGCAAGTGACCTTATGTATGGAACCATCTTGCCTGCCATTTTTAGTTTAGATTGGTCAAATGCTAACGGCAGAACTAACTAGGCAGAATGTCACTGGCTTATCATAAGGAGACGCAGGGGATGGAGAGGCTTCTGGGGGCCCTGGCACCAGACTGGGGCACAGGTGACCTCACAGTGCTGACTGTCACTCCCTGCATGTCACTATTGCTAGTGTTACTTGATCTTGAGGGAGTCTGTGACTGTGTAAAACAGATGAAAACATGGTGGCTCTTTTGTTCAGGCACGAGACCCTGTCACTGGTGATTCTCTGAGGATTCTGAGAAGCTTGGGTGGTGGACGAGCTTGTGGCCCCTCTGACCTCTTCTCTGGCTGCAGAGCCAGGCCACCTTGTTTTGACATCTTTTCATTCTCCCCTCTGTGTTTCCTGTTTTCATGGCCCTTCCCTCCTGCAGTACTTTTCCTGTGTCTGTTTGGGTTTCCAGATGTTGCAGCTACTGGTTATTTTGGTAACTATCTGGGTCTCATAAGATATGGGGAGGTGGTGGTGGGGGGGAAGACAATGGAAAACTCCTGATCTGGGGGAAGGAAAATTCCATATATGTTTTTCAGGCTAGATGATGGACCGGAGGCATGGATTGAATATTGTCTCTAAGACCGTCTGGGAAAGCCAAGTGAAACATAACAACTTCAGTCTAAATGTCTCTCACCTCCATGGGGAGATGGCTCAGCCAGCAAAGTGCACACCGTGTAGGTACGGGGACCTGAATTTGGTCCCCAAAACCCACATAAAAATATGGGGCTTGGTGGTGTCCTAGTACTGGGTAGGGGAGCCTGGAAGATCTCAGGGGCATCTGGCCAGCCCAGCTTCAGCATTGTTCCAGGTCAAAGTGAGAAGCCCCCTGTCTTAAAACTCAAAGTGCACGGTTTCCTTAGAAATGACACTCAAGGTTGATATCTGGCCTCCACATCCGTGTGGACGCAAATACACACACACACACACACACACACACACACGTATCTGAACACACATGCCACCAGACAAAACCTCAAAACAGGGAAGCGTTCCCATTTTCCCAGGTGCCCCTTCTCCGGAGCACAGGCTGTTTCCAATGGAGGCTGAATTTTCGGCTTCAGCTTTGGGCCCTCCCTGGGGGCGATCCTCAGGTGTGGGAACTCACAGTTCTTTTTAATACCTTTTCTCCACCTCATGCCATGGTTTTGAAATGCGCCACCAACACAGTGATCCAGTCAAGTGGCAGCAGAGACCATATTCCTCTGTACGTACAAATAAAAGATGCCACCGGAGACATATGCTGCTCCGATGGACTCTAATAGCTCTCTGGCAGAGGTGGCGATGCCAGGGGAACTTGGCCCCAGTGACTCCTATAGGAAGAGCCCCGTTAGTTAATTCTGTGCGGGCCAGCTCCTGTAGGCAAGTAAACTGTTCCCTCTGACTGCATTTAGTCAGCTGCTCTGTGGGTGGCTGTGGTTGATGGCAGAGCTAAGCTGTGGGGGTTCCTTCTCTGTAGACAGTGTCTTCTTGCTGCTGGACCATGGGCCATACCATTATCCAAAGGCTGGCTTCAGGTGGCATTGGCAGGCAGGGCTGGAGCCTAACCATGGGTGTAAAAAACCTCACAGAGATGAGGCTAACTCCTGTGGTGTGGGTAGAGGACACAGGACATGGTCAGAAAGAAACTGGAGGCTGGAGGAGGTGATCTTCGACCTACAGTGGGCAGGGGATCAGGGTGTGTGCCTCCTACCCTGGCTTTTCCTGGTTCTGCACCCACATCCTCCCCCTCAGTTGGAGCCTCTGGATACTCTTCCCAGCTGCCTTTTAGATCTGCTTATTTCTTTCTGTTCTACCACCACAGGTCACAAATTGATAGTTATACAGTTAGAGGAACAGCTTATTTATAAAAGTTCTTTAGCTTTCTCTTTATAGAGACAGGATCATAGGCGCCAAACTTTGACTTCCTGCCTCAGCTTCCCAAGTTAGGTGTGTGCCACCATGCCACACTAAGGAACAATTATTCTGTGGTTTTGGGCTTAGTTAAGTTTTTATTTTTGTTTTGAGAAGGTCTCGTGTACCCAAGGGTGGTCTAAACTCACTATGTGACCTTCATTTTCTCATCTCTGAGAGTGCTGGCATTGTAGGCTAACATACCTGGTTATACCATGCCAGGCATAGAACCCGGGGTCTTGTGTGTGCTAGACAAACACTCTACCAACTGAGCTACACCCCCAGCCTGGAAATAACTGTTCCTAAGTCCTCTATTGGATTATATTAGGAGTGCTCCAGGCAGGAGTGCTCCTCCTCAGAGTCTACCAGACATCAGTGTAGGGGATTATGTACCATACACATACACCTCTAAAACCAAAACTAAATGTATGGGTAGCTCAACTGTCCTTGAGCAGGATCCACTCATTCCTACCCCACTGGAGTGGCAGTGGAAGTCAGGGTGAAAGGTCAGAGGCCCTAACTGCTCAGGGCTTAGGATAAAGGAGCTGTCTTCTGCAGTTTAGAAACACACACATGGACACTGCAAGAGTTCCCGAGGATCTTGGAAGGTTTGTAAGCTGTTGCTTATGCCCATTAATTTATAATAAATTTATTCCTGGCCATAAACACATACACTAATTACACATGTGAAATACATAGGTGGTATGTAAGGACATGCTGGAAGTCTAATGGTGTGATAGCAGCTTTTAAATGTCCGTTTGCCATAACCTAGAATTACTTAGGAAGAGAGTCTTAATGAGCAATTATATAGATAGTGTTGGCCTGTGGGTGTTTCTATGGCAGATTGTCTTGACTGTTAACCAAGCTAAGAAGGTCCAGCCCACTGTGGGTGGCACCATTCCCTAGGCAGGGAGTCCTGCCACATGTAAGAATACAGAAAGTCAGCAGCAAGCAGGCAGCATTGCTACTCTCTACTCTTGACTGTGGATATTTGAGCTCCTGCCTTGACTTCCCTTCAGTGATGGCTGTGACCTAGAACTCTAAGCCGAGATAAAACCCCTCTCTTCCCCCAAGCTGCTTTTGGTTGGGGTGTTTTTTATCACAGCAGCAGAAATACACTAGAATGGAAGGGATTGTGTGCATGTGTGCTGGTCCTCTTGGGTCTTGGTGTGACAAATGTCTAGGAGATATCACATGAAAACTTCTATGACCGTGTGACTTCATGGCGCAGCTCCCTGCAAGGGTCCTGTTAGACGGGAGTTAAACTACTCTCACTTCCAACATGTATGGCCGAGTCTCAGAGACATGCACAGGGGAAGAGCTAACCATGATGACTATTTTCACTTATATGATCAGATGACAGCCTCAATAAAATGCCCAACTGAAGGTCTCATGGCTTCAAGAGGCTAGCTAGGTGGAGGAAAACTTACAGCTCCATACGTACCTTGAGTACATGATGATGGCCTGTTTCCAGGAGTTCTGGCCGGGAGCTGGAAAATTCCCCAAGGGGCAGCGATTTAAATCAGAAGAGAATTTATCTATGCCAGGCCAAGGTGCTCTGCCATCCTATTGCTTCTAGTTTTATTTATACCTCTTATTTAATTTATTTAATGTGTATGTGTGTGTGTGTGTGGGGTTCATATATGCACCACAGTGCCCATCTGGAGATCAGAAAACAACTTACAAAAGTTAGCTTTCTCCTTCCACCATATGGGTCCCAGGGGTTGAGCCTAGGTTGACAGACATGTAAGTTCAGCAAGCACCTCTACCCACTGAGCCATCTCACCCACCAACATTTTCTAATTTTATAGGAACTAGAGTTAAAGCATTCAAGATGTCTCATATGCTAACACTTGGACACTTGGTATAAGATATACTAAAGGGTATTTTTTTTTTCTGATTGGTAAACAGCTTGAAGTTTACTTTCACTACTGAAGTTCAGTGTTTTTAGGACTTCTTCAAAGCTGGGTTTGAAAATGACTGGCCCACCCCTCACCACCTGTGGCAGGTGGGAGGGCTGGCCCTGAGGTCAGGAGAACCGGTGGTCTGGCCCAGCAGCTCACTGACTGCAGCACTCAGGAAAGCAGGCCCTGCACCTCACTTGCAGCACTTGGGAAAGAAGACCCTGCACCTCACCTGCAGCACTCGGGAAAGCAGACCCTGCACCTCACCTGCAGCACTCGGGAAAGCAGACCCTGCACCTCACCTGCAGCACTCGGGAAAGCAGACCCTGCACCTCACCTGCAGCACTCGGGAAAGCAGACCCTGCACCTCACCTGCAGCACTCGGGAAAGCAGACCCTGTACCTCATTGGATGCAGCACTTGGGAAAGCAGTCCCTGTACCTTCTCCTGTACAACTCTGTGCGTGTGAGCTGACCCCGAGCGTGTAAGCAGGGGGAGCTAGTGCTGCTTCTCATCTGTCATGCAGTGAGGGGGGGGAGAATTGCCACCTTGCCCCCCACCCCTCAGGCCTATAGCACTTAGGAGAGAAGGCCCTGCACCTCACCTGGGCACCACAGTCATGCCAACCCTTCTGGTGGAGGCATAGGTGAGCCTGCCCTGAGGTCATGAGAGTGGGGTAGCTGGTCCTGCACCCTTTGTCATATGGTGGTGAGGGAGAGGGAAAAGATTCCCTCCCCACTTGCCCTTTGCCATCTTTGGTGGATGAGAACTGCCCCTACCCCTCACCAGGTGCAGAACTAGGGAGAGTGGGTCCTGCACCTCACCTGGGCAATACAGTAGGCAATACCTGTTGACAGAGGCATAGGTGAGCTAGCTGAGAATGTGAGTGCCACAGATTGGGCCCTGCCCCACATCTACCATATGGTGGTGTGGGCAAGGGAGAGAAGCCCCCTCCATGACCCTTGAGACCTGTGGCAGTTGGGAGAGCTGTCCCTGAGGTCACTAGAGCAAGAGGGCTGGCCCTGCCTCTCACCATCTGCAACAACAGGCAGAGTGGCCCAATACACCTTGCCTAGGCATCACAGTAGAGCTGGCTCTGGTGGTGTAGGTGTGGGCAAGCCGACTGTGAGGACATGAGAGCAGAATTGGCTCTACCCCTTGCTGCTTACTACATAGGATGCACTAGCTGGGAGGTGCTGCTGGAGAGCTCATCCTGGTACTGAGGATGAGGGAGAGCTGGCAGGCTGGCCAATCCAGCAACCATCCAGACCCAGAACCAGAACTTTGAGTTGGCCCATCCCATTATCCATTGCATCTATGATCTGCTGGAGCATGTGAAGGGGCCGGCCCTGCAGATCCAAAGTTTGGGATCTCCATGACACAGGACAAGAACAGGATATCCAAGAGCAGCCTCAGTGAGAACCCAGTATTGAGGATGTAACAAAACCCAGAGACCTCGAACAAGACCAATGACTCATTGTAATGAATACTTACAAGTAACAATATATGGACCAAAGGACCATGTGACTCACTGTGTCACACTTTGGCTTCCACAATGAGATTTTTCTTTTCAATTTTATCTTATTTTACCCTGGGGGGTGTCAAGGGCAGAGGGAAGATGGAAGGGATGGGAAGATGAGTGGCATCGAGATGTATGATGTGACATCCACAAAGAATCAATAAAAAGTTAAAATTTAAAAAATAAAATAAAAATGACCAACTGACTCCAAAATTCTCATTATGTAGCAAGGCTCTTGAAGCTGAGGGTGGGAGGTTGACTTCGTCAGCTCCCCAGGATAGTGGTAGAATGAGACTAAAATCAAGGTCAGGAGTTAATATATATGGGCTGTTAGCACTGCTGTGGCAGGTGCCAAGTGATTATTAAATACTTTTGTATTTGTTGCCAAGGAGACCACTGGACACAGAGATGCTCTCTACAAACAATTATTGATGAGAAAGGTGTAAGATTAGCGATACGGTGAATCAAGGAGAATCTGGGGATGGAGCGACAACTTAGTGGTTGTGTTTCCTGGTCTTGCAGAGGACCTGAGTTCAGTTCCCAGCAATCACCTGACGGCTCACAACCTCCTGGATCTTCATTACCAGGAGATCTGATGTCTTCTCATCCCTGCAGGCACCAGGCACCAGGCACACACACGGTGCACTTACATACGTGGGAAGTCATGCACATAAGAACGGACACCCTGCTGGCCACGGAGTCTACCCTGCTGGCCACGGAGTCTATCCATGGTGTGAGAAGAGCATTTGCCTAACACTTGCTTCCCTCTTGGCAAGCTTACAAAGTGTTGTAAATAAACACTCAACATTTCCAGCCATTAGAGTAGTTCTTCCTCCAATCACTCAGTCTCATCCTGGGCTGCATGTCCTGGGGGAACCCTCCTGCTGCAGCTTGTGGAATCGCAGCGTTTCCGTCTTTATGAGCAAAGCGCCCTGTGCATGAGGTCTTGACATGTCACAGTGGGTGATGATGCCCCTGCACTGGAAGGAAGGTGTATTCCTCTCTGTATTGCAGACACTCAGACAGGCCAGCAGACACTGCACTGTGTGACTTCAGAGTATCAAGTCTGATAATTTCATCGGTATCCCTGGTGTCTCTCCAATCATCTCAGAACTTGGGAAGGAGCAGGGAACACACCTCAATTCACACTGGGGCTCAAGAGTTCCCACTCAGTCAGGCTGCGCTTCATAGCAGTGCATGTGATGGGAGCTGAGGTTGGATCTGAGGCCGGAAGACAGGTTTGAGCCTCACTTTTATCCTCAGCAAGCAGTTGGTCTCGGGTAAGTCCCCTTTCTCCTCTGGCCTTGGTTTCCTCCTCCATGAAAGACAGATGATCTCCCAACAATGCATTGATAGATGACAGCCATGGGCACCCTGTCATCTTCTGGGTGGCAAGGTGGAATAGGCAGTCTGTTGAGCTGATTTGGCCTCTGTGGTGGCGGTCTTACTGAGCTATCATGAAACACAATAGCATTTCTCCCAGCATTCATGGCTGTTCTGGTTAACACGTTTAGTGCTGTTCTGGTGTTGCCAGACGCAGATGATTGGTTCCTGTCATGGGATGTGCATCCATTTCCTCATTCACCCAATTCAACAGGTAGTTACCGAGAGCCTGCTGTGTTTAAAAGAATACAGTTTCCGTGTAATTATTTTGGGTAAAGCTAGCCGTGCGGGCGGCTGGGTGCCAGGGACGCAGCCCCACCGCTCATACTACAACACTACTGCAAAATGTGTACACACATGTCAGCACATGCCCCTGGTTACATTTGTACCCATTGGAACACATGCACGAGACACACCACTGACACGTGATTAGATTAGTGGTGAGCCATGAACAGCAGCACGGATTCCTCAGCCTTAGAATCTGGGCTGTCTCATGAGGCGTTCTGAAAGGTCCAGATTTTGTAGCTGTTTACCTAAGGCTGCAAGTGCTTCCAAATGATCAACCCCACAGGGCCAGCCTGGTCTGAGATGAGAAGCACACGAAAAAGATCTTGGCCGTCTCTCTTGTGATAGAAAACTAGTTGAATCTGGTCCAGCCAGAGTTCCTTAGCTGAGCCTGGCCCCGATTATCCAGGCACACAACTAGAAGTTGAACACATAGGGCTAGTTTCCCGTTTGTACAGTAGCCAGGCCCTACTGTGCTTAGCTTTTGAGTTCAGAAAAAAACATCAGGTGTGTTCAGGACACCATAGATACGAGGTTTGTCCTGAGCTTGATTTGGGGTGGTGTGCTTGGCAGCATGGGCTGTAAGACTGCTCTGGTGGAGAAGCAAAGAAAAGCTCTAAGAATAACCACCCATGTCTATACCACAACGCCCCACGTCTATACCACAACCACCCACGTCTATACCACAACTGCCCCACGTCTATACCACAACTGCCCCACGTCTATACCACAACTGCCCACGTCTATACCACAACCGTCCACATCTATACCACAACCACCCACATCTATACCACAACCGCCCACATCTATACCGTAACCGCCCATGTCTATACTGCAGCTGCCCACGTCTATACCATAACTGCCCAATCTATATCACAACCGGCCAATCTATACCACAATTGCCCAGTCTATACCACAACTGCCCACATCTATACTGTAACGGCCCACGTCTATACCACAACCGCCCACGTCTATACCACAACCACCCACGTCTATACCACAACCGCCCACGTCTATACCACAACCGCCCACGTCTATACCACAACCACCCACATCTATACTGCATCCACAGAACACTTCAGAGTTCTTCAGGCTCACTAGCTCTTCAAGTCTTGTTTTCAAATGTATGTGAATGTGTGCCCACATGTGCAAGTGAGTGTGCATACAAGTGGAGGGCAGAGGTCAGCTTCAGCTGTTGCTCCCCAGGCTCCATCATCTGTATCTTGTGAGTCAGTTTCTCTCACTGCCTGGAGTTTATCAAATAGGCTTGACTGGCTGGCCAGTGAGCACCATGAAATTGTCTCCGCCTCCCAAACCCTAGGATCACAAGTGTACTCTCACTCCTGGCTCTCCACCTCCCCAACCCTGGGATCACAAGTGTGCTCTCATATCTGGTATTTTAAATGTGGATTTTTTAGGTTCACACTTAGCACTTTGCCAGCTGAGCCATCTGCCGTACTTAACTTTAATCCTTGAAGAATTTCCTAAGGAGCCAGGCTCTTTTTCCATATTAGAAAATCAAAGCTCAGAGAGCTGGCTTCAGCGGTACCTGGTGGAAGAAGTTGTAGGATTAAGCCCACCATCACACAGAGATCCTGGGACACAGGGTGGCCTTCCCTGGGGAGGGGACTGGCAAGAGGTGAGCCTGAGGCTGTCACTCCAGCTGCCTGCGCTAATGAGCCTGCGCCCAGACCAGGCTCTCACCTCCAGGTAGGACTGCGGTGCAAGGAGAGGCTCCTAATGAGGCTGTATTTGCACTGCAGCTCCCGAGCCTCGGCTCTGCTGCGGGATTGAGCTGCTTCTGAAGGCTTCTAATTCGAGGTCTTAATTTTTGTAAAGCGTGAATTACAAGAAGTCAGAAGAAGGATGCAAAGAGCATTTAATAATGCACATCACAAAAGAAGTGGTGTAACTACATTAATTAGGCAAGTCTTGCGTAAAGATGCAATGTAATTATATATTTGAGACAGTTAATTAGGGAGCTACTTGGAAATTTCAGTGAATATTAAGGTAATTATACATAAATACTATAACCATTAAGACTGCACCCATAATGAAAGCAATAACTAATTACATAAATAACAGCATACTTACGGTTTTTACATTACCAACACCTAACAATGCTTCCTCGCCCCCTCCCTTCACCATGCAAATGACAAATCTTCCATTTTTAACTCAGATATTCTTGCAAATGGTTTGGAACAATGACCTTTCCTCCCCTCTCCCTTTCTTTTGACACATCTGGGCCTGCTGTGGGTGCTTCAGTGATTGGATTGACGCAGGAAAGCGGAGCTCAAGGCTTGTCTGCCTCCACCTGTGTGGCTTTGGGTGGGAGGGAACCAGGGCCACACGGTGCCCTGGCTGGTGAGAGGTGAGACTGGGCCGTGGGCAGGATGCAGGGAGATGCCTGGGAGAGCTGGACTGAGCATCTTCAGCAGCTGAGCCACCTAGAGAAATCCCATGGTATCCGTGAGCCTCTACGTCCTCATTGTGTGCATAGAGTTCATAGCGATGGCATCTTCCCTGGGCGAGAAGGGAGTGTCAATATCAAGAGCCATTCTGTGGAGCTGGTAGACGGCCGTGTTTGAAATGTACAACCACAGACCCCGGTGCTGTTGCTCCCTCTGTTTCTCTTCTTCCTTTCGCATACCCAGCAAGCTCTGCGTACCATCTTCCCAGTGAATGTCTCTGACAGAAAGGTCTGGATCTTGTTCATACTCAAGTGGCTGACCGATGACTTCAGTAGGGAGATAAATACATGCTTGTGTTTTAATATGAAACACAGAACAACTGCCCCACTTACAGACTGCCCGGTGAGCAGGCAGTTGAGATGGTTGGCCTTCAAATGTGTTCTGGGCCCTCTTGCTGTCTTATTATGGAGACATTTGCTGACCCACAGAAAAAGGACAGAGAGAAGTGGGTAAGAATGTGGACCAAGAGTCTGAGATGACTGAGTTAACCTCAGAGCCCTTCCATGGCCAGCTAACAATGCCCTCCTAACAATGATAAGATGCTAATACTTTATTGAGCAGTTACTACATGGTAGGTGTTGTTTTGAGGATTTCCTTTGATTATTTTTTTTAAAGGTTTTTAAAAATCAATATGGCAGTTTCTCAGTAAATTGTGAATCAACCTACTTCAAGACCCAGTGATACCACTTTTGGATATTTACTCAAAGGATGCTCAATCATTCCACATGGATACTTGTTTAACTATGTTTATAGTAGCGTTATTCAGAATACTCAGTACCTGGAAACAACCTAGATACTCCTCAACAGAAAAATGGATAAAGAAAATGTGGTATATTTACACAATGGTGTATTACCCAGCAGTTGAAAATGATGGCATCAAGAAATTTGCAGATAAATGGATGGAACTAGAAAAAAATCACTCTGAGTGAGGTAACCCAGACCCATAAAGACAAACATGGTGTGTGCTCACTCTAGTGGATATTAGCTGTAAAGTAAAGGATAACCATACTAGTCTTGCGAATGGAGCCTGCCCTGGAGTGTGGCTGACCTACTGGGTGTCACTACAAAGGTTGCCTCTCTGTTGAGTGCTGAGGGCTGCTTTGATCTTCAATTGTAGCAATAAGTCATGAGGAATCATTTTAATACTACTTAGCAGATTAATAACACTGGATTCTCCCCTAGGGCCAATGACCTACCTATCCACAGGTTTTTGGTCCCTTTACAGTGCCAGGTATGGGTTCCATGTCATGGAGGGGGCCTTAGATGCCATCAGAAAGTGACTGGCTACTCCTATTACATTTGTGCCACTATTGTACAAGTGAGTGTCTCTTGTCAGGCAGGTTGTCACTTGCAGAGTTCACAGATCTCTGTGGTTGCATACAGAGTCATTGGGAGTAAGTTCAAGAGTGGCACAGTTGGATCTTAGGACACAGAGTCTTTGGGAACTTGTTCATGGGTGGAACAGCTGGGTCTTGCGGTTGACCTATTTTCAGGGCCTTCCAGCCTGATTTCCACAGTGGTGGTTCCAGCTCGTGTTCTCACCAGCAGCAAATACGTCTTCCCCTCTCCCCACATCCATGCCCACATGTGATTGTTTGTTTCTTGGGTCTTGACCATTCTATTGGGGTGAGATGAACTCTCAAAGTAGTTTCAGTTGTAATTTCTGTCATGGGTACAGATGCTGAAGCTTTTAGTTTTATGTTATGTCTTGACTGCAAAAATATTACTCAGTCACTTTTTTTTTTTGGTTTTTCAAGACAGAAAAACTTTAGCTTTAGAGTCTGCCCTTGAACTTCTTCTGTAGACCAGACTGGCTTTGAACTCACAGAGATTCTCTTGTCTCCACCTCCCAAGTGCTGGTATTAAAGGTGTGCGCCACCACTGCCCCCAGCTACTCAGTCATTTTTGTTTCAGTATATAAAAATATAATATATAAAAATTAAATATACTTAGTATATTTTATCTGAGAACTCTTTAGATCCATGCTTCAGTTTTAAACTTGTTTGTTTTCTTGGTGTTTAATTTTTTGAGCTCCTTGTACATTCTGGAAACCAAGCCTCTATCGGGTGAATAGCTAGCTGGTATCTTTTTTTTTTATTTTGTAGGCTATCTCTTTATTTGGATAATGGTGGCTTTTGCTGTATAGAAGCTTTTTGGTTTCGTGAGAATCCATTATCAGTTGTTGATCTTAGTGTCTGTGCTATCCGTGTCCTGTTCAGAAATTCCTTTCCCGTGCCAGCGAGTTCAAGACCACTCCCCATTTTTTCCTCATCAGAGTCAAGGTATCTGGCCTTATGCCAAGGTCCTTGAATTCATTTAATTGTCACAATAGTGTGAAGGGGGCATGTGACATTTTCATCTGGTAAAACTGAGCCACAGAGCCATTAAGTGACTCATCCCAGGTCTCATACAAGAAGGGGCACAGCTGAGGTCTGAATGTCAACACTTGCCTCTACTACCTGGATTCTGATTTCTTTAATAGTCTCCCTCTTTAGCCCAGGCTGGCCTTGAACTTCTGGTCCTTAGCTTTCAGGGTGCTGTGATTACAAGTGTGTGCCACTACATCTGGCTTGTGATAGGAATTCTTTGTCACTGTGAGAAATGTTTGCCTGGGGCTGCTGTGCTTTGCATGGAGCCTGGGCTCGGCACTTACCTCCGAGGAGCACAGAAAAGGCCCCTTGCTGTCTGTATTTACCTTGTGGCTGGGCGCCTTGGCACACACCTGCAGTCCCAGGACTTGAGGTGTAGAGTCAGAAAGATCAGGAGTTTGAGGTCACTCTCAACTATGTAGTGAGTTTGAGGCCAGCCTGGGCAACATGAGAACCCATCAAACAAAAGCAGAAACAAAACCTAAACCAACCTCTTGTCCTAGGTACAAGAACATGTTTGTGTCCTTCGCGTCTTCTCACCAGATAGGGACAGGTCCGAGTCACTTCTGTGATCCCCATTTCCTGGCACCTTCCCTCATTTACAGCGTTTCTCACTTCGTGACCTTTTTGCTTGTTTGGAGGGTGAGTAGGGGTGATGAGTCTGATTCTACCTGACCTACCCAAATGCCTGGACCAGGTTTGCAGTGCTAAGCATCGTGAGTGCTGACACACGGCGATGGATGTGTTCTCTTAAGAGACGTGAATGGTTGGGCTGTTTGTGGGGCTGCTGGCTGTGGAACCAGGATTTATCCCTAGTGTATGAACTGGGTTTCTGGAGCCCATTCCCTATGGAGGGGTACCGTGCTCAGCCTAGACACAGGGAGGAGGGCCTGGTCCTGCGTCAGTGATGTGGCAGACTTTGTTGACTCCCCATAGGAGGGCTCACCCTCTCTGAGGAATGGATGGGGAGTGGAGTTGGGGGAAGGTGGGGGAAGCAGGAGGAGGGGTGGGGAGGGACCTGGGATTAGTATGTAAAATAAAAAAGAATTGTTTTAAAAAAATAAAATAAAAAAGGAGAAAAAGATGTGATTGGGGGCTGGCGAGCCGGCTCAGTGGGGGAAGGTACTTATGCAAAACTGATGGCCTGAACATCAAGACCCAGGGTGGCAGGAGGGAGCTGATTCCCACAGCTTGACCCTTGTCCTCCACCCGGGCACCGTGGCACTCTCCTTGTGCAATGAACGAGTGGTGTGTCCAGAGCGTGTCTCCTGGGGCCACAGTAAAGTAAGAAAGCACAGCCTTCCTTAGTTGGTCCCGAGTCAGAGCCCAGCCTCTGTCGTGTTGCGTCCCAGAGTGAATCCCCTGGATGGCCAGCTGTCCCACATCATCTCCTCTCAGGGGAAGATATCCAGGGGAAAAGGTGGAGGTGGCTCCAGAGGACATTATGCCATCCACCTGTACTATCAGCCTTCCCTCAGAAGTAGAGATAAACTCTTCCTTTTTATGAAGTTTAATAGATACTGCGTTAATTCTTTTTCCAGACTGTAACAGAATACCTGAGACCGCCAGGTGAGAAAGAGGAAGGCTTATTTTGGCTCACACTTTGAAGGTCGCAGTCCTCCTTTGGTTAGCCCTGTGTGTGGGGCGTGGCTGAGGAAGCCATTTACCTCACAGCCAGGTCACCAAAGGTGAAGACGACATAAGGGTCCTGTGACCCTGTTTGACGCCACACTCTGGTGATGTAAAACCTCCCACTAGATCCCACCTGCTGAAAGATCACAGTAGTGCTGTAGGGGACTTTGGAGTCCACCCTGCATCCCAGCCGCAGCAGACACCAGGGTGGGATATCAGCACAGAGAAGATAATGGCACAGAACACAGACTGAGCGGCACCCCGAGAGCAGCTGGGGCTGGGGACTCTCGAGGGTTAAAATTTTGTATTTCACAGATAGAAATGAAAATGAAATTACTTCTGACCAGCAATGAGGTGACTTAATGTAAAGCCTTTTTTATTGCATTTATTTAATGTATGTTGTAGAGGAGGGAGGTCTGTGTGCCATGGAACAGTTGTTAGGGGCAGAAGACAGTGCGTGAGTTGGCTCCCTTTTTCCACGGTGTGGATTCTGGGGCTGGACCTCAGGTTGTCAGCCGTGGCTTCAACTCTTTTTTTCTCACTGAGCATTCTCGCTGCCCTAAAACCTTTATTCCACTTCATTTCACAAAGGATACAAGAAAAATGATTGTTGGTTTTCAAGAGAAAAACATCTCATGCTCCATTGTGGAGATTAGTGGCATTTAAACATCTTATAATTAGGGAAATGTAGTTATTTATGTAAAAGTGTCTAGGTTATTAGCATAATAATACAAATAAAGTACTAGCTTTCAAAACAATAGAAAAATGAAGATGCAAAGAAAACTTTCCTAATCTCAGAGGAAAGAAGATAGAAGCGGCTCCGGGGCAGAGCTTTTCTCGCCTCCTGCTTCTAGGAATGCCACATCCATAGGTTGTTTAAAGTCACGAGAGCTGGAAACTCCACAGCTTGCAGAATATCCCCAAATGATGTGGTGAACGCCATCTTCAGTCTTTCCAAGCTGAACCGTGTTCTTGTAGATGCAGTAGAGAAGCTACATACTGAGCCTGACTCTCTCCCTCCTCCACACTTAACAGACCCCGTGTGACAGGCTTGCAGAGGATTAAATGAGACGGTGCTTGGCACTGACGGAGAGAGTGCTTACTCGGTGTTGCTTGGGTTGAGTGAGTGAGTGAGTGACTTTGATTGGATTAGTTGAAGGGCTGTGAGAAAACTCAGAAGATACATTAGTCTTTATCCCAAAGTTGCTCTTCTGGGATTAGGACGCAAATCGCTTTGTCTCTTGTGGGCCACTCTTCTTCTGTTGTGCTGGCTGGCTTTAATGGTCAATTTGACACAACATAGAATCCCCACAGAAGAGAGTCTCAGTGAAGGACTGTCTAGATCAGGCTGACCTGTGGCCATGTCTCTAGGGATTATCTTTATTTTGTTTATCCACGTAGGAGGGCTCAGCCCACTGTGAGTGGCATCATTCCCTGGGCAGAGGACTTTTAACAAGCATGCACACATTCGTTTCGCTCTGCTCTTGACTGGATCTGATGTTGGCAGCTTGTGTTCCTGTCTTGACGTCCTCTCAGTTATGTACCTGGGGTAGTTTGATTGTAAACGGCATAATTTCATAGGGAGACTCACTATTAGGAGGTATGCCTCTATTGGAGTAGGTCTGGCCTTGTTGGAGGAATTGTGTCACCGAGGGGGTAGGATTTGAACTCCAGCTTTGCTCAATGTGACACTCAGTCCACTTCCTGTTGCCTGTGGATCAAGATGTAGAAGTCTTGGCTCATTCTCCAGCACCATGTTTGCCTGCATGCCACCATGGAAGCCACCCCCAATGACATATGTTTCTTTTGTAATAGCTGCCATGGTCCTGGTGTCTCTTCACAGCAACAGAAACCCCAGCCAAGACAGTCCTGTAACCTGAGGCTGTGAACTGAATAAACCTTTCTTCTGTGGAGTTGCTCTCCTCAGGTATTTTATCATAGCCACAGGGGAGCCGGAACGGAGCTGCCTATCACTCCCATTAGCTTAGGAAAACACCTGTTTTTAACCAGATGCGGGTATATGGTTTCCTTTCTTAAGTGGAGGAAGAATCAGTTAATTTATTCTTAAAAAATTATGTAACTTGGCCACAGTGATGCATGGCTGCAATCTCAGTGGGCAGGAGGATCGTAGTAATTTTGAGATCAGACTGGTTGACATAGTGAATTTCAGGCTAGTAAGGGACGTAACAGAAGAACTCCATCTCAGAAAAAAAAAAAAAGAATTATTATCAATGCATTGTGTGATTTGAGCATAACCTCGGTGTTCTTCTTCCTGAATGCTCACTCCCTGTCCCACTGATCTCTGATGAGGGTAGCACATGGCCACTGTGATGGCCTCACTCCCTGTCCCACTGGTCTCTGATGAGGGTAGCACGTGGCCACTGTGATGGTCTAAGGCAGCAAAGAGAAATCAGGATGGATTTAGGCTTCGTAGCACTTTGGGGTGCTTCAGGGCATGGTCTAGCTGCAGTGATGACATCCCATGCTCCCTGACCCAGGTTTGCACAGGTCTCTAGAGCCTGCAGCTTAGCATGGTTGCTTGCAGGACCCAGTCTGCAGTCTAAAGCTAGCATTTACCAGATCCATGGAGGCTCATGACTGGGGAGCAGATGGAACTCTCCAGGTAGTTTGTAGCTGATTTGTTTGAACCCATATTTGCAACCTTATCAAATATGGAGGTGTGGACCATGTATAGACAACAGGTCCTGTGTTTCAGTGTTTTTTAAAGTTGAAAAAGCAGCCTGTACCCCTTGTAGCAAAGCCTCTTGGGGATGGTTGAGCTGGCGGGCCAGGGAGGTATGGCCAAGAGCATGTGGTAAAGGATGTTACAGTGTAAAAGCAGGTACAGTGTCTACTGCCTGCTGTTCCAGAGAAGAGCACCTTGTCACAGAAAGCTTATAATTTGGGCATTTATTGAATGTTTTCAAACTGCAGATAGACTGACTCTGCCCCATGCCCTTCCCTTCCTGGTGGTGTCTTTTCCAGCCCTGACTGACCACTGGGTACCCTGAGCCTCTCTTTCCATCCTCAGGGGTGTGATCTGGATGACATGGGAAGTGTGGATTTCCACTGCAAGGGCCAACTGGAGATGCTCTTCCCAAACTGCTAGCAACAGCTTCCAGAACTCAGCGTGGAGGGAAGGCTCGGTCTTGGGAACCAGGTCATTCTTACGAGTCCCGTTAGCTGTGTAAATGCGATTTAAGGGTTTACCCTTCCTCTGAGGTAGGAGAGAACTAAGTGCAGGTACTGGCATGCAAAGAATTCTGTTTATTAATATTCATTCTGTGTTTGCAGGCTGGGGTGCTCAGTAGGTTATTTAGGATTTGTCTTAGGGTTTCTATTGCTGTGAAAAGACACTATGATGGGGCAACTCTTACAAAGGAAAACAGTTAATTGGGATTGTGGCTTACAAATCAGAGGTTCAGTTCATTGTCATGGTAGGACATGGAGGTGTGCAGGCAGGCATGGTGCTGGAAAAGTAGCTGAGAGTCCTAGATCTTGCAGGCAACAGGAAATAATCTGAATGCCGTTCTAAGGGAAACTTGAGTGAAGCAGACCTCAAAGCCCGCCCCCACGGTGACTCACTTCCTCCTTCAACAAGGCCACACCTCCCAGCAGTGCCACTCCCTTTGGGGGGCCATTTCTTTCCAAACCACCACAGGATTGTTTTTAATGAGATTGATGTTGTTCTTTTATATGTTAAAAGATGACGTTTTCTTTCATTTTTGTGGCTGATACTCCACACGAGTGCCATAGTGCCATTGTGATCCAGCCGCAGGGCAGGTGAGGGGTTTGGCAAAGGGGCTGGATGCTTCTGGGAGACACGTAGGACATGGAGGAGGGGAGAGAGTGCTGCCTCGAAGTGTATAAGAAATCAGGTTTCTCCTGACTCATTGATTTTTGCTTCTTAAGGATGACTTGATAGAGTTGGAAAAGACCCAAGATAGAAGCAGAATTCATAGCTGGAATATTTTTTAAACAAACCTTTTATTTCAGATTATAGAATGATACATAGTTACTATAGAAATGTTTAAGGCTGAAAAAAAAATGACATACTTTCCAGTCGCTCCTCAGGACCAGAGTCTGGCTTCCTGTGCTTCCTTTCAGGGTTTCCACTATGTATACATGTAAATCATGAAATGGTCATACATGTGTATAGTGGTTCACATACTTTTACATACATATTCATGCATATGCATACATGGAAATTTACATTCTAGTTGGTAAAGTTCTAAGCAGTGGTTCTCAAACTTCCTAATGCTGTGACCCTTTGCTGCAGTTCCTCATGCTCTGGTGACCCCAATCATAAAAGTATTTTGTTGCTACTTCCTAACTGTAATTTTGCTACTGTTATTAATATTAATGTAAATATGTGACCCACAGGGCTTGCAACCCACAGGTTGAGAACCACTGTGGATATTTATTTTTACTGTAATGAAATGTGTTTCACAACTCTTGTTGAGACAAGGTCTCAGTGTGTAGCAAGTAAGGCCTAATTGTGTCTCCTTCTGCCTCAGCCTTCTGAGTCCTATGACTGTGGCCTGAACCACCATGCCAAGATTTAAAAAAATTTAATAAAGATGGGTTTGCAAAAGTTCATTTGACTGATTTTTATTACTTATAAGATTATATTTGATTAAGCAAATGTACACCTTTTTATAATTAACTCTCTAATGAGATATCCCTACCCCAGTACTCAGTGGTATCTGTCTCCTTCATCAGCTCTTACGAGTAGATAACAGTTCCGGATTTGAACACTTTGATATGCTTGCCTGAATGCAGTAGAGACACATGAAGTAAATTAAAAATGAAGAGTTTGTCAGCATGAACAGCCAAATGCTGACTGGAGATGTAGCATCCAGAACAGCACAGAGAGATTTAGCCGGTTAAGTACAGATTGGCTAACCCAATCTAGAAATAGTGAGGACAGTCTGAGCTTTTAGAATCCACTGAGGGGAGCTTTGTCCACAGCATGGAGATGATCTGATCTGTGCATGTGTGTGAGTGTGTGTTTGTGTGCATGTGTGTGTATGTGCACGCGCACATGTATGTGAGTTGTGGTTGTGTGTGCAAGTACATATATGCGTGCTTGTGTGTATGTGGGTGTGGCTGCATGTGTGTATGTTTGTGCTTGTGTGCACGTCTCTGTGTGTGATTCTGGGTCTTGGAAGCAGAGATTGCAGTTGTAATCACCATGTGATGGGGAGGAGTTCTGGTGACCTGTCATTTCGAACAGTCATCGAGTGCCCAGGCTTGAGTGGCCCGGCCAGGACACATGGTCACGAATGAGTGCTCAGTCCACCCAGCCCCTTCACAGGACCTCAGCAGCAAAGTGCCCGTCCCACACTGCCAGCAGCAGTGTCCAGGCCTCTGAGGGTGTTCGTTGAGCGTGAGTCTTTACACTTGTTCTGGGAATATGTATCATTGTTTCTGTCTTCCAGCATCTTCTGAGGAGGAGTGGACCAGTTATTGTCATTGACACGCGAAGAATTGTTTGTTTAATATTCCAGGAGGTGAGATGTTTAGGATTTTTTTGAGGAGATTGATAGTTTTATTTTGTGTGCTGGAAGATAAGGGATTTTGAAGAGAAAGTTACTGAGGAAGAAGTAAAAGATCATCTCCATGTACACTTTTAATCCCAGCACACAGGATGTGGCAGGAGGATCAGAGTTCAAAGTCATCCCAGGTTATATGGTGAGTTTGAGGCTAGACTGAGATGTGTGGGACCCTGTCCAAAACAACACCACCACAACTATTACCACCACAACCGTCGATATCACCACCACCACCACCACCACCACTAATACCACCACCATTGTTAATATCACCACCACCACCACCAATATATACAATCACCACTGTCGATATCACCACCACCACTGATACCACCACCATTGTTAATATCACCACCACCACCATCATCACCAAAACAACACCTGCTTCTCCTCCTGCTCCTGATGTTATTACCCGAAGTTCCACTCTCTTGCTGAAGCATCCAATAATAGAAAAGTAAGCATATCACTTTAAAGTTGATCCTACTGTGTGCATGCATATGTGTGTGTTTGTGCGTGTGCGTGTGTGTGTGTGTGTGTGTGATATTGTGACTTCTGCAGTAGATGGGCTCTAGATCTGAGCTGCCATGTGAGTTCTGTCTGGCTGGACGTTTTAGCTTGTTGACCTGGCTGATCCTGGGTATTTTGAGTCCAACTTTCATAATTATGTAAACTGATCTCTTATAATCAACTTCCCCATCTCACTCTCTCTCCATATATATCATTAATAAATAATATAAGCAAATTACTTAATCAAACTATATATGTGTGACATGTATTACAGCTGGAGATGGGAGGACATGAGGCAGGTCTAGAGTTGTGTAAAATCATAACTTTCAGGTTGTCCTTCCAAGGACAGCAAGATACTATGTTCCATGAATTTGGGACTTCTACACCAGCCTGGTGATGCCTAGCTCCCTTGCCTCCAATATGTGCACACATATGTATACATACATACATACATACATACATACATATGATGCCGGGCGGTGGTGGCGCACGCCTTTAATCCCAGCATTCGGGAGGCAGAGGCAGGCGTATCTCTGTGAGTTCGAGGCCAGCCTGGTCTACAAGAGCTAGTTCCAGGACAGGAATCAAAAGCTATGGAGAAACCCTGTCTCGAAAAATCCCCCCCCCCAAAATAATAATACATACATACATATGTATATAAATACATGTTTTCTTATTAGGGGTTTCTATTGCTGTGATAAAACACCATGACCAAAAGCAACCTTGGAAGGAAAGGCTTTATTTCTGTTTACAATTCTCAGGTCACACCTCATTACTTTGGGAAGTCAGGGCAGGAACTCAAGGCAGGAACCTGAAGGCAGGAACTAAACCAAAAGCCATAGAGGAGGGCTACTCACTGACTTGTTCCTTGTGGCTTTCTCAACCTGCTTTCTTCTCTTTCAAGACCACCTGCCCAGGGGTAGCACCACCCACAGTGAGCTGGGCCCTCCCACACCAGTCGGGAAATGCACCCCAGGCTTAGCCATAGACTGATATGGTGACGCATTTTCTCAATCACAGTTTGTCTCAAGTGACTCTAGCTTGTGCTGAGTTGAGATACAACAAGCCAGGACACATGTCAAGTATGTGGTAAACACAGAGCCTGGAGGATGGGGTTATATACCGCTCACTGCTTTGCTTTACCTTTCTGACACCTCTGAAATTCGAGTTAAAATAGTAATTTCTCCTTTAAGTTATTTTCAAGTATTTTGCCCAAAATAGTTCAAAAGTAATTAATACAGTATCTGTAATTTCCCAAAATATTTTAATTAAAATATTCTTCTCAGGAAGTTATACACAGACTTCCCCAAAGATATCAAACAGCAGTCTCAGAGTTGCCTCTGATGGCTGATGAGCTAGTGAGGGGCCCAGCCTGCTTCCTCCTGCCTTGCCCACTGCATAGCCCTCCTCAAGCTACAGGGCAGTAAATCTGCGCCTGCCTGAAACTCTGAGGGTGGAATGGGCACAAGAGCCATCGGCACAGCAAATATGTTTCCACGTTCCTAACCCGTGGCCCTCAGGGAATAAAGTACTAACAGGTTTGAGGTGGAAGTCTAGAAAGATCCTCTGAGTTCTCCAGGATGGATGAAATTCAAGTTGTATCTGATTTTACCTTTGCTAGAGTAGAACCAGCTTCGAGACAGTGGGCATCTTATAATCTCCCATCAAACCTTTGTGTTTATCATTAAACATCCGCCAGCACCACTGCCGCTATAAACACTGTTACCAAGGAAACCAGTTTATCATAATTAGCTATTTGTTTCCTTTTCTCTTCTCCCTTCTTCCACCCGAGCTTTCTTTGGGCAAAGGAGTATGGTGGGCTGTTATCAGCTGGGTTCAGTGGTTAATTAGGTCCTAATATTAATTCATAGGAGTACCTGCCCTTTTCCACAGCTATTCTGAAGCATGCTGCCCACACTTATTAGATAACACAGGGATGGAACAATTGGTTTATTAGGTATGCTCCCTAGGGTGGTGGTGTATAAAGACCCAAGAGACAGAAGATTAAAACTCTTGACCATGGAAGTCTTAGGACCTTTTCTCTTGTATCAGCAGGAAATACTTCTTGAGGATTGCAGGATTTTCTTAAGTTTACAATAGAAAGCACAGATAGTATACCCACACACTAGAGTGAAGTTCCAGGCCAGTCTATGAACTTTTTCTGGAAAGGCACCCAAAATAAGTATGTAAGGTTTTGATAGCCATGCATGTTGCTGTCCATATGTATCACAGGAAAACAGCGTGGACAACCAGAAATAAATGGGTGAGGCCATGTTCCAATAAAACTTTATTGATATAAACAGAAGGTGTACCACATCTGGCCCACCAGTTGCACTGAGAACCTGGACCCCTAGCTTAGGGAATAGGTTTGGGAGTAGAGCCATGTGATGGTTAGTTTGAATTATTAACTTGATACAATATAAAGTCACTTGGAAAGACAATCTCAATGAGAGATTGTCAACATTAAGTTGGCCTCTGAGTCCATCTGTGAGGGATTATTTTGATAATATTATTTGAAGTAGAAGATCTGCCCACTATGGGTGGTACCATTCTCTGGGCAGGGGATCCTGAATTGTATAAGAGTGGAAAGAGCAAGCTGGACGTAAGTATCCATTAATTTATTGCTGACTCTTCATGATCATGATGTGTTAATACCAGCTTCTTCAGGTTCCGGCTGCCTTGACTGTAATGATGGACGCGTGTTACCTGGAATTACGAGCCAAGATAAACATTTTCTGCCTTAAATGCACTTGTAGGGTATTTTACCACAGCAATAGGAAATGAAAGCCGACAAGTCCCTTAGAGTGGGAGCAACCCATGGAGAAGGCTGCGCTGGCCACCAGCAGCCAGTGTGCTTCTGGCTTATAGGCTCTAAGAGGAAGTTTCTTCTGGCATCCCTGCAGACACCTTGAGCAGGTATCGTCTTGGCATACACTAAGTGTATAAAATAATGGATTTCACTGTGATATTTTTATACTTATATAGCATGCATTTTGCTCCTGTTCAATCTGCATAATGTTGTCCTTTCCCTGACTCTTGCTTTCCAAGTTGTCCCCCCCCCCCCGGTTTTCATGTTTTCTAAAAAAAAAAAAATCTAGTTTCTACATGAGAGAAAATGTGCCCTCTCTGTCTAAGTCTGGTTTATTTCACTAATTATGACATTCTCCAGGTCTGTTCCTCTCCCCGCCAGTGTCATAATCCCTGTCTCCTCCTCAGCTGCATGCATCGTTGTCATGTAGCTAGGTCACATTTCTTTATCCATTCATCTGTTCATGCACTGACGTAGGTGTTGTGAACAGTGCTTCAGGAATGTGATGTGCATGTATCCTGGAAACCGTGGGGACCAGGTTTCTTTGTGTATGTTCTTAGGGCGGTTGGGGATTGAACTCGGGACCTCTTTCTTGCATGCTTGCTGGTCTAGAATGGACGCAGGCTTCCTGCTCACTGTGTAATCTCTTTTGGCTTTTTTCTTTTCACCTCCTAACCCTCATCCTTGAGGAATTATTTTTACCTCCAGTGCTGGGACTTGAACTCAGGACCTTGTGCATTCTGTAAGCATCCTACAACTGAGCTGCACCTGTAGCCTCTTTTAGATGGGATCTTGCTGTATACCCCCAGCTGACCTCAAACACAAGATCCGCCTCCCTCAGTCTTCAAAGCACTGGGATTCCAGATGTGCACACTATGTCCGATACCGAGATTATCTTAATCATATTGTATATTGCAGTCAGCCCAGCGCTGGAGGAGCTGAGGTTTGTGCTGTTGCTCCGGCTGCTTTGAGTCAGGGTCATTTCTGGGTAGCACCCAGTCCCTCTGCTGTCAGGGAAATGTGAGTTCTTCATATACTGTTGACCAAGGACAAAGCCCAGGCTGCTGCTTGCAGCGACCAAACAGACGGGTGATAGGAAGGTGGGCACCGTGGAGGGTGGGTTGCTCGCCTGCGCTATCTAGAACCACCGTGCATCGCCCCCAGACTGTTTCACACAGGGCTCCTGGAATGGCCGCCCATGAGCCCGAGCCCAGCTTCCTGTCACGTATGCATGGAGACGCCAGCGGTCAAAGGAGCATGGGAGGGCTCCCAGGGGCCTTTGTGGACGGGCCTTGGCCCTGCACATGGTCTGGCTGTGGACATCTGCACGTGGCCTTTGTGGCAGAGGGAGCAGGCTGCGTCCTCTCTCCAAACTCCCTTCTGTAGGAGTTCAGCAGCAATTGCCCTCCAACCATTTCTGTTGGACTCCTCTCTAGGGAGCTTCTGCTTTGTCATTTAAAATAGTTCGGGAACTTCAGTTTCAGCACAGTGTCAGAGCGGTTTATTTGGTCTGTAGGCGGTTTTGTTTTTAAAATTCATGACAAGTTCCTTGCAACATGTTTTATTATATTTTCGCCACCTGTTCTACCTTGGGGGTGGCATTAAAATCTGGGGCTATCTAGCTGTCTGTCTTTTTATTTTTTGTGAAGTTTCCTTATTTGCCATTTTATGTGTCTTGCAAACACACACACACAATGTGAATTTAAATATGTACATATCCATCTCCCTCTGTATTTTCCTCTCCCTCCCCCTGTAGCTTAATTGACCTTGAACTGCAGTTATATTGCTGAATGTGTGTATTTTGCCAGGCTAATTTTGGAGTTTTAAGAGATATATTTGTAAAGCCGACATAGGGGAAACCTTGGTCAGTATAAAGCGTTATCACTGGGGAAACTGACCATTAATAGCAATGCGTACATGCATACATCTATGTGTATTGACATCATAAGAGCTAAGCCTTTAAGAAAAATTCCTCTGAAAGCCCTATGACCTTCTGTGGCTTTCACAGAAAGAGCAGAGGAAGAGGAGCTTGGGCAATCACTAAAGGCGGGAGGATTCAGTCTCTAAGAACACTCCACACAGGTCCCCGCGAGAGCGTGGGAAGGATGGCTCCGCCCAGTCTCTGAGCACCGTGCAGTTGTTTGAAGGAAGCCTGTGTCAGTCATGAAAGGGACCAAGGCGTTCCTAGCAGTCGATTCTACCTCCTTTCACTCAGGCTCAACAGCAAACCTCTGGAGCCAGCTGTGCCCAAGGCCACACTTTCCAGTGACGTGAACCTGGAAGTTATCTTTTTGGATTCTACTTTATCAAATCGAAGAGGTGGAGGAGGAGTAAGAAGAGGAGGAGGGTCAGATGACAACAAAATAACAAATCAAAACCAAATACAAAACCAGTGTGATAAATCCCCAAAACCTGTATTGTCAGAATTAAACTTCCAAACTTATTATGCTCTTAAATGTGACATTTAAAACGTGAGGTATTGGACTGTTGAGATGACTTTACTGAGATGACTCAGTAAAGGTGCTTGTCGCTAAGCCTGATGACCTGAGTTCAAACCCCAGTGTCCCACACGGTGGAAGGAGAGCCATCCATCCCACATGTGTGCCATGGCATGAGTGAGCCTCCCATAATAAATAAAAGGAGAAAAATTTTCAATGTGATTTGTAATCATCTTCATTTTTAACAGATGACGAGGCATGCCTACAGACTGTGCTATTGCTGCTAAAGCAGGCTTGTCTCAGAAAGACAGGCAGCGCCCGCATGTCATAATGCCACCAGGAAGTGTACCTGCCTTTCCCCAACATGGCGGCCTGTTGTAAGAGGCCACTTGTTTATTCCCGGCCGCTTAGCCACCAAATAATCACACAGAAACTGTATTAATTAAATCACTGCTTGGCCCATTAGCTCTAGCTTCTTATTGGCTAACTCTTATATATTAATTTAACCCATCTCCATCAATCTGTGCATCACCATGAGGTTGTGGCCTACCAGCAAAGTTTCAGCACATCTATCTCCGGCAGCGGCTCCATGGCTTCTCTCTGATTCCACCCTTCTTTCTCCCAGCATTCAGTTTAGTTTTCCCCACCTAGCTAAGTTCTGCCCTGCTATAGGTCCAAAGCATTTCTTTATTCATTAATGGTAATCACAGCACACAGAGGGGACTCCCACATCAGTGGCCCATCCCATCCCCTCTACTCCTCCCCCAGGAAGCTCTCCTGCTCTCCTGTTTCCTGGGACCAGTGGCATAGGGACCAGGAAGAACAACATGGATGGGGACTTTGATTTTGTCACTGTTCAGATCTCAGACTTCCGCATGACATAAACAAGTTATTTGGCTTTTTCATTATTTAATTTATTTCAGATGAGGTGAGTGGGAAAGCGTGTAGTCGAGACTGACCAGGGACTGATGGGAATCCTTCTGTCTCTTGATGATGGGCTACTGAACACTCCGAGCATCAACAGTGGAAATGCTGGGAGATGGAGGCGTGGCTCTGCAGTTGAGAGCTCTTCCTGCTTCCCTTAGTCACTTTTCTATTGCTGACCAAGGCAACTTACAGGAGAAAGTTCATTTGGGGCTCACAGTTTCAGAGGGTTAGTTCATGACCATCCTGGCAGGGAGCATGGTGGCAGACAGGCAGGCATGGTGCTGGAGCAGCAGCTGAAGGTTTGGATCTCAAACCACAGCCACGTGGGGGGAGGGAGGAAGAGAGAGAGAGAGAGAGAGAGAGAGAGAGAGAGAGAGAGAGAGAGAGACTGGGAATGCTATATGTGTTGGATAACTCTAAGCTCACCGCCAGCGACATACCTCTAACAAGACCACAGTTCCTTATCCTTCCCAAACAGTTCCTCCAGCTGAGAACCAGGCCTTCATATTTTGAGCCTATGAGGGACATTCTGGATCAAACCACCACACTGCTTGACCAGAGGACATGAGTTTGGTTCCCAGCACCCTTGTCAGGTGACTCACAACAGCCTGTTGCCCCTGCTTAAGATCTGATACCCTCTTCAGGCCCCCATGGACCCCTGTACACATGCGTGCATACATACACAGGCACACACACACATAAATAAACACATATTTAAAAAGACTGGAAATTCTGTGATAGTTCACATTCAACGAGAGGTAAGTTATCTGGTTATGTCTCAAAAGTTCTGAACATGGAGCTCACCGCAAGCGGAAGCCTTGCGGTTTCCCAAGCAGGTTGACACTTATAGGACTTCACTGAAAAAGCGGACTCGTTCACTGTCTTCAAGTTTCAAGGCTACACCCCTTTTCTCTTGGGTGGCTTTTTCTGAAGCGCTAGGATGGTCTGGAACACACTTTGAAACCTGTTCCCTGTGGGTGGGGTGGGTAGAGTAACCAAGGGGGATTCATCAGGCCGCCACTAGGGGGAGTGGCAGTCAAGTGTTCACATTCCCCTAGGGAGGCTTAGGGCTTTGGGGGAACAGCTCTTTGGAGACCTTCCTGGGGACAGACAAGTCCCAAAGAGCCCTGAATGCTGTGGTTTTGAGGAGCAAGTGAAGAAAAGACACGTGGTCTCAACACATCACATGTTGAGCCGGAAGCAGTGTTCTGTGCTGCACCCCCGCCTCGTTTTTTTCTTTCCTTTCTGTCCTTGGCTTCTTTTATTTAACATTATGATCTCTGGTTCCATCTGTGTGAGTGTGTGTGTGTGTGTGTGTGTGTGTGTGTGTGTTTATTTCAAATGACCAGATTGTATTTTGAGTGACTGAATAGTAATCCATTTTGATTATTCACTATGTTTTCTTCCCTTTTCTTTTCTTTTTTTATTTTTGTTTTCAATACACCCTGACTGCAGTCTTTCTGTGGAGGCACATGTAATGGCTGACCTTGGGGTAACCCATCAGTGGCTACCCCCAGAGTGCTGGAGTGGGAGACACGGTCGGCAGGCCAAGGATGACACGGGGCTGCACACAGCAAGGACAGGACCCAGAAGGAACCCAGAAGGCCTTGAGGAAAGAGCTCTCAGCTCTGCATCATCAGAGCTGTCCTTGATAAACAGGGGCATTTAGTGGACCATTTCCAATGTCTTCTCTATGTCTCATAAGAAGGTTTGCTATCAAACACACATGTACACAACAGACATGTATTTAATAAACGGTTGCTGATGACAAAGTTTCCTCTAATGTTGTGCAAATACGGCATGTAAGTGGATTAAAGTGAAAAATTTGGAGGTGAATGCATCAATCAGATGATAAAAATGTTCATAAAAAATATTTAAAAATTTCAAACAGAACCAGAAAACAAAACAAAACAAAGCAAGCAAAACCGTGCAACCCGACGCTACCCTTGACAGTACTGAGAGGCGGTAGGAAGATGTGTGGATAACTGAACATTTGGATGATGTAAATTGTTAGTATTCTTTTGGTTAAAAGTGACAGAAACTCAACTGAGAGCGTGAGATAAGATGGAAGGTTTATTAGAAGTGTCTCAATTTATCCTATGTTCTACAGGAACAGAGGTCTGGTCAGGCTTCAAGCATGGCATGATGGGGTGCCTCATGGCCTCCCAGGGCGTTCCCTGCCTGACTCGTGTGTGTGCATGTGTGTGTTTATGTGTCTAATGTATATAAGAATACATGTGTATGGGATGTGCTGTTTAGTTTTATGTCAACTTGGCACAGGCTAGAGTTATCTGAGGGGAGGGTACCGTAATTGAGACAATGCCTTTCTCTGATCATAGGCAAGTCTGTGCGGCATTTTCTTCATTAGCGATTGATGTGGGAAGACCCAGACTATTGTGGGTCTGGTAATCCTGGGCATTATGAGCAAGGTGAGCACACCATTGGGAATCAGCCAGTAACCAGTGTTCCTCCACAGCCTTTGCATTAGCTCATGCTCCCAGGTGCCTGCCTTGGCTTCCTCAAAGATGAAGTGTGGCTCAAGAATGATAAGAAAAAATAAACCCCTTCTTCCCCAAGTTGCTTTTGGTCATGGTGTTTATAACAGCAGCAGAGACCCTGTAAGGCGGGCATGTGTGCACACGAGTGAACACAGCAGCAGAGACCCTGTAAGGCAGACATGTATGCACACACACGAGTGAACACAGCAGCAGAGACTGTGTAAGGCAGACATGCATGCATGCATACGAGTGAACACAGCAGCAGAGACCCTGTAAGGCAGGCATGCATGTATGCATACGAGTGAACAAAGCAGCAGAGACCCTGTAAGGCAGGCATGCACACACACTAGTGAACACAACAGCAGAGACCCTGTAAGGCAGTCATGCACACACACTAGTGAACACAGCAGCAGCAGAGACCCTGAAGGCAGTCATGCATGCACACGAGCGAGCTTGCATGTGGAAGCAGAGATGATGTCATATGTCTTATTATTACTCTTCATCTGACAGATTGAGGTAGGGTCTCACTGAGCCCAGAGCTGCCCCGTTCGCTTTGGGGGAGTCCCCGGTCTCCACTCTTGTACACTAGAAAGCAGGTAACGCCTGCCTGGCATTCATGCGGGTGCTGGATCCGAACTCTGGTCCTCATGTTTGCACAGCAAGTGCTTTAGCCACTGAGCCACCTCTCCAGCCCATGGATTCTTTCTATGTTGACTTTACCCTCCCATCTCTGGATCAGCTGCCAGAGTCTCTTGTTTGAAGGGTGATACACATTGGGCTTACATCTGCAATGACCACGCATGGTACCCCGATAATTCCCACCGCTGGAGACCAAGCTGTCCTCAATTCCAATCCCAGAATCTCTGGGGAAAGAGAGAATCGTCCTGGCTCTGATCAGATGGTCACCCTGGATTGAGACTGTGTGGCCAGGAGCCAGCCATGCTGTGCATAAGAGCATCTCTAGTGATGTGTGTGTGTTTGTGCTTGCACGCGTGTGTGCATGTGTGTGTATGCGTGCATGTGTGTGTACATGTGCATGCGTGTGTGCGTGCACATGTGTGTGCGTGCACACATGTGCATGTGAATGAGGTTCTCAGCAGAGCTAGAAGCGAAAGGGGAAATGGGTTCTTGGCAGACCAAACAGTATCTAGTACTGTGTACATTTTCTGTCTTTGCCCAGCTGTACGGAACTGCACCCTGTCTTTAACCAAATATTCTGCTGTTGGGATTTCTCCAGTCCTCAAAAATCTTTGTAGATGGCATTTTGAATTTTTGCATTGTATTCAAAGATTTGGATTCACTTAGCGATCTCCCCATTGTTAGATATTTAGTAGTTTCCATTTTTAATACTGGTTTAGGGTGGTAGGCATTCTAGCATGGGAGAACATTTTTTTTTCCTGATTTCATGTAAGGATGGGGTTCACTATCGTAAATAAAAACTAGGATTGGTTCTATGGTATCTGGCCCCCTGTGGGTGGATGTGAGTGACTTTGGGTCTCACGCTCTCTTTTCTTCACTCTGCCCTTCTCCCTATACCCACGCCAGATCAAGCGTGGAGGTGAGAATGAATGGGTGAGCTCTATGGAGGTGAATGGGAAGACGATGTGGTGAACCTCTGGAGTGGCGCTGGTATTCTTCTCGGCTCTTGCTGTTTCTGAAGCAGCTATCTAGGTAGATGAACCTGTGTTTAGACGCTGCCTTCTAGAGGATGAGTTCAGTTCCTCCAAAGCTGGGCATCTTGGATAGGAGCCTCTTTTCAGAAGGTGCAGAGGAGAGGGTGCAGGGGGGGGGTCCAGAATGAGGTCGACTGGGGAAGAGCAGGGTGCAGGGCTGGAGCCCCAAGGAAATACTAATACTTTTTGGGGCATCCAAATACTCTGTCTGTCCAAGCAGAAATCTGCCATGTTTCCTCTGGGAAAGCCAGGTTGAACGTTAGTGGCCTTCAACGTCTTGGGATGTTTTTTGTTTTAGAACTAGACATTTGCTCAGGTTGAAACTGCCTTTAAATGCCTTTGTGGGATAGCGAGCGTTCCCAGAGACAGGGGTCCATAGGGCAGTGGATGCTTCCTAGGGGAGAACCAAGAATTCTTAATGTCTGAAGCTTGCTTTCTCCTTCCCTTCTCTTTCTCCTCGCCCTTCTCCCTTCTGTGTCGCTGGGGAACAAAGTGCTTTGTGTGTGCAGTTCCATTGAACTGCTTCTCCAACCGGACCCACTCTCTTCTGCTGGGGCGGGTGTGGCTGGTTGACTCCCTACCACCTGCCAGAAGAGACTAAGGAAGCTGAAGCCTTCATCCTACCACGTGCTGGACGCTCTAGTTCTCTGAGGTTGCCCTGAGGGCGCCCTGACCAGTGCTCTTGCATGCCTTGGTTCTCTGTTGTTTCAGGTGATCTGTGTTTTTTGGGGGAGGGTCAGAGTGTGCTCAACCATTGTTTCCCCGCTTTTTCTCATACTTTCTATTTGTGGCCGGCTACAGATTTATGAGATGTTCCAGTTCCTTCTGTCCTGGCCTGGCTCCCACTGGTGTCTTACTTTCTTGTGTGTTTTGAATGATAGTGAGGGAATAATGGTGGTGAACTCCATGCGCCCAGGAGGTGGGGGGCATTTCTGGGGCTGTGGCTGTAGTAGCATTTGGCTTTGGAGGCTGCTGACTCTTTTCAGCCCAGCAGGGCTGCAGGAAGCTGCCTTTGTGGCAGGGAGCAGACAGCTGAGGGTAAAGGGTGGACAATCTGAGGTGACAGAGCCTGCAGCTGGGCTCGTTTACCTGGGAGGCCACACCTCTAAGCTGGTGGATGGGGCATCCGGCATCTGGACAGATGAGTGTAATGAAACTGCATTTATTTGGATTTTAATACTCTAACTTGGTATTTGGGGCTCTGATCTGTGGTTTTCCTATGGAAAAAACATTTGAGAGGTCTCCCCCCCAACCCTGTGTGTGTGTGTGTGTGTGTGTGTGTGTGTGTATGCATGCACGCACATATGTGTGTGGAGGTCAGAGGTCAACCACAGTAAGGTGCCATTCTACCCACCTTAGTTTCTGAAGCAGAGTCTCATTCATCTGGAACTTTGATTAGATGAGGCGGTTGGTCAGGGAGCCCTAGGAGTGAATTTTCACCGCAGCTCTGAGATTGCAAGCCTGGGCCACCATGTTTGGATGTGGATGTGAGAGCTGGGGATTGAACCCCGGTCCTCATGCGTACGTGACAAACACCTTACTTGCTGAGCTATATGCCCAGGATTCTGTATCTCTTAAGGACTGCGTTTTTTTCTTAACCCACCTCTGTAGACCTCTCAGGCCACCCTTGGTGACTGGAAGCTTTGCCATCGACGTGGACACGGGGGTGCTGTTTTAAGCTGATGGAACCCAAGTTCCTACTGGACAAGCGCGACTCTGACATCTGCCTCATTCAGATTTCCTTCGGATTAAGTGAAAGCCCAGGGAGGAGGACTAAAGCAGAGCTCCAGGGTGACCAGCATTTCCTGTGTGTCATGATTCTCAGTTTCCTTATCTGTAGCTTGGGGAGGGTGATGCCTCCACACGGAATGCTGGGAGATTTGCAGAGCTCAGTCATACGACTTGGTGACAGTCCAGGCATGAACCTAAGTGACCAGTAAAGGTTTCTTTTGGTGATTTGGTGGTGGGTGGGTACCTTGCTGCTGCCCGTTGAATCTTACCGGTGTTTTGCCTATGGACCGCAACTCGTGAGCTTGCTCTTGCCTGTTAAAAAGGGAGTGAAAGTTTCTATGGTGATATGCAAGATATTCGTCAGTATTGCTATAGGATAGGATCATTTCAGGTTCCCTATCCTCAGCTTCCCAAGGGACTAACTGGGGACATCACCTTGGGCTCCTGGGAGCCACTCTAGGTTCAAGTCTCTTGCCAACACTAAGGTGGCTCCCTTAACTAAGATATGTGCTTCCCTGCTCCCCTATCCAACCTTCCTTTATCCCAATCATCCTGTTTCCCCAAGTTCCCCCAAACCTCCCCTTTTCACTTTTCTCTCCCCATCCCCCCTTATCCCCATCCCACCCCACCCCCAAGATCCCAATTTTCTCCCCGGCAATTTTGTCTACTTCCCATAGCCAAGAGGATAACTATATGTTTTTCCTTGGGTTCATCTGGTGATGGATGGAGATAGAGACAGAGACCCACACTGGAGTACTGGACTGAGCTCCCAAGGTCCCAATGAGGAGTGGAAGGAGGGAGGACATGAGCAAGGATGTCAGGACCACCACAAGGGGTGCACCCACCCACTGAGACAGTGGGGCTTATCTATTGGGAGCTCACCAAGGCCAGTTGGACTGTGACTGAAAAAGCATGGGATAAAACCGGACTCTCTGATCATGGCGAACAATGAGGGCTGATGAGAAGCCAAGGACAATGGCATGGGGTTTTGATCCTACTTCATGTTCTGGCTTGTTGGGAGCCTAGCCAGTTTGGATGTTCACCTTCCTAGACATGGACGGAGGGGGGAGGACCTTGGACTTTCCACAGGGTAGGAAACCCTGACTGCTCTTTGGACTGGAGAGGGAGGGGGAGAAGAGTGGGGAAGGGAAAGAAGGGTGGGAGGAGGGGGAGGGAAATGGGCTGGGAGGAGGCAGAAACTTTTTTTCCTTTTCTCAATAAAAATAAAATAAAATAAAAAATGGGAGTGAAAGCAGACATTTGTATACTCCAGATATGTAGCACACAGGCTTCTTCATGGCTCCATTATTTAGTAAATAACGAAGAACAATGGGTGCTAAACGGGTGTGGTAATAAAGCCCAGTGTTCTGTCTCTGTCAGAGCTCGAATTAAATGGATTCTTTCCAGACAAGGTGAGTCCTGCTCTGTCCCACACTCCCACCTCCCAGGCTGCCATGGCTCTGCCCCAGAGACCACCTTCCTTGGGGTTCTGAGGAAACCATCTCATTGGATGACTTACTGGGACTATCATGGGATACAGGAGGAGGAGGGATTCTTCCCTATCTAGGCTCTAGGGCCCTGGGGAGGAATGTGGCAGCTGCCAGCCCCAGGCCCTCAATGAGAAGACGCTGCATCCGATGGCCCTCGTGTGTTCTATGTCCTTCTGGTCTTGTTCTCATCCTGTGTAAAAGGTAGACAGTACACTCACCTTGTAGGACAGCAGAAGGGTTGTGAATGACACCCAGTGTGACAGTGTGGTGCCTGGTGCCCAGTGGCACCGACTGAGGGGAATCGCTGCCCTTGGTAACGAGGCAGTGCTGGTATAATCGGTCAAGAGGTCAGCGTGGAATGGGCTAGGCCTTCCTTGTCCTGGTTTGAGTCTCAGACAGTGATGGTTCTGAGAGGGAACCACGCTGGAGGAGTAGGACCCTAGGGGCAGACAGGCCCCCTTCCTGCTCTGCCAGCATGTGGAGCCTGCGGGGAGATGAGACGTTGCCATTGTGTGCTCCCTCTGCCCCGAAGCCTCCTGCTACCAAGTCTTCTTTGCCATGATGGACTAGTATTGCCTCAAACAGTGAACAAAGCAAAAGTCCTTCCTCAACATATGCCTACATATATCCACACGTGCATACAAATACACATACATAGTTACATACACATGCACACATACATATATACACACATATACATGCATATTATATACCTGTACAAATACATTGCACAGACACACATCCACCTATGTATACACACATGCACATACATAAACACACATATGCATACAGGACACCACATGAAGATGAAGGCAAAGGTTGAAGTGGTGTAACTATAAGCCAAGTAGCATCAAAGCTCCCACATAACCCACTGGAAGCCAGCAGAGAGGGCTGGTCCAAAATCTCCCTCCTGGTCCTTAGGAAGAATCAGCTCTACTGACATCTTCTTCTAGACCAGAAGCCACGACACTGGGCAGAGTACCTTCTGTTGCAGTGGCTTAGTGTGCAGGACTTTGCATGGTGGTCCAAGCAATGAACTCAGCCAGGAACTGCTGCAGTTAGGTCTTAGGTATCCCAGGTCCATGTGCAGGAGGCTTGGGACCTCGGGAGGTGATATTTGGTGGTGGACTCTTCAATGGATGGGGCTTAGTGTGTGTGTGTGTGTGTGTGTGTGTGTGTGTGTGTGTGTGTGTTAGACCAGTGGAGGTACCTTCAAAAGGGGATTGTGAGGCCCTGGCCTCTCTTTAGTTCTTGGCTTACGATGGAATGGGGTCCGTGTAGACCAGCCATGATTGGCTGGTCCCTGATGAGCCCAAAACAAACAGGGAAACTTGGATGACCTGGATCCTTCAACCATGTTAGAGAATGGCTTCATTCTCTAACCAGATTACAGTACCAGGTTTTGCCATGGTGACAGGAAGAGGACATTGCAGAGCTCATGCTCAGCTTCAGCTGTCCTCACACTTTTCCTTTTGTGTCTTCCTGGTGACCACCCACCTCCAGGGCCACCTCCTAGAGAGAAGCACAAAGACAAATCTATCAGAGGAAACCAGAATGACTGGGCTCTGGGGCTACAGCCACGATTCCCCGTCTGCTATTAAACTGCCAGGCCAAGGCTCTCACTCCTTTTTCTGTCCCCAAACTCACCCTCTCTCATCCTTGCCTTCATCCATCGGTACCACGGGTCTTAAATGATCATCCCCACTAACCCGGATGCCCAGCTGGTGGAGAGGTCTCTGTGGTGGGAACCGTGGCTGCAAATTGCAGCCGTCTTGGCTGTTGGTCTGCAGAAGAGTCAAAATGTGCAGGAGCTGCCCGGAACAGGCTGGGTTCCCATGTGGAGGAGGTGTGTGACCTGCGGAGCAGGAACCAGGACGGTGGTGCCTTGGTGTATGTTGCCGTAGTCTCTGGATGTAGTGGCAAAGCAAGACCAGTCTCTCCCCAATGCTAGGAGAAGTTCCATAAACATTTTCCATTCCTCCTTTCTGCATCTTGCTGTGCTCCCTGATTCCCCTCTCCGCTGCCGAACGCTTACGGAGCCAACCTTATGCTGAGTACCCGCCGAGTCCTCCCATCCATCTAATCTGGTGCCCAATGTGTGATTTAGGGGTGTCATGTGCTCTACACAGAAGCAGGGCAGTGGTGAGAGAGGGGAAAGAGGAGGGGGGACCCTGGCATTTGATCTGCTCAGATGCACCTTAAGAGCAAACCCATCCCCAGCACTGAAGGTATCAGCTGGGTCCTGCCTACAGTTATGTCAAACAAAGTGTGCTACGAAGTGCCAACTCTCCCTTTGTGCTGTGACACCGAGAGCTGCCAAAAGATATTAAAGAGCTTGCACGAGCGAGGTGATGGCAGCTGTAACTATCTAAGTTATTGCCTGACAGCTGCAGCACTACCTCACTGCTGGCCTTTATGGTCGCTTCTGCATTCATCCGCCCTTTCTCTAGCAACCACTGCACCAGCCTGCAGTGGGTGAGCCGCCTGCCCAGCCCCCTGTGCCCGCAGGCGGGGAGACTCATTCGCAGCAAGCCCTCTCGTGGAGAGACACCCACGAATAGATTCTGGGAGAACTCGGACTTCTCTTGGCTGGTCCCCAAGCCTGGTTTTGCGTTGGTCAGCTAGGAGTCCGAGGAACCTTGGACAAGAGAACGGTGCAGAGGCTGAGACGTGTGCCCAGGCGCACGCACCAAATGCAGCTTTGTGTGTGTGTGTATTTGCGCGTGTTGGCTCTGAGTGAACTAGAGTGATATCGCCAGCTCTGATCCCTGCCAGTCCTGCATCTGCTCCCTAAAACCTCCAGCAAATAAGAATTCGGTGGGGTTGTTTAACCAACACTTACAATATAGACACTTCTCAGCTCTCTCCCCCTGGGCTGCCCAGGCTTGGGGATCTGGATGCTGGTGGCAAGGGTTGAGAGATAAGAGGCTAATGATCCCAGTGGGCACCTGTCTCTGCAGCTCCTTCCCTGGCATGTTGATCTGGGGCATAAAACACATTTCATTGTCATGGGCTTCGGGGAAGGTGTCTGCGGTGCAAGCTGGGTTTTTGTATTCCTCTGTTGAGTCTGGTCTTTTCAGCTGTCTGCTAAATAATTCACACAGCTCATGAAAGTAGGATTTTTGGGATGCAGGTTCCACTCCCTTCACTCTGTTTTCTCTTTCCCTTCTCCTTCCTTGTTTTGGAAGGGGCTTTGGAAGAAAGTGGCAGGCGTGGCCTAGGTGGTCTAATAAAGCCCTGCCCTTTCCAGTGCCTCAGCAGAGCAGGGTCGGAGGGCAGGGAAGCCTTGCTGATGGCCTTCGAGGCTGCCAAGGTCATTCCTAAGGTTTAAGTTTGATTGCTTTCTGTCAGAGTTCGGCCGTCACAGGCCTTTCTCTGCTGCGTATGATGACAGGGCACAGCCAGTTCCTTCTGGGAGGCCTGTCCCTGCAGTATCCAGGCCTGGGGCTGTGCTCCTGGAAGGCAGGTGGGGGATGGAGCGGAAGGCAGCCTGGTGGAGGCGGGGCTTTGCTTTTGTAACCTCCGGACACTGATCAAAGCAATTAAATTGCTGTCCTGGACATGTGGTGTGTCTCTTGTGGGTCAGCACTTGGGGACGGTCAAGGTTCCTTTCTGTGGAACAAGCCCCACCCCCTTTGGCCACCCTGGTGTTAGAGTTTGAGCCTGCTCTCCCACCCTGCCAACTCACCATGGAGGCAGTTGTGTTGGGAGGGCCAGCCTTTAGGAGTGACTTGGTTAAGAGGGATTAATGTCTTCTCAGAGGACTGGGCTCATTTTCTCAGAGTTGCTTTGCTGCCTTCAGGGAACAGGTTGATATGCAGCAAGGCTGTACTTTCTTTCCCTCATGTGCCCGTGCCTGCTTTCGGTGGGTGAAGCAGCCTGAGGCTCCATGGAAAAGCTAAGATGCCAGGGTCACATGATCAGACCTAACTTCCCAGATGGTGAGCTACAGGAATCATCTATTCTTTTTTGTTTTAAAGATTTGTTTTATTTATTATGCATACACTGTTCTGTTTGCATGTTTGCCTGCAGGCCAGAAGAGGGCACCAGATCTCATTACAGATGGTTGTGAGCCACCATGCGGTCGCTGGGAATTGAACACATGTCCTCTAGAAGAGCAGCCAAGGCTCTTAACCTCTAATCCTTCTCTCCAGCCCCGAAACTTCTATTCTTTATAAGTTGCCCAACCTCAGTGGCTCTATACCAGCAGCAGAAAAGAGCCACCAGATAAGGCGTCCTGCTGAGCACTGGCCTCCTCTGTGTGTGCTTGTGCATGTGTGTGTGTTTCAGCCGTTGTAGGTGGGGCTGGTGAGAGAGGAGAACTCAGTAAAGAAGCTGTTGGATTTAGAGGAGCTGGGCATCCTCCCCTCAGCACATGGAAAATGGGGAATCTCCTTATTTTCATTTTGTGGTTGAGGAAGCAGAGGCATAGAGAGGCTGAGATACTTCCCTGGGGCTGCACAGCGGCTGAGTGACGAAACCAGATGTTTAAGCCCCCGGCAGTCTGATGACTGCGCCCATCTGTCCATCCTCTTAGCCATCACTGCCTTCAGTGACTAGATCATATGACTTGGTCACACGGGCCTGGTGAAGGATTTTGTAGACAAAATCAAGAACACAGTAGTGTAGTCCTTACGACTTGGCTGAGTAGGGTTACGTGTGTCTTCTACTGTTAGGCCTGGTACTTACTGCCTAGTGTCTCAAAGCTGATAAGTAGATGGTGGCTCGGTGTGGTAGACCATGCCTGTGGTCCCAGCTGAGGCAGGAGGACTCCACTGAGACCAGGGCTGCGCACTGAAACTTTGTCATAGACAAATGCTACAATAAACCTCTGCAGTTCAGGCACCTGAGGTGACTCACCCTCAGACGCTGCAGAGGGCTCTGTGCGGGATGGACAGCCGTGCAGGCTGCTGCACATGGCAGCTGAGCCCGGCTGTGGCCATTTCAGCCAGACAAGGTGCTTCTGTGCGGGGCTGCTGGCATTCGGATTGTGGCCCCAGTTACCAATCTGCATGTCTGTCCCCTGGTCTGTGCGTCTTCCTTAAGGGCTCCCGGTGGCCGCTGGCTCTGTTCTGGTGACTGTCCTGAGGTTGTGATTGATTAGTCGACACTGAGGGCTGGACTGGATGGTGTAATCCCATGTCCTCTTTCAGCATGGTTGGCAGCCGTTGGCTCCTTGGTGGGACTCAGAACTCAGTGGGGCCAACCCTCTTGGACCGCCTTGGTGGCTCCTAGGGGCTGAGGCCTTATCATTGCCACGTGTGAGGACTGAGCCACCTGGCCTGGCTTGTTACCTCATTTCTGCTTCCTAAGGGCAGTGGGGCGGCCGATTTTCTCTGTTGTTGGTTGTCCCCACCTGCTCTGATTGCCTTTAAAATCGTCACCATAGACAAGTTAAGTCATGAGTTTTTTCTCCTTCCTCTTTGTTCACTTGCTTCCCCAGAGATCAGAGCTCAGCGCGGCCACATTTTCTCGCGCTATCCCGTTATTTGTGTTGACACCAGAGCGTCCTTTGAGCAAACCTGAGGACAACATGTGGACAGGTGGGACACAGTGGAAGGAGCTTTACCCCAGACGAGAATGAAGAGCACCAGTGGCTGACGAATTTCTCCATCCCTGTTCCAGCCCTCATCCTCGCTTCTGCTGGACGAATCTTTGGGCCTTGTCTGGCTCAGTAGTAATAATTCCACTGCCAAGGTTAGCAGAGACCTTAGAGTTCGGTTTTCCATTTATGATCTAAAGTAGATGCAGCTGGAAGCGCTTTATGAAACTCCCACCCTGAGATGCAATCTCAGAGTGCTCTGTTCCGGTGGCCTTGGTGCTCTAAGTCACCTCCTCTGCCTTCTCAGGAACCCCACTTTGTCCGTGAAATTGGTTCCACTTAATGACTGTGATCCCTAATGAGCCCACTGTGTGGGGAGCCTGCTATGTGCTGAGCCCACCGTGTGGGGAGCCCGCTACGTGCCAGGTATTGTTTCTGGTCTGGGAATCAAAAGCTTCCATTAAAGGACTTCATACTCTTTGGTTTTTTTTTTTTTTTCCCTGATAAGATGAATATAGGCTTCTTTGGATTCATCTGATTACCAAGTGTAGAGACAGACTTTAGTTTTGAAATGAAACATCTAGTTCCTGTCCGAGCTCCTGCGCACGGAGCATCTCAGAGTAGGGGATAGTCGATGTCTGGAAACTGAATCAGGAAGGAAACAATGTGGTTCTCGAACACATGCAACACGAATGACTTTCCAACCTAATGCCTGGGCCTGCACAGAGGAGACGGTTTAGACCATGGGGCAGGTCTGGGTATTTCTGGTGTCTGAGCCGGCCAGCGGCAGGGCCCTGGCGCATTGTCCTTTGTTCCTTCCTCTGTACCCTGCTCCTTAGCCAGCAGCCCAGCTTTCTGGCTGTCTGCAGATCGTCAGTTTTACACTCCTGTCTTCCACACAAGGAATCAACCACATCACACGGCCATCAGATGAGGGGAGAGCTTTCTAATCTCAGGCCAGGTTGCACAATCCCCCCACAAAGTGCTCGTCCTCCCGGGCCCAATTTTGGGCACCGTTCTTGCTCTCGGAGCTTCTGTGCGGGATTTCAACCCTGCCGAGACATTTGGCTACTTGAATTTACTCATCTCCAAGAGTGTGTGTGACACAGACAGACCATGCTATCTCATGCCCAGAAACCCCACTAAAGGAGCAAGGACAGATGCAGCCACCACTGCCCTTGGTGGGGGAGGCCATCGAACAGAAGGCCATGAGAGCGGGCCATGGCACATGAAACCCATTGTCCCCGCTGTGGTGGTGCTGGGCCTGTCAGCGCCTGTTCTCCAGGGCTGCTGGGCTAGAGGCATGTGGAGTGCCCACGGTGGATGGGCACGTGGCCTTGCCAACAGCGACTACCCGGCAGGGAAGCAGCAAGGCAGGGAAGAACTTCACTCATTCTCCAGGAAATCCCCCATTTATTTTGAGTAGCCTTGAGATGACTTGGGGACTTTCTTGCAGATGGCTTGTGGAGGTCTTCACCCAGATGAGAGGTAGAGCCGGAACGGGAGCCTTTCTACAGAATGGCCTCATGCGGCGGGATTTGCTGGTGTTAGTCTCTGCTACCTGCCCTGAGTCCTCGCCTTATCCATACTGCATGCATTCAAAACCAGGAAAGGTTGTGGGTCATTCTGGAAGGTCTCGTGTGGTCCCCTCCTGAAACACTGAGTGACTGCCATCCCGAGCAGGTACTAAGTGGATCAGAGAAGGCCTTAATAGAGAGCACCTCATGGCCTTTCAGATGAAGACTGAGCACATGGTCGGTGTGAACTCCGTGAGGACCCAGGTGACTGCAGCCCTCTGTGGAGCTCTCTGCTCAGGCCACGGGGTGAATGGAGGAAGAGTGGGGTGATGGGAAACTTGAAGGGAGCCCTGCAAACAATAGCCACTGAGTGCCAAAGCTGGTAGGCAATGGTTCTTAAGGCTTGAATGGAAGTGGCTGGAGCTAGCCTTCTTTCTTTTCTTTTCTCCCCCCCCTCCGCCACCCCCAGTCACCATTGCCAAGAAAACAAGGAGTTTGCTGTTTTAAGCATTTACAAATGGTAATGTCCCAACAGCTGGTCTCGGTCCAACTGAGCTATTGTAAGCGTATTAAAAAGACAGGCCAGAGTTGGAGATGTACTGCCAACCTCCCTTGCAGAGTTGGGGAACATTTTACTTGGAAAAAAAGGTCTTATGTTCCTGCAGAGATCGACAGGACGGTTCTCCTGTGGAGTCAGCGCCTCGCTTGGCAGAGCAGGCGGCACGGGCAGGCGAGCCAAATGCTTCGGCGACTGGGAAGCGTGGAGTCTGCGGGTTTGCGCTGGATTCATCAGCGCAGCCATGCAGCCTCCCTCCCTGCCTGTGGCAGGAGGTTCACATGCACGTGTGCAGAGATGCTTCTGTTGTGTGTGTCCGAGCCTGGGCGCAGCAGCTGCTGGACCAGCCTCAGGGAGGCTGGGCTACCGCTCTGTCTGCTGTGGCTTCTCTTCCTTTACATCCACCATGTCCTCCTTGCCTTTCTACTCAGACCAAGAAAAGAAAAATGGGAATCTAAGGAAAACAGCATCTCCCTTCTTCTAGTCTCTGGCCACTGCTTCAGAGCAGCAGGCAGAGAGAGGCACCCCAGCTCACCCCTCGATCTGGGGTGTTCTTTGGTTTTCCATCCTAGGAAATTGTTCTAGCCGGAGCCCGCTTCTTCACTGAAGGCAATTACCAGCGGGGCCCTGCGTTTATGGACGAGGCCTGGTGGAAAGTAATAGAAAATGATTATTTTTTGTTCTGAAGGCCGTCTTTATTAGTAGTGCAGCGGGGACGTCAGCTGCCTCTCTGAATGGCAATGCAGTGTTTTGCTTTCCCCGGCAAGATAAACGATCTTATTTGTTGATGTTTGGTGCTTGAGATGACATTTATGTGAAATAAAAGAGACCAAATTAATAATAAAAAAAATGATTAGCTAGACACAAATGAAAAATGTACATCTCCCCCCACCCTAGTTAAGTTGTTTGTATTTACATGCTATTCACAAACAATGGCAACATGCCCAAGAGTTGGATGGTGAGGATTTTTTTCTTTTACAATCATATGGCTTGATGCTGTTCTCCAGATCTTGTCTGAAAGCAGCTATTTGAAATAAAAATGTTTGCGTCCGTTCCCTCGTTAATCCTTCCGCTGTAATACAACCTGCTGTAGGGAAATAGCGAAGCAGATGCACCAGTGAAAATTGAAAGGGTGGACACTCATCCCCGGCTATAAAAGCCGCTCACCATGCAGCAGCGAGAGGAGCTTTTGGACGGAAAACATGGCAAATGACGGCGACAATCATCGGGCTAAGAGTTCGTTATTTGGAGAACTCTGGTGGGGTACCGCTCTGCTCGTAAGGGCTGGAGGAGCACTTCTGGGTTTAGAGCACGCTGGAGAGCACGTCTGTCAGCTCTGCCTTAGGCTGGTCTTCACTATTCGTTTCTTCCACCCATCTGCTTTCTCACTGGGCTGGAATTTCTAGATACAAATAGTACTTTGCAAAGAATCTGTGCACCTAGCGTTTGGGGGAGGTCAAGACCGTCATTTGCTTTAAGCTAGCACATCTTGTCTCTCTGGTAATGGCAGGCTCAGGGTAGCGCTGCGTTGCCTTTGGTTCATCTTCTACAACCAAATGCAGCGTGTACCAGAATAGAAACATTAGGGAGTAGTGTGTGAGCATGATTCTGCACGGCCCAGACACTGAGGTTGAAGGGTTGGGTGCACTTTTTGGGGGATACCAACATACCATTTTACAGTTCAATTCTTCTTCTTCCAGTTGTCTCTGGCCTTTCTTCTTTATTAGCTCCTAAATTCAATGGAATTTGAAGTCATGTGTAGATTCAGTCTTTTTGTGTGCATCTATTGAGCACCATTTGTTTACAATCCAAGTTTAATAAAGAGCCAGGAATGGCAAACACCTGGCCAGCTCACATGCTTCATATAGAGTCTCACTTGGCACACAGCAAACACAGGTAGCAAACCAGAGCCAAACACATGAGTGAGTGAGGCGTGGGATGAGAACATAGTTCTTGGGTGGATGCTCACCGTGGCTGAGCCCTCTCTCAGAGGGACACATCACACCCTGATGAAGGAATTGAGCAGGCGGAGGAGATGGGAGAACATTCTTGCACAGCACCAGACATTGCAGAAACCAGCTCCTGCGTACCTTGATCAATGCAGCAGATGCCACCAGCCTGTCGAGCTGTGCCGGTGCAAAATGAGCAGTAAAAAGCGGGGTACCCACAGCGCGGGGATCAGGGGCTGTGGGGTACCCACAGTGTGGGGATCTGGGGCTGCTCGCCAAGCGTCTCTGGCTCTTCTCTCTCTGTGCCTCAGGTTTCCAGTCTGCGATTCAGGTAGTCTCATCATCAGGCTTACTGCATACTGCCATTCTGATGAGGTGACATACCCCAGCACAGTGCCTGCCACCAAGTTCACACCTTATGTGTCCATGACAAAGTGTTTTAGTCTCGGTAACTGTTGCAGTATTTTCCTTTCCATTCTTGTCTAACATACAAGGCTAAATGTATGTTAATAATTCTACTCAGGGCCGCTATGACAAGACAGATTCTGATCTCTCCTTAAAAAAGGTCAGAGGCAGGAAGCTGGGCCCCGGGACCCCTCACTGTTACTTATAGTAAATTATTCTCCAAAGCAATGGGTTTCTTTATGGCATTTGCACACACAATCAGGCAGGCACACACATGTGCATGCACACACATATGCACATGCACACAGTGTTTTGCTCTTATCATCTGTCTCCCTTTGCCCTTCCCCCTCGCCCCCTGCTACCTTTTGCTGGTCCTCATAGTCACCTCTTCTGATTTCATGTGTAGTGTGGTTCTTTGGAATCCTGTCTCTGCCATGTTTGTCCACGAGAAGTGTATCCTTTTTGGTGTGTGGGTCAGTAGGCATTGGTAAATTTGGCACAGTACAGAATAAGCTGTCTCAGGATGCCCTTGAGAGTCTGGTTCTATCAAGCAATTGTAAGTGATTTTGAAAGCAGTTTTGTCATCAGAACCAATGGCTAGCTCCCAGTGCTACCGAGAGCCACCATGCTAGGCAGTCAGCCTGGTGTGCATGGCCAGAAGGAGAAGGGGAGGCAGGAGATAGTATGGGGCTTCTAGATTTCTTCTCAAGTCGTGGAGGCCAGCACACTGGCAGGAGGCAGGCCAGGCTTCAGGCTAAGCAGAGACTGGGAGGGAGGCAGAGGAGAGTCAGGACTGGGTGGAGGGTGTTGCTTCTGTCAAGAAGACCCTTAGGGTGACTTCTAGGAAATGGAACTGGGTGATAACGTCCTCACTCTCAATGGAGTTGACAACATTAGCTGTCACTCGGTGTCAGTAGGACAGAGTCCAGTCCCCTCACCAGCATCCACAGATGCTCACGTCCTTTGTGTGGTGTTTGTATACACACTAGGTGCTTTATCTTTATGAACTTGCTATTATGTGTCACTTCCAGACAGGGTCTTATGTAGCTCTGCTGGCCCGGAACGTGGCAATGTAGTCAAAGATGACCTGTACCCATCATTTTCCAACCCTGGAGTGCTGGGTTATAGGCATGAGCGGCAAAGCTCATCTTTCTACATAATTTAAACCATGTCTACCTCACTCCTACTGCTTCATGCAAAGTTAAAGCTAAGTGAACACTTGTGTTTTATTGACAAGGGATAATGATCACAAGAAGTTGGTACTGCGCGATACAAGTCTCATTTGCTGCTCCTTTTCTCCGAGTCACGCAGACCTTACGGACCCCAGAAACGACTGGTCGCGGGTTCCTCAAGGCGGATGCTGCGTCTTCCTCATCTTTGTATTCCTCTCACTGGCACTTGTGTTCTGGGGCCCTGAGCTGGCTCCCGGCCTATCTGATTCAATGATCGACTATGTGAGGACCGCTCACGTGGAGCGTGTGGAAGAAAACGTTGCGGAGCCTGCCATTATCTTGCTGGGCTCGGGTGCGATGCCAGTATGCATCTTCCGCAGCCTGGAGGAAACCTCAGGACGCAGATTGTCTTGATTTTATTCAGTCGGCTGTGGGGTCTGATGGATGGAGGCATCCGGACGAGATCAGAAGGCTGGCTTCCATGGATGCAGCCAGGTGCTTCATCTCCCTTAAATGTAGACGTCAGTGAGTGTGAGGGCTAGCTGCATCTTTCTTTTCATCCCCAGAAAGGAAAGATACGTGAAATTCAATAACATCTGCGGAAATTCAAACATATCTTTATTTATTCATGGCCATGATCGGGGCAGAACCTCTAATTTCAACCAATAATTAGGCTTGACAATAGATGTGGAAATAAAACATTTTTGCTGAATTCACTTGTCATTCCTCCCTGCTGTAGCTGGGGTAACCCAGATGTCAGCTGTCCCCTTGTTTTTCTCTCTGAGCATCCCCTCCCGCCAGTCCCTCATACTAATGCATTAGTGAGCTGTGGGCACTTGCTGAGGGCTTCCCGGGAGACACTACAGGGGCCTTACACTGCAGACTTCATTGTCACCTGCTCAGATGTTTCCTGAGTTCCAAGAACAGTTTCCTAAAGGAGTTTTAATAGACACTTCCAAAGAATTTGTTTTTTTTGTTTTACCCAGCATGCCCCAGTCATGGGCTCCAGCTCTTTCCGGTTTCCCTCATTCTCAGCTCAAGTAGCTTCTCCCCACTCTGAAATCTCTGCTCTCCGTCACATCACTACCAGGCAGTTGGAAGCCCTTCCAAGCTAAAAGGCCAACTGTCTTTAACGTCTTGACTGTCATTCCTTCCGGAAGGACTTGGGTGGCTGCCATCATCTGTACTGCATGCCTGTATTTGCTTGTATGTTTTACTGTTTGGTCCTTAGAATGAAGTACGATGAGGCCATATCTGCATAAAGTCTTCAATAGCGTCTTCTTCCAGCTTTCTGGGAGGCTTGGACAGGAGCCAAGGGGCAGAGAAGTAAGTGTGTGTGTGTGTGTGTGTGTATGTGTGAATGTGTGTATATGTGTGTAGGTGTGCATGTGCGTGTGTTTGTGTGTGTATATGTGTGTGTATGTGTGTTTGTGTATGTGTGTGTAGGTGTGCATGTGTGTGTGCTTGTGTGTGTATATGTATGTATGTGTGTTTGTGTATGTGTGTTTGTGTATGTGTACGCATGTGTCTGAGAGATGAGCACTGGTGCCTTTGAATATGAAGGGAAAATGGGTTCTTGAGAGTGAAGGATCAAGAGATTATAGCAAGGCATGTTCACTCTCTGGGGGGAAGGTATAGGTGGAGTTTTTCTGCGTCCTGGAAGCTGTTCCCAAATAGCCACAAGAGGTTTAATTACAAATGCTCGGCCAATAGTTTAGGCTTGTCTCCAGACAGTTCTTACACTTAATTTAGCCCATTTCCATTCATCTATATGCTGCCTCAAGGCTTGCTTACCTTATCTATAAACTTCCTTCCCATGTTGCTTCTTCTGAGTCTGGCTCCTGACTACCCAGACTCTGCCTCTTTTCCCTGAAAATCCTGCTTAGCTATTGGCAAATTAGTTTTTTTTTATAAACAATGAGAGTAGCACATTTTTCACACTATACAGAAGGATTATTCCACAGCACCTCCCCCTTTTGTCTAAATAAAAATGAAGGTTTAATTTTAACACAATAAAACTACATACAATAAAAACAGTTATCACGTAATAATTGCAGTTATAATATCCAATCCATTTGTATTTGGCAAATTTAGAGAAAATATTCTATTATTTATCTTATCTTCACGAGTCTAACGTTTTATGTCTCATTTACCTTTTTATCATAACTGAGGAAAACTTTAAGCCTAATTATTTAGTCTTTAACTCCATTAAAGACCCCAGAATAGTATAATATTACTTAATGACAGGGACATCTGACTGCCTGAACACTTACATAAAGTTCTTCTGCAACATTGGAGCATCCATCTTTGGCACACAGGTCTAGTATATCTGACAGGCTTTTTGGATAAGCAGGGAATTTAAAGGACTGCCTTACCTTGTCTTGGCAATGGTTGACAGTCATATATTTTGCATCTTTCTGGTCCAGTTTGGACAGTATACTGTCAGCAGCTTTGACTTTGTTTTGGATGCTGGGTTACCTGGCCTATCCTTTTTTATTGCTGTCTGATCCCCTTGCTCTGAAAATACATAAACTTTTAAAGGTAACATACATATCTGCACTGATAAAAGTATAGACTGTGCATTGTATATAGATCAGCCAAAGATAATTTTATTGTTTTATTCTTGAGCAGGTAATACATGCATCATGTGTTTTTACAGTTCTTCTAGGTTTATTTGTTATGTCTGTAGTCAGGGTTTTAAGGAGGTCTTCCTCTATCAAACTTGACCCTTATTAACTTGGAATGGATCCGCAGCACTTCCTGTGGAAATAAAAGCATAACCTCTCCCCCAAAGTATCATACCTTTTGACTTCCATTTTGAAGTCAAGATATTTTAAAATTATGTAGGTTGTTTTAATCCAGCAGTTTTTATAATCTAGTGTGTCTTAGCAGCTGTTGTTTCTTCATCATCAATCAGAAAATTCAAAGACAACACAGTAACATACAGGATCCAGACTCCCCATTATTTTTCAACTTTGTGTGGCTTTCCCTTTTATATTATTTTTCTTTAAAGACTCCATTATTTTTAAATAATTTTTATGACTGTCTATATAATTTCTCTTTTCTCTCCCAAGTCTTTGTACATTTTTAAACACAGTGAAACCCATTTAGAGGTTTTATTTATTTATTTATTTATCTTCTGGATATCTGTAATCTTTTCTTTCTGCATGAGCTAAACTTAAACCTTCGTGTGGCTTAACTCATGGCCACTCTGGTGGCACTTGCCCTGGCAGTTTAACTCCGTAGACTGTGACTGGGAGATGCATCTTTGTTCTGCAGTCGGCATGAGAGACATAAGATTAGGAAGCTGCATTGGCTCTGTTTTAGTGTGTTTAGAACCTTTTTAAAAGTGTTCTTAAGTCTTATGTGGAAGTGGGTGCCAGATATAGCTGTGTCCCAGCAGCCAACCACAAATAACCACACAGAGACTTAATATTAATCACAAATGCTCGGCCAATAGCTGAGGCTCATTTTTTGCTAGCTCTTTTTAGCTTAAATTAACCCATTTCTATTAATCTAGGCACTGCCCTGAGGTTCATTTACCTCATGTATGTACTTCTCATCCTGTTCACTCTGTGTCTCATGGTGTCTCCTCTCAACTCTTCTGAGACTCCACCCCTTCCTTCCCAGTGTTTCCTCTGCCCCCAAAATCCTGCCTAGCTATTGGCCAATCAACTTCTTATCAACAATGAAAGCAACACATTTTCTGAAGGATTTTTCCACAGCAGGAAGGGAGTCAGTGGAGGGGCTGAGGCTGAGGGTTGATGTCTATGATGTATTAGTTACTTGTTGATGTGACAAAATTCCTGGCAACTTAAGGAAGAAAGAGTTTGTTTTAGTGCACCACTCCTGGATTACAGCACATCATGGCAGGGCTGTCACAATAAGAGTGACAGGTAGGTGGTCACATGCAGCTACAGTCAGGAACCAGAGAGAGGAATGTCAACTTTCTCCTTTTCATTCAGTCTTGGACCCTAGTGCATAGAAAAGTGCCAACCACATTCAGAATGGGTCTTTGCACCTCAGTTATCCTAATCTAGAAACATCCTGGGAGAGACACCTAGAACTTTGTTTTCTAGGTGATTCTGTATTTTGTCAAGTTGATAGTTAGGATTAAGTGTCCAGTATGGAGGGGTGTAATGGGGTCCAGAGCACCAAGACACCAAGGAGGGGTTAACACAGCAGACCTAGAAGTGATGGAAGTGAAGACAGGGACCTCAGGGCAGGTAAGGATACAGAAGGATCTGGGTGGGTAAGGACTTCTGGACAGCTATTGGAATGTGGAGTCCCAAACTCTATCCAGGTAAGGGCTATGCTCTTGGCCATTGCTACTAACTTAGCAGATCTACTATAGCACTTACCTCTACACTGTAGTAGTATCAAAGAGTTCCACAATGGCCCAGAATGCAGTATAACAAAGGTTTATTTATTTGGGGATAAACTCACAGTAAGAGTAGTGATGCATAGTCTTCTGCATGCACCGGGAACTGGGAACTGAGTCCAGCAGAAGAAAGCATCCATGCATGCTTTTTGTCTGCACTTATAGTACATAAAACCATGCCCAAAGTGGGCTGGCATCTTAAAGGTTATTGACTGAAGGAGTTTCCACAATACCTCCCCCTTTTGTCTAAATAAGAGGGTTCTAAGCCTAATACAAAACTATATACAATAAAAACAAAAATGGAGTATTTTTCAGGGAAAAGAAGAAGCAAAAATACATAAAAATACATAATACATAAAAATTAGAATTACAACCAGCATGAACAACATCAGGCAAAAAACATATGCTAAATGTTTCAACAGTTATCCTATCTTAAAAATTCTAAGTCTTATATTAAAATTGTCTTGGCTAAGTCATGATAGAAAAGTAGCTATGACTATCTAATCTTCAGTCATATCAAAGACATGAGAAAGGAAATATTACCTGAGTAAAATAGGAAGTGCAATCAAGCAATTTCCCAAAGGTGCAAGAAATGATAGAGACAACTGGCTACCTGGGCAATCGCCCAAAGTCTCTGATGTGGGAGTGATTTCTTATTAATAAAGAAACTGCCTAGGCCCCTTGATAGGCCCACCCTTAGGTGGGTGGAGAAAACAGAAGAGAATTCTGGGAGAAAGAAGCTGAGTGAGTCGCCATGATTCTCCCGCTCCAGACAGACGCAGGTTAAGATCCTCCCTGGTAAGCCAGCTCGTGGGCTACACAGAATATTAGAAATGGGTTAGAACAATATGTAAGAGCTAGCCAATAAGAAGCTGGAACAAGCCGGGCCAGGCAGTGTTTGAAAGAATACCATTTCCGTGTAATTATTTCTGGGCATAAGCTAGCCATGCGGGCGGCCGGGTGCCGGGGACGCAGCCCTGCCGCTCCTATTTCAACAAGTCTCATTTGCAATGTTGGGCCAACCAGCTTTGGCTAAGGACTAAAGTATCTGACAGACCATTTTCAGAGCAGGAAAAATTGAAAAATTGTCTTACCCTGTTTTGGCAAGGTTTGTCAGTTGTTTTTGTTTGTATCCTGTTTGTCCAGTCTGGACACCCTGTATTTTGTCAGTGGTTGAGGCAGGAGCAGTTCTTTACCCAAAGGTAAGTTTTGCCAAGAAGAAAACAAGCTCCAAGTGGAGTGTCTTCAGCGCCCAACATTCTCTCAGGAATAGTTGGTTGCTGCCAGCATCATTTGTGTCTTCTATCAACAGAATCCTGAGTTACTTAAATGCCATGTTCTACAGTTCTTTGAAGTGTTTGAAGAGTACCTATCTATGTGGAATACAATCTCTATGTATCTAAAGAACCTGATTAGTCTAACTATAAGTATGACAAATATGGGTGACTATTGACCTATAATTCTTAATACTTATATAACTTAAAGACTAAAGCTTCACATTAAAAAATTAAACAATCCTTAAAAAATTAAACAATCCTTAAACAAATGTTCAACAAATGAGGACAATGACCTCAAAATGTAAACAATATATATATATGTATGTATCTTGATCAGTGGTAGAAATGTGTAGTGAAATATGATAAACATATCCTAAAATTGCATCAATATACAAAATATCTTAAGCAGAAGCAGAAACATGCATGCATACATTATGACAAAATAACTTTGCATAGGTGAACAAATATTGTAAACAGAAATAGTAGCATAACAAATTTATAGTTTGAATTTGTATCAATACACAAGAACCTATAACAATGTAAATTGTCTATAACTAATAGCTCACAAGTAGATACACTAATCTACATATTATCACATCCAATCTATTCCCTTTTTTTGGAGTATAGCAAAGGTTTATTTATTTGGGAATAAACTCAAAGTAAGAGTAATGATCCACAGTTCTCTGCATGCGCTGGGAACTGGGAACCGAATCCAGCAGAAAAAAGGGGTTGTGCATGCTTTTCATCTGCACTTATAATACATGGGACCACGCCCAAAGTGGGCTGGTACCTTAAAGGTTATTGGCTGAATGAGTTCCCACAACACCATACTCAATATCCAGGCTCACCATGGACTAGGGTCTTTTCCAGGTATCATCTGAAGCTTGCTCATGCTAATGCTGATAACTTTTTATCAATTTAGCAATTTTCTGAATGTTTGTTGGATTGTTGGTACCTTTAAAGTGGTCATTGAGTATTTACACCATAGAAATTGGCAGCAGCTCCAGAGCACACCTTTTTCTTGCCAGAATGATGGAGGTTAGACACTCAGCTCCTTTTCTGTCCTGGGCTCTAGTTCATTCTGCTTGGCTCACAGCTTGTCTTGTTGTGGCACTGTCCTGCTCCACCCACCTTGGTGTGTTGTAGTTCTGCTTTCCTGTGAGTCAGCCTCTTCCTCTGTCCCCAAGCCTTTGTGGCCTTGGGGCCAGGTGGCAATGAGACATTCACAGTACAGAATTTGGTTTCTGAGAAACACAGTGATGTTTGCCGGGGTAGTGCTGGGCCTGAGTGCCTGTGGTTGCTCTTTCTGTGAGAGACTTTGGATAAACTGTATTCTCTCCACCTACTGGCAAGTTGGCAAACTTTGGCTTTAATTATTTATTTCCGTGGCAGGAAAGGGATTTCTCTCTACCCTGCCTCAGCTGTATGGCACACTCAGGCAGGTGCCAGTAGGGCAGCTGCCCCTCTTGCTGAGGACCAGGGCTCCATCCGTACATCAGCTTGCAGCTCATCCACAGAACGGCTGTTGCAGTGGGCATCTCAGATGGATCCTGGGTCTGGCTGTCCCTCTACCACTGTCCATCACAGCTGTTCTTGTCCTGTCTGCCACGGGCTAGCAGGAGAAGTTGGGGAATCCAGGACTGAGGAGGAAGTATGATGTCATGACTCTGTAGTGTGATGGAGTAGAGGGAGTCCTGGCATTGGTGCTGTACAGACCTGGAGTTCAGCTGGGCTCTCACAGGTAATTCCCACAACTTTAGAAAGATGAATCAAGTGTGACCTTGTTTATAGACTCTGGGTAGATCTCAGAAAGTACTGGTTGGAGGGACAGCATGAGGCTAAAGATTAATTTCAGATTAATATTCCCCGTCTGGATTTCTGCTGCCTCTCACTGAGCACCTAGACTTCTGACAAGTTCCGTGTCCACATATGCTCATTGCATGCAGACACACCAGGGCGTGTTGTATGACATGAAAAACTGGACAGAGTGATTTGAGCAGCCAGAGTCCGAAACAGCTGTGTGTCACTCAATTTTGCCCATTAACATTGGTTGGGGATGGCCCTCAATCTGCAGGCATTGTCCATTTCTGCAGTGTACATCCCCACATGGCTGACTTCAAGCTGCTACTGCATGAGTTGTGAAATGCTTTGGGATTGAACATTGGCAAGAGCATGACCTGGCCCCAGCAGATACCTGGAAAAGACATGTTATCTGTGAGTGTTTGAAGAACATTGATAGACAGGCTTCTAGAATACCCATGGCATATTGTTTTTTTCCCTCACTCTCTTGTCTTACAGTTTAAGGGTGCACAGTCTATCATGGTGTGGAAGGCAGGGCAGCAGGAACACGAGGTGGCTGTCTACATTGCATATGTGGTCAGGGAGCAGAGAGATGAATTCAGGCACTCATCACCTACTATTCCTTCCTCCATCCTGGGACCCCAGCCCATCAGATAGTGCCACTTACATTCAAGGTCTTCCTTTCTCAGTTAAATATCTCTGGGAATATACACATAGACACAACCAGAGGTGTATGTATCTTTTAGAATGCTTAACCCTGCCTATGGACAATGAAGATTAACTGCCACACAGGGTAAATAGCACCAGTCAAACAGTTCAGAGTGGTTAGGAAGCACCATGAGGCACAACCAATAAAACACTGAGCTCTAGAGGCTCAGAGTCAGGTAAGCTCTGCCATCCCCATAGAAAAGGAACTGATAAAGGGAAGGTGGATTTTCAGGTGACAAGTGGAACCTCGAAAGGCTTGAAGCAGGAATCGAAGGGGTCAGGCTCTGGGGTATGTGAGAGCAGCCTGGGGAATGAGCATATGGTGGGCCTGGCATCTAGGAAAGGTCGAGAATCTTGGCTTCCCACTCATGAGACAGCCCTCTCTGGGTCTTTGTTCCAAAGTGCTTAGCCCCAAAATGGAGATGCTGTTTTTTCTGATGTGGAGAGACCCAAATGAGAGAATGTAGGTAGACGATGAGCCCAGAGTCTGTTGCAGGGCATGGCCACCATCTTTACTGTGGGCAGCCTGTGTTCTCCTCATACTTCACTGCCCCTTAGGGTGGAGGCTGAGTTTTCCATTTCTATTTTTCTCCACAGTCCGCAGAGAAGGCAGCACATCCTGGGTACTCATTGTTATGGTGTCTGAGGGCACCCCTCTGGGTGAAGGGTGGGCAATAGGACAATGATTGGTCTCTGGGTTCTTAGATCATGGGACAACTTGGAGAACTTCTTACTTTGAGGATTGTCACTTCCCAAGTCCTTTCTTCCCCATAGTCTTCAGGGACGGCACTCCAAGGCATCTTTCCTTTCTTCCATGAATTTTATGGACGGCCTGTGCCTGGCTCTGGGCTGGTTACTTGGAGGCAAGAGGAATAAGATGTAGGCCTTTCCATGAGGTCACAACTGAGTGTTGGGGGTGAGGTTCTTAGGAATCCATGTCTGTATGCACAGACAGTGAAGGGCAGCCTTGCACCTCAGTCTGAGTATGAGGCTTTTGAGTGTGACTTGCCATTGTCTCCACCTGTCATTTACAGAAACTTCCACAAAGCCCTTTTGAAGGCCTCAAAATACAAATCCTTTAAAGCAAATTAACCTGGGAAACACACCTTAGTTTTTATAAAGGAGTATTGTAAGTGTCCATGCAAGGGAGGAACAGTGGTGCTCTTAGGAAGCTAAGAATTAGCCTGCTGTGGGATCCCCCACCCTGTGTTCTGCTGTGTGGGGTGCACCCACTGCAACCCCCCACCCCGAGTTATGCTGTGTGGAGTGCATCCCACTGCAGCCCCTCTGCTTTTGCCCCTTTGGTCTCTGTGATTAGCTGTTCAGCATCCCCTCCTATCTGCTACCGATCCTGGTGTTCCCTGACTTGTACCCCTCAGTGCCCCACGCACCCCGACCCTGGCATTCCCTGACTTGTACCCCCCAGTGCCCCATGCACCCTGACCCTGGCGTTCCCTGACTTGTACCCCCCCAGTGCCCCATGCACCCCGACCCTGGCGTTCCCTGACTTGTACCCCCCAGTGTCCCATGCACCCCGACCCTGGCGTTCCCTGACTTGTACCCCCAGTATCCCGTGATTACCATAGCTTAAGAAATGGCCCCTTCTTACTCAGAGCACTTCTGCAACTGGTGTTTACAATTTCTCACCAATTGCTTTTCACCAAAACGAAGTCTGTTAGCACGGAGTGCAATGTAGAGTGAGCTCAGGAGTCAGGAGCACACACTCATGCACACACACACAAATGCACACCAACCCACTCACTCACATCCTAATATATTCACACACATATACATAAATACATAGACACATGCACATACACATATAGAACAAACATATACAATATATGCTTGCACATAAATATATGTACATATATACCACATACTTAACACATATACACATACCTATTTAAACTCACATCCACAAATACCCACCCATGCTACACATATGAACATATCACACAAGTGCACAGATTACATTTACACATGCACATATATAAGCTACATGTATACACACACACAATGATTTCAGGCAGTCATAAGACAGGTAGACTGGGAGATGTCCTGCAATTCTTTGGGTCAAAAGATGGCAGAGAAGAAACTAGAAAGGCCTCTCAGAACCTGATGGGCTCAAGCCTTATGGAAACCGGCAGGCAAGCTGCCATTGGGCTGGTAGTAAAGAGCCAGAGCCTGGGATGAAACTCTGAGACACACCCCTTGCCACCAGTTTTTATTTAAACATGTGTTTCCACTCAGAGAGAACACACTCAGGGCCAGAGAAGGAGGGTGTGGCCAAAGCCAGGCCATGGGGACATCAGGTGGACTATGGCGACAGAAACCATGGGGTACAGAGAAGCTCATGCTAGTTTTTGCTTTTTGTTTCTGATTCTCTGGGATACAGTAACCATTATGCCCCACACAGAAGTCTAGAACCTTCTTTCTCCATGTTTCAAGGACCATGTA